>NC_069805.1:1337034-1644283 GCF_027406575.1 Nycticebus coucang
TTGTGGTTATTTTCTGCTTTATTAGCAGTTGTCTTCCTTGTTTCCATCATTTCTTGATTGTTTTCAACATGTGTATTCTAAATTCCCTTTCTGTCATTCCTAACATTTCTTTACAGGTGGAATCATCTGTAGTAGCTACCTCGTGGTCCCTTGGTGGGGTTGTTCCAGACTGGTTCTTCATGTTGCCTGGAGTTTTCTGCTGATTCTTCCTCATGAGTGATTTCTTTTATCTGTTTCCTTGCCCTAATTTTCCTTTGAGTTCCTCTTGCTCTTTATGTTCTTGTGCCTGTGGACTAAGGGTTACAGGAGCAGAAGGGTGAGAAGGTTGAAGAGCAAAAAAGGGATGAAGGAAAGGAGGACCGAGTGATAAGAAAAAAAGAAAGATAGAGAAAGGAGAGGGGGTGGGTATAAGGAATATTGACAAAAGAAGAGAGGCACAGAAAGAGGGAGACAGGACAATATAGGTGTATAGTAGGGTTCTTTGACACAACCTGAAAAAAAACCCACCTTCTGGGGGTGCCCAGTTGGGTGGTTTCCTTGAGGTCAGCAGCTCTTTGCTAACCTGATCAGACACAGTACCCCACCTCTACCAAGTAGAGAGGAAAGACAAAAATGCTATAAATCAAACCAAAACAAGTAAATAGAAAACTTTTCGGGGATAAAATTGGGTGAAAAAACAAATGATAGTGGTAGAAACACTACAAAAATGAAGTTCTTGTTATTAAAAAAGGCAGCAATGGGAAATTATAATTATACTAGAAAAATTGAGAAAGAAAAAGGGATCTATGGAAAAGATTGAAATTAAAAAACAAGAGAACATCAACGACGTCAAAACAAACAAACAAACAAAAAAACAACCAAACCAAAAAAAAAAAAGAAAAAAAACCACAACCAAAAACAAAGCAGTTTGTATGTTATTGAATATTGTCTGGGCAACACGTGGTCTTCTGGGGTATGAGATGTTAATCACAGTTCTGATACGACTGGAGGCTGCTGATTTCTTCAGCCCCAGCAGGTAGACACCCTAAATCTCTCTTCAGCCCACTTAAAAGGCACTTTGAACTTGTAAACTTGCTGAGCAGAAGCTTTCCCAGCTTTCTCGCTGGAATCACTGCTGAAGTGGCTATCCACTTACCCAGTGTGCCAAAACCGGTCTCACTCTGCCCCCGAGGGTTAGGGCTGCAAGGCGCCTCAGACCCCACCCTTAGGCTACTTGGTTGCTGGGTTACCAGCTCCCACCCATTTCCAGCTCTGTGACCCTGAGGGCGGAGCTTGCTGGGGCAGTTCACTGACAATGGTTCCGTGTGACCCACTGCGAAACACTATTAGCTCCTTCTGGCTTAGTGGCTCAGACTGGGGCCCTAGACAAAGGCCAAAGTTCTCCGCACTCCTGCTCAGGCCCTCCCCAAGGCAGTTCAACTCAGTGCCAAGTCCAAGGATACCAAAACAGTTCACAGGTAAGGCCTTTCTGATTTGCAGTCTTGCTGCTACTGAACTTACAGTTGTGGGCGGGTTTAGACTGATTGAACACACGCGACCACTTGGCAGTTTTCCACTGTTTTAGTCCTCCTCTTGGGGTCCAGAAGTCTCTCGCTGACTCCCTGTATCCTCATAGGAGTGATGTTAGGCCGATCCCACCAGCCAGAGATGCCTGGAGTCCTATCTCCCCAGACTCACGGTGCCCAGATGGAAGGAAGTTGTTACTCGGCTGCCATCTTGCTCTGCCTCCAGCTAATTTTTTTTTTTTTTGAAACTAGTGTAAAGGGAATTGTGTTCTTTATTTGCTTCTCTACCTGAATTTTCTCAGAATATACAAAAGCCACTGCTTTGTGGACATAATTTTATAAACTGAGACGTTATTGTACTTCTAGATCACTTCCAGGAGTCTTGTGGTTGAATCCCTGAGGTTCTCCATGTATAAGATAATATCATCAGCAAAGGTTTGAATTCCTCTGTCCTGATTTGTATATCCTTTATCTCCTTCTCTTGCCTGATTGCCTTGGCTAGAACTTCCAGAAATATGTTTAATAGTAGGAGTGACTGAGGACATCCTTTTCTGGTTTCAGCTCTAAGTGGAAAAGCTTTCGGTTTTAATTCATTCAGTATGACATTAGGTGTGTTTTTGCTGCAGATGGCTTCAGGCTGTTTAAGAAATGTGTAGCTTTGCCTGTTTTCATAAGAAAAGGGTGCTGAATTTTGCTAAATGCTTTATCTGTGTCTATTGAGGGTCACATAATCTTTGTTTTTGCTTCTTTTGATATGGTGAATTACATTCATAAATTTGCATATGTTAAACCATAACATAAAATAAAGCCTACTTGATTGTGATGTATCATATTTTAATGTGTATGTGTAATCTATTGGCTATGATTTCAGTGAGTATTTTTGTATTGATGTCCATTAGTGAAATTGGTCTCTAGTTCTCCTTTTAGTTAGTTTTTAGACTTGCAACCATGGAATAAAGCCTACATGATTGTGGTGTATCATATTTTATTTTATTTTATTTCCACAGTCCAGTAATTTATTTTAAATTTGAGTAATTTCAAATTCTGAAGAACAGCAACATTTTGTTTGAGTAATTTCAAAACTGAAGAACAGCAACATTTTGTTTGAATTTCTCCCTTTTGTACACTTAGTGATCTAAAACACCACAATATCCAACATACACAAACCTCAGGGAAGGGTTAGTACACACAAGATTGGAATCATGGTGCTCTTTGTTCCTGAATGGAATGGTCCCACACAAAAAGCACAGGGTACAGCACAACATAAGGGCACCTGTTACATATGAAGTAAGCAAAACACACTAGCATTTTCTCTATATGTGTAATGCGAAACCTGCATAGGTTAGAGGACGTTTTATGCTCATTTATAAATTAGGCTAATTAGGCGGTGCCTGTGGCTCAGTGAGTGGGGCACCGGCCCCAGGTGCCGAGGGTGGCGGTTCGGGCCCAGCCCGGCCAAACTGCAACAACAAAAAAAAATAGCCGGGCATTGTGGCGGGCGCCTGTAGTCCCAGCTGCTCAGGAGGCTGAGGCAAGAGAATCGCCTAAGCCCAAGAGTTAGAGGTTGCAGTGAGCCATGTGATGCCACGGCACTCTACCCGAGGGTGGTACAGTGAGACTCTGTCTCAACAACAACAACAACAACAACAACAACAACAACAACAAAATTAGGCTAATTGTCTGTATGCATTTTTCAAAAAATTTGGAAAGCATTGCAATCCAATGTAGGATACGCTGATTAGTGTTGTCTTTGTTGAAACTGACAGTCTTGCATGGTCATATACCAGTATTTTTGCTTTAGGTTTTCTTTGAATAAAAGAGATTTAAATGCATTTAGGCAATACATATTAAGCTGTTTACATATGCTAAATGATGTATCATATTTTAATGTGTGTCTATAATCTATTGGCAATGATTTTAATGAGTATTTTTGTATCAATGTCTCAAGGTCCATTAGTGAAATTGGTCTCTAGTTCTCCTTTTAGTTGGTTTTAGTTGTTTTTTTTTTTACCTGGTTTTGGTATCAGGGTGATGTTAGCTTCATAGAATATGGGGTAGAAAGATGATTTTTCCCCCAAGTTTTTGAAGACTTTCTGCCCTATTGGTAGAAGGTAATCTTTGAAGGCTTGTTAGAATTCTGGTGTGAAGTCATCTGGTTGATGACTTTTTTGTTGTTGTTATTATTGTTGTAATTTTTTCCCTATTGTTTCTTTTATCTTAGTATTTGAGATTTGTCAGTTTAAGAGATCTATTAACCTGACTAAAGTCTTATTGTTTTCATTTATAATTTTGAAGAACCAACTTTTTGTCTTATTAGTTTTCTGAATGATTATTTTGTTTCAATTTCATTTATTTCTGTTTTAATTTTGGTTATTTCTTTTCTTCTGCTAGTTTGGGATTAGACTTCTCTTAATTTTCCATTCTCTTAGGATGACTCATTAGGTTTTCAAAGTGCTCTCTCTCGAAGAAAGAGGAAGATGGGCGGAAACAAGATGGCGGACTGAAGCCAGCTTTCTACACAGGCTCCCATCCTGAAGGAGAGTTAAGGGACAAAAATTTAGCAAGTAACCTGATGGATTCAAGCAGCACCAAGCGAGAAAGTTGAAGAACGCACATCAACCCCACTGAGGAGAGCTGCGACCACAAGGACACAAACAAAATGTACAAAACCCATCACAAAGTGGATGGGAGTCCCCCCTCCCCCATCTGATCAGCTTAAGAGCCCCACAAATAAACAGGCAGAAATCAAAAGCCCTCCCTCTACACTTCACAGAAGAGACCTACTAAAATCTGGACCTACATCCCTTACTAGGGTGCCTAGGCATTCCCCTGCCAGGCATAAAACTGTATAAAACTGTAAATATCCCTTGCTGGCAACTCTGAGCTCCCAGCACTTTCCTCCACTCTCTCCAAGGTCTGAAAGCCTGTCACCCAGGAGTTCAGATTCTTGGGTGACTTCTAGAGGGGAGAGGACAGTCCCCGAGCTGTGACTGGTCAGCACTGATTCTGGGGCACTGGAGAGAGGTGAAGATAGTCAGTGGAGGGCGACCGTCACCAGGGCGGTGCTTCCCTGAAGCGTGTGGTAGCAGCCTTTCTTGGGCAACAATATCAATAGGCATAAAACTGAGTGGAACTGTGTGACCTCGCTACTGGTGTCTCTGGGCTCCCTGCGACTATGGGCTCCCGGTGGCTCAGGACTCCTGGCGGCTCTGAGCTCCTGGCACTACCCCTGCCCTCACCCTGTGGTCTGGAGACCTGAGTGCCTGCCGTGTGGCAGGGCAAGGAACTGGGTATAACTGAGTGTGTTCGCTGCCGGCAGCTCTGGGCTCCCACCACTCCCCCCACCACGCCCTCACTCTGAAGCCTGAAGGCTAGAGTTGAGGTGGTGTGGCTAGGTGAGAGACTGGGAGGAACTGAGTGTGCTCGCTGCCAGCGGATCTGGGCGTCCTACGGCCATGGGCTCCCTGTGGCTCTGGACTCCTGGAGGCTCTGGGCTCCCAGCAATCCCCCCACCCTCACTCTGTGATCTGAAGACCTGATCAGATGCAGCGGGCAAGGAACTAAGTGGAACTGAGTGTATTCACTGCCGGTGGCCCTGAGCTCCCAGCGCTCCCACCCCGCCCTCACTCTGAAACCTGGAGGCTTGGGCTGTATAGGTGCGGTGGAGCTAAAGATTGGGAGAAACTGAGTGTGCTCACTGCTGGCGGCTCTGGGCTCCCGGTGCCCCACCTCACACTCACTCTGGGATCTGGAGTCCTGTCCCCCAGGAGTCCAGATTCTTGGGGGATTTGGCTGGGTGTGGAAAGTGCCCATACTGCGGCTGATCAGTCCTGACTCTGGGACGCAGGAGTGAGTCTGGGGAAGACCCACATCAGAGTGGCAGTTCCCTGAGGTGGCTGAAGCCACACCCCCTGCCTCCCTGGCAACCAGAGGAGGCCAACCTTGAGTAGAGGATTTGCCTGAGGTGACTCAAAGACCCAGGAAAATTCCAGGGCAGGGCGGACTCAGATAACTGAGACTTCAACCCAGAGCAAGTGTTTCACTGGGGTCAAACAGAAGCCAGCTGAAAATAAGTCAGAACCACTTAGCCACACCACACCAGACAGGGCCCCAGCCACTCAGGCCATAATACTGAATGGGACCACAAAAAAACCCCAGTGGAAAAAATAAAGGGAGTAAACCAACAATGGGGTGGAATCAGAGGAAAGACTCTGGTAACATGAATACCCAGAATAGATCAAGCCACCCAAGGAAAGAACTGGTGGATAAAATTGAAGATCCCTTTCATAAACAACTGGCAGATGTGTCAAAAATCGAATTCAGAATTTGGATTGCAGACAAGATTGATAAAATGTAATTAGGAATCCGAGGAAAATTCAAAAGTTGTCTCAAGAAATTAAAGACAAAACCATGAAAGACTTAGACACACTAAAGCAAGAATTTGCAGCCCTTAAAGATATGAAGAATACAGTAGAATCCCTCAGCAACACAGTGGACCAAGCAGAAGAAAGGATTTCTGACATTGAAGATAAAGCCTTTGAACAGTCCCAAACTCTCAAAGAGGAAGAGAAATGGAGAGCAAAAATGGATCATTCTCTTAGAGAACTCTGGGATAATTCAAAGAAGGCTAATATACGAGAAATAGGAGTTCTGAAAAACAATGAAGTGGCCTCTCTGGGCAGAGAGGCCCTTCTGCATGAAATTATGGTAGAGAATTTTCCAGACATGGCTAGAGATTCTGAAATTCAGATAGCAGACAGTTTCAGAACTCCACCACGATTCAACCCCAATAAGTCATCCCCCAGACATATCATAATTAGCTTCACTAAAGTTAACATGAAGGAGAAAATTCTCAAGGTTCTCAGGTGAAAGAAAGCCATTCCCTACAAAGGTAAGAACCACTGTGATAAAAATGTGTCAAATGGTTTATGAAGTGAGTGTATGATGCCCCATAATCATATCATTGTATACAGTTATGATTTAATAAAAAAATTATAAAAAAAAAAGAAAATAAAATATGACTTCTACTTACACTCAAAAAAAAAAAAAAAAAAAGAAATATTGCAGATCTCTCTGCTGAAACTTTTCAAGCCAGAACAGGGTGGTCATCGACTTTTAATCCCCTAAAGCAAAATAACTTTCAACCCCAGATCATGTACCTAGCTAAACTGAGTTTCATCTATGATGGAGATAATAAATACTTTAACGACATTCATATGTTGAAGAAATTTGCCACAACCAAACCAGCTCTTCAGGATATTCTCAGACCCGTCCTCTGTAATGACCAACACAAACCTCTACTACAAATGGAAACTCACTCAGAAACTCCCAATAAAACTTCAACTTCTACAATGGCGAAAAGAAGAACAATGTCCATAGGACTTTTGAAAAACCCGATACTCGGGGAGGCAGAGCAAGATGGAAACCGAGTAACAGCTTCCTTGCATATGGGCACCGTGATTCTGGGGAGATAGGACTCCAGGCATCTCTGGCTGGTGGGATCTGCCTATCATCACCCCTGAGAGGATACAGGGAGTCAGCGAGAGACTTCTGGACCCCAAGAGGAGGACTACAACAGTGGAAAACCGGCAAGTGGTCGCATGTGTTCAATCCGTCTAAACCCGCCCACAACTGTAAGTTCAGTAGCAGCGAGACTGCAAACCAGAAAGGCCTTACCTGTGAACTGTTTTGGTGTCTTTGGACTTGGCACTCAGATGAACTGCCTTGGGGAGAGCCTGAGCGGGAGTGCAGAGAACTTTGGCCTTTGTCTAGGGCCCCAGTCTGAGCCGCTGAGCCAGAAGGAGCTAATAGTGTTTGGCTCTGGGTCACAGGCAGCCATTGTGAGCGATCTGCCCCGGCAAGCTCCGCCCTCAGGGTCACAGAGCTGGAATTGGGTGGGAGCTGGTAACCCAGCGACCAAGTAGCCTAAGGGCAGGGTCTGAGCCTCCTTGCAGCCCTAACCCTCGGGGGCAGAGGGAGACAAGTTTTGACACACAGGGTAAGTGAATAGCCACTTCAGCAGTGATTCCAGCGACAAGCACTTCCCTGAGAAAGCTTCTGCTCAGTAAGTAAACAAGTTCAAAGTGCCTTTTAAGTGGGCTGAAGAGAGATTTAGGGTGTCTACCTGCTGGGGATTGAGAAACTAGCAGGCTCCAGTCGTATCAGAACTGTGATTAACATCTCATACCCCAGAAGACCACGTGTTGCCCAGACAATATTCAAAAACATATACATACTGCTTTGTTTTTGGTTCTGTTTTTTCTTTGTTTGTTTGTTTGGTTGTTTTTTTTTTGTTTATTTTGATGTTGTGGATTGTTGTTTTGTTTTTTAAATTCAACCTTTTCCATACAGATCCTTTTTCTTTCTCAATATTTCTAGTTTAATTATAATTTCCCATTGCTGCCTATTTCAATAATTAGAACTTCATTTTTGTTAGTGTTTCTACCACTATTATTTGGTTTTTCCAGCCAATTTTATCCCGTAAAGTTTTCTGTTTGCTTGTTTTGGTTTGATTTGTAGCATTTTTGTTTTTCCTCTCTACTTGGTGGAGGTGGGGTACTGTGTCTGATCAGGTTAGCAAAGAGCTGCTGACCTCAAGGTAACCACCCAACTGGGCACCCCCAGAAGGTGCTTTTTTTTTTTAAGGTTGTATCAAAGTACCCTACTGTATACCTATATTGCTCTGTCTCCCTCTTTCTGTGCTCTCTCCCTTTTGTCAATATTCTTTTTACCCACCCCCTCTCCTTTCTCTATTTTTCTTTTTTTTTCTTATCACTCGGTCCTCCTTTCTTTCATCCCTTATCTGCTCTTCAACCTTCTCACCCTTCTGCTCCTGTAACCCTTACTCAACAGGCAGGAGAATTTAAAGAGCAAGGGGAAGTGAAAGGAAAATTAGGGGAAGGAAACAGATAAAAGAAATCACTCATGAGGAAGAATCAACATAAAACTCCAGGCAACATGAAGAACCAGTCCAGAACAACCCCGCCAAGGGACCATGAGGTAGCTACTGCAGAGGATTCCACCTATACAGAAATGTTAAGAATGACAGAAAGGGAATTTAGTATACACATGTTGAAAACAATGAAAGAAATGATGGAAACAAAGAAGGAAACTGCTAATAAAGTGGAAAATAACCAAAAGGAAATTCAAAAACAGAATCAAATAAGAGATGGATGATATGAAGATTACAAACAGGATATAGCAGAGCTGAAGGAAATGAAACAGTCAATCAGGGAACTTAAAAATGCAATGGAAAGTATCAGCAACAGGTTAGACCATGCAGAAGAAAGAATTTCAGAGGTAGAAGACAAAGTTTTTGAGATAACTCAGATAGTAAAAGAGGCAGAAAAGAAGAGAGAGAAAGCAGAACGTTCACTGTCAGAATTATGGGACTTTATGAAGCGTTCCAACATACGAGTTATAGGAATTCCAGAAGGGGAAGAAGAATGCCCCAGAGGAATGGAAGCCATACTAGAGAATATTATAAAAGGAAATTTTCCAAATATCACCAAAGATTCTGACACACTGCTTTCAGAGGGCTATCGGACCCCAGGTCGCCTCAACTCTAACCAAGCTTCTCCAAGACACATTGTGATGAACCTGTCCAAAGTCAAGACAAAAGAAAAGATTCTGCAAGCTGCCAGGAGTAAGCGCCAGTTGACCTACAGGGGCAAATCCAACAGAGTGACCGCAGAATTCTCTAATGAAATTTTCCAAGCAAGAAAACACTGGTCATCTACCTTTAATCTACTTAAACAGAACAAATTCCAACCCGTATTTCTGTACCCTGCTAAGCTAAGCTTAAAAATTGACGGAGAAATCAAATCATTTACGGATATACAAACATTGAGGAAATTCACCACAACAAGACCAGCTCTACAGGAAATACTTCAACCACTTCTGCACACTGACCACCAAAATGGATCAGAAGCAAAGTAAGATCTCAGAAATTAAAGGACAGAACCTAACCTCCACACTGATTCAAAAGATAAATCTAAGCAATGGACTTTCACAAAAGATGAGGAATTGAATACTACCACACTTATCAATTATCTCAATAAATGTTAATGGCTTGAATTCCCCACTGAAGAGACATAGATTGGTTGACTGGATTAAAAAACACAATCCATCCATTTGCTGTCTGCAAGAAACACACCTGGCTTCAAAAGACAAATTAAAACTCCGAGTCAAGGGTTGGAAGACAATTTTTCAGGCAAATAGAATTCAGAAGAAAAGAGGAGTTGCAATCTTATTTTCATATTCATGTGGATTTTAAGCAACTAAAGTCAAAAAGACAAAGAAGGTCACTTTATATTGGTCAAGGGAAAAATATAACAAGAAGACATTTCAATTCTAAATATCTATGCACCCAATTTAAATGCTCCCAGATTCTGGAAACAGACCTTACTCAGTCTGAGCAATATGATATCTGATAATACCATAATAACAGGGGACTTTAAAACTCCTCTTACAGAGCTGGACAGATCCTCTAAACGGAAATTAAACAAGGATATAAGAGATTGAAATGAGACCCTAGAAAAACTGTGCTTGATAGACGCATATAGAACACTCCATCCCAAAGATAAAGAATATACATTCTTCTCATCACCCCATGGAACATTCTCCAAAATTGATCATATCCTGGGACACAAAACAAATATCAACAGAATCAAAAGAATTGAAATTTTACCTTGTATCTTCTCAGACCATAAGGCACTAAAGGTGGAACTCAACTCTAACAAAAATGCTCGACCCCACCCAAAGGCATGGAAATTAAACAGTCTGCTGTTGAATAACAGATGGGTACAGGAAGAAATAAAACAGGAAATCTTTAACTTCCTTGAGCATAACAACAATGAAGACACAAGCTACCAAAACCTCTGGGATACTGCAAAAGCAGTTTTGAGAGGAAAATTCATCGCTTTAGATGCCTACATTCGAAAACCAGAAAGAGAACACATCAACAATTCAGAAGAGATCTTATGGAATTGTAAAAGGAAGAACAATCTAACCCTAAACTCAGTAGAAGAAAAGAAATATCCAAAATCAAATCAGAGATCAATGAAATTGAAAACAAAAGAATCATTCAGAAGATTAATGAAACAAGGAGTTGGTTTTTTGATAAAATAAATAAAATAGATAAACCATTGGCCAGACTAACGTGGAATAGAAAAGTAAAATCTCTAGTAACCTCAATCAGAAATGATTAAGAGGAAATAACAACTGATTTCACAGAGATACAAGAGATCATCTCTGAATACTACAGGAAACTCTATGCCCAAAAATTTGACAATGTGAAGGAAATGGATCAATATTTGGAATCACACCCTCTCCCTAGACTCAGCCAGGAAGAAATAGAGCTCCTGAACAGACCAATTTCAAGCACTGAGATCAAAGAAACAATAAATAATCTTCAAACCAAAAAATGCCCTGGTCCAGATGGCTTCACTCCAGAATTCTATCAAACCTTCAAGGAAGAGCTTATTCCTGTACTGCAGAAATTATTGCAAAAAATTGAGGAAGAAGGAATCTTCTGCAACACGTTCTATGAAGCAAACATCACCCTGATACCAAAACCAGGAAAAGACCTAAACAAAAAGGAGAATTTCAGACCAATCTCACTCATGAATATTGACGCAAAAATTCTCAAGAAAATCCTAGCCCATAGATTACAGCTTATCATCAAAAAAGTCATTCATCATGATCAAGTAGGCTTCATCCCAGGGATGCAAGGCTGCTTTAACATACGCAAGTCTATAAACGTTATCCACCATATTAACAGAGGCAAAAATAAAGATCACATGATCCTCTCAATAGATGCAGAAAAAGCATTTGATAAAATCCAGCATCCTTCTCTAATTGGAACACTGAATAGTATAGGCATAAGTGGCACATTTCTAAAACTGATTGAAGCTATCTCTGACAAACCCACAGCCAATATTTTACTGAATGGAGTAAAACTGAAAGCTTTTCCTCTTAGAACTGGAACCAGACAAGGTTGTCCTCTGTCACCTTTACTATTCAACGTAGTGCTGGAACTTCTAGCCAATACAATTAGGCAAGAGAAGGAAATAAAGGGAATCCAAATGGGAGCAGAGGAGGCCAAACTCTCCCTCTTTACTGACGACATGATCTTATACTTAGAGAACCCCAAAGACTCAACCACAAGACTCCTAGAAGTCATCAAAAAATACAGTAATGTTTCAGGATATAAAATCAATGTCCACAAGTCAGTAGCCTTTGTGTACAGCAATAACAGTCAAGATGAGAAGCTAATTAAGGACACAACTCACTTCACCATAGTTTCAAAGAAAATTAAATACCTAGGAATATACCTAAAGAAGGAGGTGAAGGACCTCTATAAAGAAAACTATGAAATCCTCAGAAAGGAAATAGCAGACGATATTAACGAATGGAAGAACATACCATGCTCATGGATTGGAAGAATCAACATTGTTAAAATGTCTATACTTCCCAAAGCAATCTACCTATTCAATGCCCTTCCTATCAAAATACCAATATCATACTTTCATGATTTGGAAAAAATGATTCTGCGTTTTGTATGGAACCGGAAAAAACCCCGTATAGCTAAGGCAGTTCTCTGTAACAAAAATAAAGCTGGGGGCATCAGCATACCAGATTTTAGTCTGTACTACAAAGCCATAGTGCTCAAGACAGCATGGTACTGGCACAAAAGCAGAGACATAGACACTTGGAATCGAATTGAAAACCAAGAAATAAAACTAACATTTTACAAACACCTAATCTTTGATAAACCAAACAAGAACATACCTTGGGGGAAAGACTCCCTATTCAATAAATAGTGTTGGGAGAACTGGATGTCTACATGTAAAAGACTGAAACTGGACCCACACCTTTCCCCACTCACAAAAATTGATTCAAGATGGATAAAGGACTTAAATTTAAGGCATGAAATAATAAAAATCCTCCAAGAAAGCATAGGAAAAACACTGGAAGATATTGGCCTTGGGGAAGACTTCATGAAGAAGACTGCTATGGCAATTGCAACAACAACAAAAATAAACAAATGGGACTTCATTAAACTGAAAAGCTTCTGTACAGCTAAGGAGACAATAACCAAAGCAAAGAGACAACCTACACAGTGCGAAAGGATATTGCATATTTTCAATCAGACAAAAGCTTGATAACTAGGATCTATAGAGAACTCAAATTAATCCACATGAAAAAAGCCAACAATCCCTTATGTCAATGGCAAGAGACATGAATAGAACTTTCTCTAAAGACGACAGACGAATGGCTAACAAACACATGAAAAAATGTTCATCATCTCTGTATATTAGAGAAATGCAAATCAAAACAACCCTGAGATATCATCTAACCCCAGTGAGAATGGCCCACATCACAAAATCTCAAAACTGCAGATGCTGGCGTGGATGTGGAGAGAAGGGAACACTTTTACACTGCTGGTGGGACTGCAAACTAGTACAACCTTTCTGGAAGGAAGTATGGAGAAACCTCAAAGCACTCAAGCTAGACCTCCCATTTGATCCTGCAATCCCATTACTGGGCATCTACCCAGAAGGAAAGAAATCCTTTTATCATAAGGACACTTGTACTAGACTGTTTATTGCACCTCAATTTACAATCGCCAAAATGTGGAAACAGCCTAAATGCCCACCAACCCAGGAATGGATTAATGAACTGTGGTATATGTATACCATGGAATACTATTCAGCCATTAAAAAAAATGGAGACTTTACATCCTTCGTATTAACCTGGATGGACGTGGAAGACATTATTCTTAGTAAAGCATCACAAGAATGGAGAAGCATGAATCCTATGTAGTCAATTTTGATATGAGGACAATTAATGACAATTATGGTTATGGGGGGGAAAAGAAAGAGGGAAGGAGGGAGGTGGGTGGGGCCTTGGTGTGTGTTACACTTTATGGGGGCAAGACATGATTGCAAGAGGGACTTTACCTAAGAATTGCCATCAGTGTACCTGGCTTATTGTATCCTCAATGAATCCCCAACAATAAAAAAAAAAAAAAGAAAAACCCGATACTCAAAATTTCACCAAACTTATCAATAGTCTCCATGAATGTGAATGGCTTAAACTGTCCTCTAAAGGTACATGGGTTACCTGACTGGATACATAAAAACAGACCATATATCTGTTGCTTACAAGAGTCACATCTTAACTTAAAAGACAAATACAGACTCAGGGTGAATGGACGGTCATCCATATTTCAGGCAAATTGTAACAAGAAAAATGCAGGTGTTGCAATGTTATTTGCTGATCAATAGGCTTTCAACCAAAATGGTAAGAAAGGACAAAAATGGTCACTTCATATTTATTAAGGGTAATACTCAATACTATAAGATTTCAATTATTAATATCTATGCACCCACCCAGAATGTACCTCAATTTATAAGAGAAACTCTAACAGACATGAGTAACTTGATTTTAATCCACCTCCATAATAGTTGGAGATTTTAACACTCCTTTGGCAGTGATGGATCGATCCTCCAACAAAAAGCTGAATAAGGAAATTTTACCTTTAAATCTAATCATCCAGCATTTAGATTTAGCAGACATCTACAGAACATTTTATCCTAACAAAACTGAATACACATACTTCTCATCAGCCCACGAAACTTACTCCAAAATTGATCGCATCTTAGGTTACAAGTATAACCTTAGTAAATTTAAGGAATAGAATATATTCCATGCATCTTCTCAGACCATCGTGGAATAAAACTTGAGTTGAGTAACAAGAGGAATTTGCATACTCATACAAAAATATGGAAGTTAAATAACCTTATGCTGAATGATAGCTGGGTCAGAGATGAGATCAAGAACTAAATTGCCAAATTTTTGGAACAAAACGACAATGAATACATGAACTATCAGAACCTCTGGGACGCTGCAAAGGCAGTTCTAAGAGGGAAATTTATAGCACTGCAAGCCTTCCTCAGGAGAATGGAAAGAGAGGAAGTCAGCAACTTAATGGGATATGTCAAGCAACTGGAAAAGGAAGAACACTCCAACCCCAAACCCAGTAGAAGAAAAGAAATAACCAAAATCAGAGCAGAACTAAATGAAATTGAAAACAAAAGAAGAATACAACAGATCAATACATCAAAAGTCTGGTTTTTGAAAAGGTCAACAAATAGATAAACTGTTGGCCAACCTAATCAGGAAAAAAAGAGTAAGATCTCTAATCTCATCAATTAGAAAAAACCAAGACGAAATAACAACAAGAAATCAAAAAAATCCTTTTTTTTTTTTTTTTTTTGTAGAGACAGAGTCTCACTTTCTATGGCCCTGGGTAGAGTGCTGTCGCCTCATACAGCTCACAGCAACCTTAAACTCCTGGGCTAAAGTGATTCTCTTGCCTCAGCCTCCTGAGTAGCTGGGACTACAGGCACCCGCCACAATGCCTGGCTACTTTTTTTTTTTTGCTTGCAGTTTGTCTGGGGCTCGGTTTGAACCCACCATCTTTGGTATATGGCCCCAGTGCCTTACCGAATGAGGCAGAGGTGCCACCCCTAAAAAATCCTTAATGTTTATTACAAGAAACTTTACTCTCAGAAATTTGAAAACTTGAAGAAAATGAACTGATAATTGGAAGCTCGTTACCTTCCAAGACTTAACCAGAATCAAGTGGAAATGTTGAACAGGCCCACATCAAGTTCGGAAATAATATCAAACAGACAAAACTTCCCCCCAAAAAACAAGCCTGGGACCAGATGTTTTCAATTAAGAATTCTACCAAACCTTTAAAGTGGAATTAGTACATACACTACTCAACCTGTTCCAAAAGGCAGAAATAGAAGGCAGACAACCCAACATGTTCTACAAAGCAAACATCACCCTGATTCCCAAACCAGGAAAAGACCCGAAAAGAAAAGAAAATTACAGACCAATATCACTAATGAATATAGATGCAAAAATATTCAACAAGATCCTAACAAACAGAATCCAGCAACACATTAAACAAATTATACATTATAATCAAGTTGCCTTACCCAGGATCTCAAGGCTGGTTCAATATATGTAAATCTATAAATGTAATTCAGCACATAAACGAAGTAAAAAACAAAGAGCATATGATTCTCTCAATTGATGCAGAAAAAGCTTTTGATAACATTCAACATCCCTTCATGATCAGAACACTTAAGAATATTGATATAGAAGGGACATTTGTTAAAATGATAGAGGCCATCTACAGCAAACCGACAGCCAATATTATATTGAATGGAGTTAAATTGGAATCATTGCCACTCAGATCAGGAACCAGCAAGGCTGCCCATTGTCTCCATTGCTCTTTAACATTGTAATGGAAGTTTTAGCCACCGCAATTAGGGAAGAAAAGGGCGATCAAGGGTATCCACATAGGGTCAGAAGAGATCAAACTTTCCCTCTTCGCAGATGATATCATTGTATATCTGGAAAACACTAGGGACTCTACTACAAAACTCTTAGACGTGATCAAGGAATACAGTAGTGTCTCACGTTACAAAATCAACATTCATAAATCAGTAGCCTTTATATATACCGACAACAGTCAAGTTGAAAAAAACAATTAAGGACTCTATCCCATTCACAATAATGCCAAAGAACATGAAATACTTGGGAGTTTATCTAACAAAGGACGTGAAAGACCTATATAAAGAGAACTATGAAACTCTAAGAAAAGAGATAGCTGAGAATGTTAATGAATGGAAAAATATACAATGCTCATGGTTGGGAAGAATCAACATTGTTAAAATGTCCATACTACCAAAAGCAATATATAATTTCAATGCAATCCCGATTAAAGCTCCACTGTCATACTTTATTTTTTTTTAACAATTTATGAACTTTTTCTTCTTTTTTTAATTTTTACTAAATCATAGCTGTGTACATTAATATGATGATGGGGAACTATATACTTGGTTCATAGATCTTTGACACATTTTCATCACATTAGTTAACATAGCTTTCATAGCATTTTCTTAGTTATTTTGCTAAGACCTTTACATTCCACATTTACTAGGGTTCAAATATACCCTTGTAAGATGCATGGCAGGTGTAATCCCATTAATTCCCCTCGATCTACCTACCTCCCTCCTCCCTCCCCTCCCTTTCCCCCTTCTCCCTATTCTTAGGTTATAACTGGGTTATAGCATTCATGTGAAGATCCTACATTAGTTTCATAATCAGGGTGAGTACTTTGGGTACTTTTTCTTCCATTCTTGAGACACTTTACTGAGAAGAACATGTTTCAGCTCCATCCATGTAAACATGAAAGAGGTAAAGTCTCCATCTTTTTTTAAGGCTGAATAGTATTCCATGGTGTATATATACCATAATTTATTAATCCATTTGTGGATCGATGGGCACTTGGGCTTCTTCCATGACTTAGCAATTATGAATTGGGCTGCAATAAACATTATGGTACAAATATCTTTGTTATGGTGTGATTCCTGGTCTTCTGAGTATATGCCCAGTAGAGGGATTAAAGGATTGAATGGCAGATCTATTTTTAGATCTCTAAGTGTTCTCCATATTTCTTTCCAAAAGGAATGTATTAATTTGCATTCCAACCAGCAGTGCAAAAGTGTTCCCTTTTCTCCACATATGTGCCAACATTTCTGGTGTTGGGATTTTGTGATGTAGGCTAGTCTCACTGGAGTTAGATGATAATTCAAAGTAGTTTTCATTTGCATTTCTCTGATGATTAAAGATGATGAGCATTTTTTTTATTAAATCATAACTGTATACATTGATATTATCATGGGGCATCACACACTCGCTTCATAGACCATTTGACACATTTTTATCACAATGGTTAACACAGCCTTTCCGGCATTATTTCAATTACTGTGCCAAAACATTTACATTCTACATTTACCAAGTTTCGCAAATACCCCTGTAAGATGCACCACAGGTGTGATCGCACCAATCCCCCTCCCTCTACCCACCATCCCCCCTTTCCCACTTCCCCCTATTGTTAGTTTACAACTGGGTCATAGCTTTCATGTGAGAGCCACGAATTAGTTTCATAGTAGGGCTCAGTACATTGGGTACATTTTCTTCCATTCTTGGGATACTTTACTAAGAAGAATATGTTCCAGCTCCATCCATGTAAACATGAAAGAGGTAAAGTCTCCATCTTTCTTTAAGGATGCATAGTATTCCATGGTGTACATATACCACAATTTATTAATCCATTCGTGGATCGATGGGCACTTGGGCTTTTTCCATGACTTAGCAATTATGAATTGGGTTGCAATAAACATTCTGGTACAAATATCTTTGTTATGTTGTGACTTTTGGTCTTCTGGGTATATGCCCGGCAGAGGAATTACAGGATTGAAAGGCAGATCTATATTTAGAACTCTGAGTGCTCTCCATATCTCTTTCCAAAAGGGATGCATTAATTTGCATTCCCACCAGCAGTGCAGAAGTGTTCCCCTTTCTCCGCATCCACGCCAACATCTCTGGTCTTGAGATTTTGTGATATAGGCTAGTCTCAGTGGAGTTAGATGATATCTCAAAGTAGTTTTGATTTGCCTTTCTCTGATGATTAAAGATGATGAGCATTTTTTCATATGTCTAAAGGCCATGCGCCTGTCATCTTCAGAGAAGTTTCTCTTCAAATCCCTTGCCCAGACTGTGATGGGATCCCTTGTTTCTTTCTTGCTGATGCGTTTGAATCCTCTGTGGATTCTGGTTACTAAACCTTTGTCAGAGATATAGCCAGCAAATATCTTCTCCCATTCTGAGGGCTGTTTGCTTCCTTTAATTACAGTGTTCTTAGCTGCGCAGAAGCTTTTTAGTTTGATCAAGTCCCAGTAGTGTATTTTTGAAGCTGCTTCAATTGCCCGGGGGTTCTCCTCATGAAATACTCACCCTGACCAATTTCTTCAAGGGTTTTCCCTGCACTCTCCTCTAGTATTTTTATCGTTTCATGTCTTAAGTTTAAATCTTTAATCCAATGAGAGTCTATCTTAGTTAATCGTGAAAGGTGTGGATCCAATTTCAGTCTTCTACAGTTTGACAGCCAGTTCACCCAGCACCATTTGTTAAATAGGGAATCTTTTCCCCACTGAATGTTTTTAATTGGCTTGTCAAAAATCAAATAGCGGTAAATAGCTGGATTCATCTCTTCGTTCTCTATTCTGTTTCAGATATTTACTTCTGTTTTTGTGCCAATACCATGCTGTTTTGATCACTATCGATTTGTAGTAAAGTCTGAGGTCTGGTAGTGTGATTCCCCCTGTTTTGTTTTTATTTCTGAGTAATGTCTTGGCTATTCGAGGTTTTTTCTGATTCCATATAAAACGAAGTATTGTTTTTTCAAGATCTTTGAAATATGACAGTGGAACTTTAATAGGTAGTGCGTTGAAATTATATATTTCTTTGGGTAGTATGGACATTTTGATAATGTTGATTCTTCCCAGCCATGAGCACGGTATGTTTTTCCATTTGTTAACATTTTCAGCTAATTCTTTTCTTAGAGTTTCTCTTTATACTCTAAACTATATAGTTTTCTTTATAGTTCTCTTTATAGAGATCTTTCACGTCTTTTGTTAGGTAAATTCCCAAATATTTCATCTTCTTTGGCACTACTGTGAATGGGATAGAGTCCTTAACTGCTTTTTGAACTTGACTGTTGTTGGTGTATATAAAGGCTACCGATTTATGGATGTTGATTTTGTAACCTGAGACGCTGCTGTATCCTTGATTACTTCTAGGAGTTTTGTAGTAGAGTCCCTAATGTTTTCCAGATACACAATCATATCATCTGCAAAGAGCGAAAGGTCAGAAGATCTCTTCTGACCCTATATGGATACCCTTGATCGCCATTTCTTCCCTAATTGCGGTGGCTAAATCTTCCATTACAATGTTGAAAAGCAATGGAGACAGTGGCCAGCCTTGTCTGGTTCCTGATCTGAGTGGAAATGATTCCAATTTAACTCCATTCAATATGATATTGGCTGTGGGTTTGCTGTAGATGGGCTCTAACAGTGTAAGAAAAGTCCCTTCTCAACAAATTTTCTTGAGAGTTCTGATCATGAAGGGATGCTGGATATTATCAAAAGCTTTTTCTGCATCAATTGAGAGAATCATATGGTCTTTGTTTTTTAATTTGTTTATGTGCTGAATTACATTTATAGATTTACATATATTGAACTAGCCTTGAGACCCTGGGATAAAACCAACTTGGTCATCATGTATAATTTGTTTGAGTGTTGCCGGATTCTGTTTGTTAAGATCTTGTTGAATATTTTTGCATCTATATTCATTAGTGATATTGGTCTATAATTTTCTTTTCTTTTTATTTTTTCTTTTAATTTTTTTATTAAATCATAACTGTATACAATGATATGATCATGGGGCATCATACACTCACTTCATAAACCATTTGACACGTTTTTTTTTTGTTTTTTTTTTAATTTTTTTATTAAATCATAACTGTATACAATGATATGATTATGGGGCATCATACACTCACTTCATAAACCATTTGACACGTTTTTATCACAGTGGTTAACATAGCATTTCCGGCGTAATCTCAGTTACTGTGCCAAAATATTTACATTCTACATTTACCAAGATTCGCAAATACCCCTGTAATATGCACCACAGGTGTGATCCCACCGATTACACTCCCTCTACCCACCCACCCCTTTCCCACTTCCCCCTATTGTTAAGTTGTAGCTGGGTTATAGCTTTCATGTTAGAGTCCCAAATTAATTTCATAGTAGGGCTGTGTACATTGGGTATTTTTTCTTCCATTCTTGGGATACTTTACTAAGAAGAATATGTTCTAGCTCCATCCATGTAAAAATAAAAGAGGTAAAGTCTCCATCTTTCTTTAAGGCTGCATAGTATTTATGGTATACATATACCACAATTTATTAATCCATTCGTGGATCGATGGGCACTTGGGCTTTTTCCATGACTTAGCTATTATGAATTGGGCTGCAATAAACATTCTGGTACAAATATCTTTGTTATGTTGTGATTTTTGGTCTTCTGGGTATATGCCCGGCAGAGGAATTACAGGATTGAAAGGCAGATCTATATTTAGAACTCTGAGTGCTCTCCATATCTCTTTCCAAAAGGGATGCATTAATTTGCATTCCCACCAGCAGTGCAGAAGTGTTCCCCTTTCTCCGCATCCACGCCAACATCTCTGGTCTTGAGATTTTGTGATATAGGCTAGTCTCATTGGAGTTAGATGATATCTCAAAGTAGTTTTGATTTGCATTTCTCTGATGATTAAAGATGATGAGCATTTTTTCATATGTCTGATGGCCTTGCGCCTGTCTTCTTCAGAGAAGTTTCTCTTCAAATCCCTTGCCCAGCCTGCGATGGGATCCCTTGTTTTTTTCTTGCTGATGCGTTTGAGTTCTCTGTGGATTCTGGTTATTAAACCTTTGTCAGAGTTATACCCTGCAAATATCTTCTCCCATTCTGAGGGCTGTCTGCTTGCTCTGCTTACTGTGTTCTTAGCTGTGCAGAAGCTTTTCAGTTTGATCAAGTCCCAGTAGTGTATTTTTGAAGCTGCTTCAATTGCCCGGGGGGTTCTCCTCATGAAATACTCACCCAGACCAATTTCTTCAAGGGTTTTCCCTGCATTCTCCTCTAGTATTTTTATAGTTTCATGTCTTAAGTTTAAATCTTTAATCCAATGAGAGTCTCTTAGTTAATGGTGAAAGGTGTGGGTCCAATTTCAGTCTTCTGCAGGTTGCCAGCCAGTTCACCCAGCACCATTTGTTAAACAGGGTATCTTTTCCCCACTGAATGTTTTTAATTGGCTTGTCAAAAATCAAATAGCGGTAAGTAGCTGGATTCATCTCTTGGTTCTCTATTCTGTTCCAGATATCTACTTCTCTGTTTTTGTGCCAATACCAGGCTGTTTTGATCACTATCGATTTGTAGTAAAGTCTGAGGTCTGGTAGTGTGATTCCTCCTGTTTTGTTTTTATTTCTGAGTAATGTCTTGGCTATTCGAGGTTTTTTCTGATTCCATATAAAACGAAGTAATGTTTTTTCAAGATCTTTAAAATATGACAGTGGAGCTTTAATAGGGAGTGCGTTGAAATTATATATTGCTTTGGGTAGTATGGACATTTTGATAATGTTGATTCTTCCTAGCCATGAGCATGGTATGTTTTTCCATTTGTTAACATTTTCAGCTATTTCTTTTCTTAGAGTTTCATATTTCTCTTTATAGAGATCTTTCACGTCTTTTGTTAGGTAAATTCCCAAATATTTCATCTTCTTTGGCACTACTGTGAATGGGATAGAGTCCTTAACTGCTTTTTCAACTTGACTGTTGTTGGTGTATATAAAGGCTACCGATTTATGAATGTTGATTTTGTAACCTGAGACGCTGCTGTATTCCTTGATCACTTCTAGGAGTTTTGTAGTAGAGTCCCTAGTGTTTTCCAGATACACAATCATATCATCTGCGAAGAGCGAGAGTTTGATCTCTTCTGACCCTATATGGATACCCTGGATCGCCTTTTCTTCCCTAATTGCGGTGGCTAAAACTTCCATTACAATGTTGAAAAGCAATGGAGACAATGGGCAGCCTTGTCTGGTTCCTGATCTGAGTGGAAATGATTCCAATTTAACTCCATTCAATATGATATTGGCTGTGGGTTTGCTGTAGAAGGCCTCTATCAGTTTAAGAAAAGTCCCTCTAGACCAATTTTCTTGAGTGTTCTGATCATGAAGGGATGCTGGATATTATCAAAAGCTTTTTCTGCATCAATTGAGAGAATCATATGGTCTTGGTTTTTTAATTTGTTTATGTGCTGAATTACATTTATAGATTTACATATATTGAACCAGCCTTGACACCCTGGGATAAAACCAACTTGGTCATGATGTATAATTTGTTTGATGTGTTGTTGGATTCTGTTTGTTAGGATCTTGTTGAATATTTTTGCATCTATATTCATTAGTGATATTGGTCTATAATTTTCTTTTCTTGTTGGGTCTTTTCCTGGTTTGGGGATCAGGGTGATGTTTGCTTCATAGAACGTGTTGGGTAGTCTTCCTTCTTTTTCTACATTTTGGAACAGTTTGAGTAATATAGGTACTAATTTCTCTTTAAAGGTTTGGTAGAATTCTGACGTGAAACCATCTGGTCCCGGGCTTTTCTTCTTAGGGAGGTTTTGTATAGTTGATGCTATTTCTGAACTTGATATGGGTCTGTTCAACATTTCCACTTGATTCTGGTTAAGTCTTGGAAGGTGGCGTGCTTCCAAGTATTGGTCTATTTCCTTCAGATTTTCATATTTCTGAGAATAAAGTTTCTTGTAATATTCATTAAGGATTTTTTGGATTTCTGATGAGTCTGTTGTTATTTCGTCTTTGTTGTTTCTGATTGATGATATTAGAGATTTTACTCTTTTTTTCCTGATTAGGTTGGCCAGAGGTTTATCTATTTTATTGACCTTTTCAAAAAACCAGCTTTTTGATTTATTGATCTGTTGTATTATTCTTTTGTTTTCAATTTCATTTAATTCTGCTCTAATTTTGGTTATTTCTTTTCTTCTACTGGGTTTGGGGTTGGAATGTTCTTCCTTTTCCAGTTGCGTGAGATGTCCCATTAAGTTGTTAACTTCCTCTCTTTCTGTTCTCTTGAGGAAGGCTTGCAGTGCTATAGATTTCCCTCTTAGAACTGCCTTTGCAGTATCCCAGAGGTTCTGATAGTTTGTGTCTTCATTGTCATTTTGTTCCAAAAAATTGGTGATTTCTTTCTTAATCTCATCTCTGACCCAGCTATCATTCAGCATAAGGTTATTTAACTTCCATGTTTTTGTATGGGTATGCAGATTCCGGTTCTTACTCAATTCAAGTTTTATTCCATGATGGTCCGAGAAGATGCATGGAATAATTTCTATTCCTTTAAATTTACTGAGGTTAGACTTGTGACCTAAAATGTGATCAATTTTGGAGTAAGTTCCGTGGGCTAATGAGAAGAATGTGTATTCAGTTTTGTTGGGATGAAATGTTCTGTAGATGTCTGCTAAATCTAAATATTGAATGGTTAGGTTTAAATCTAAGATTTCTTTGCTCAGCTTCATTCTGGAGATTCGATCCAACACTGCCAAGGGAGTGTTGAAATCTCCAACGATTATGGAGCTGGAGGAAATCAAGTTACTCATGTCTGTTAGAGTTTCTCTTATAAATTGAGGTGCATTCTGGTTGGGTGCATAGATATTAATAATTGAGATGTCATCATATTGAGTATTACCCTTAACAAATATGAAGTGACCATTCTTGTCCTTCCTTACTTTTGATGGTTTAAAGCCTACTGTATCTGCAAATAAAATTGCAACACCTGCTTTTTTCTGATTACCATTTGCCTGAAATATGGATGACCATCCTTTCACCCTGAGTCTGTATTTGTCTTTTAAGTTGAGATGTGACTTTTGTATGCAACAAATATCTGGCTTGAGTTTTCGTATCCAGTCAGCTAACCTATGCCTCTTTAGAGGACAGTTTAAGCCATTCACATTGATGGAGAGTATTGATAAGTCTGGTGGAATTTTGGGTATCGAGTTTTTCAAAGGTCCAGTGGACATTTTTAATCCTTTCGCCAGTGTGGAAGTTGGAGTTTGATCCGAAGATTCTCAGTGAGTTTACTTTTGTGGTATAGGATTGGGTTGGTCATTGTGGAGGATAGGTCTGAGAACATCCTGAAGAGCTGGTTTACTTATGGCAAATTTTTTCAACATATGAATGTCATTGAAGTATTTAATTTCTCCATCATAGATGAAACTCAGTTTAGCTGGATACAAGATCCTGGGTTGAAAGTTTTTTTGCTTTAGGAGATTAAAAGTTGATGACCAGCCTCTTCTTGCTTGAAACGTTTCAGCAGAGAGATCTGCAGTTATTCTAATATTCTTACCTTTGTACGTTATAGTTTTCTTTCGCCGGGCTGCTTTGAGAATCTTCTCTTTCATGTTAACTTTAGTGAAGCTAATTATGATATGTCTGGGAGATGTCTTATTGGGGTTGAATCGTGCTGGGGTTCTAAAGCTGTCTGCTATCTGAATTTCAGATTCTCTAGGCATGTCTGGAAAATTTTCTTTCATAATTTCATGTAGAAGGGCCTCTGTGTCCTTGGCAGCTACTTCATCAGCCTCCGAAATTCCTATAACCCTTATGTTGTTTTTTTCCGAATTATCTGAGAGCTCTCTGAGTGAGTGATCCGTTTTTGCTCTCCATTTCTCTTCCTCTTTTAGAGATTGGGAGCGTTCGAAGACTTTATCTTCAATGTCAGAAATCCTTTTTTCTGCTTGCTCCATTCTGTTACTGAGGGATTCTACTGTATTTTTCATATCTTTGAGGGCTGTAAGTTCTTGTTTCAGTGTGTCTAAGTCTTTGGTGGTTTTGTCTTTAAATTCGTTAAATTCTTGAGACAATTTTTGAATTTCTCCTCGAATTCCTAATTCCATTTTATTAATCTTGTCTGCATACCAAATTCTGAATTCGACTTCTGACATCTCAGCCAGTTGTTTATGAATGGGATCTTCAATCACATCTGCAGTATCTTTTCTTGGGGGGGTTGATCTATTCTGGTTATTCATGTTACCAGAGTTTTTCCGCTGATTCCGCCCCATGGTTTACTCCCTTTGGTTTTTCCCCTGGGGTTTTATCGAGGGCCCGTACAGTGTTGTGGCCTGAGAAACTGGGGCCCTGTCTGGTGTGGTGGAGCAAAGTGGTTCTGTCTTGTTTTCAGCTGGTTTCTGTTCGATCCTATTGCAACTTCTACTCTGGCTTGAAGTCTCAGTTGTGTGGAAAAATCAGCAATTAAGTCACCCCGCCTGCCCACCTCTGGCCCCAGTTGGAAAAGGAGAATCAAACCTTCCTACAATCGCACACCCAGGGCACCGCCTGAAGAGTCCTAAGTCTATTAGCCCAGTTCAAAAGGTCCGAATCAACTGTCTCAATCGGCACTTGTCTCGGGTGGAAGGGTTCAAGAGGTCTCTGGGAACTGGATCACAGGAGCCTGGTGACTCCTCTGACACGGCTCACCCCAGTGCAGCGTGGAGTCAGGAGGAGCCACCCAGCAAACAGAGCATTCTGGGAAGGTTGACATCTCCTTCCCCACTTTGACCCTCCGTCGGACCCAGTCACTGGTATCTCTGCAGATGGCTAACCCAGTTGCCTGCAGTGAACAGACACTCCAGGGGTTTGCACCTGCCTGAATCGCAAGGAAGTCTGCCAGGCCCCCGCAGACTGCCGCTATCTAGCAGGAGGAGATGGGGCCTGACATCTTTGAGTGTTTGATGCAGGTGATGGGAAGGAGGTGTTCACTCAGGCTTAGCCCCATCCCTGATGCATGCTGCTAACAGAACAGAACAGAACAGACAACTTTGTGAGGTTCTGTCTCTGTTCTTGTCGTCGCCTACAGGAGACGGGCTGTTTTGAGTTCAAACGTCTTTGCTGCTGGAGAATTGCGTCTGAACACCTCTCTGGGTCGGCCCGCCCTGGAGGCTTCCGGGTTTGTGAGCCGTGTCACCGGTGGCCTCCTCTGGTTGCCCAGGGAGACAGGGGGTGTGGCCTCAGAATATCCAGAAGTGAGCGTTCTGCCGTTAAAGAAAAAACGGCTGTTGATCTACCTCCAGGGAACTGCTACTCTGGTGTGGTCACTCAGGCGACCCTTTTCTCCTCTGTCCCACGCCCCAGAGTCAGCACTGAGCGGCCGCAGTTTTTGCTGGGTCCACACCCCTTAAGAGATCCCCCAAGAATCAGAACTCTTGGGGGATGGGCCCCCAGACCCCGATTGGGAGTGGGGCGGGGGGATGCTAGAGTTTCATTCAGTTTCACGCAATACTACGGTCCGGGGAGGGCTCCTGCACTGCACCGCAGGGAAGTGCCGCCAAGGCTTGATTTCCCCTCAGCAGAGTGCCCTCTCCTCGCTCACGTATCCCAGAGTCAGCGCTGACCTGACGCAGCTCAGGCACTGTGCACTCCCCTCGAGAAATCACCCAAGGAGCCGAACTCCTGGGGGATAGGCCCTCAGACCCCGAGTGAGAGTAGGGGTTCTCAGCTCTCAGCGAGGAGGCCAGAGTCTGATTCAGTCTTGGGCCCCGTATGCCTGGGGAGGGTTGCTGCACTGCACTGCAGGGAAGTGCCGCAAGTCGTGACTCAGCCCGGTGCCCTCTCCTCACTTGCGCGCCTCAGAGTCAATGCTGACCAGTCGCAACTCGGGGACTGTCCACTCCCCTTGAGAAATCACCCAAGGATCCGAACTCCTGGGGGATAGGCCCTCAGACCCCGAGTGAGAGTAGGGGTTCTCAGCTCTCAGCGGGGAGGCCAGAGTCTGATTCAGTGTTGGGCCCCGTATGCTCGGGGAGGGTTGCTGCACTGCACCGCAGGGAAGTGCCGCGAGGCGTGACTCCCCCTCAGCCCGGTGCCCTCTCCTCACTCAGCGCGCCTCAGAGTCAATGCTGACCAGTCGCACTCAAGGGGACTGTCCACTCCCCTTGAGAAATCACCCAAGGATCCGAAGTCCTGGGGGACAGGCCTCCAGACCTCAGTGGGCGGGAGGGGAGTGCCGGGGATTCAGGGTTGCCGGCAGAGGATTCCCAAAGTTTTATTCAGCCCTATGTCCGGCAGGAGAACGCCACGGCACCCCAGTAGGGGAGGTAGGTCCAGTTTTTAGAAGGTCTCTCCCGTGGAGTGTAGTGGGAGGGGCTTTAATTTCTGCCCGCTTGTTCAATTGTGGGGCTACAGAGCCGGTCTCATGGGGGAGGGGGACTCCCGTCCGCTTGGTGGTGGATTTTGTACCTTTTGTTCGCGTCCTTGTGATCACAACTTGCCTCAGTTGGTGTTGATGTGCGTTCTTCAGCCTTCTCTCTTGGTGAGGCTCAAGTCCACCAGGATACTTACTAAATTCCTGTCCCTTAACTCTCCTTCTGGACGGGAGGCTTTGTTGAAAGCTGGCTTCAGTCCGCCATCTTGTCTCCCCCCTATGCCTCTTTAGAGGACAGTTTAAGCTGTTCACATTAATGGAGAATAATGATAAGTGTGGTGAAGTTTTGGGTATCGAGTTTTTCAAAAGTCCAGTGGGCATTTTTAATCCTTTTGCCAGTGTGGAAATTGGAGTTTGATCCGAAGTTTCTGAGTGAGTTTACTGTTGTGGTAGAGGATTGGTTTGGTCATTATGGAGGATAAGTCTGAGAATATCCTAAGGAGCTGGTTTGGTGATGGCAAATTTATTCAGTATATGAATGTTATTAAAGTATTTAATTTCTCCATCATAAATGAAACTCAGTTTAGCTGGATACAAGATCCAGGGTTGAAAGTTATTTTGCTATAGGAGATTAAAAGTTGGTGACCAACCTCTTCTTGCTTCAAAATTTTCAGCGGAGAGATCTGCAGTCATTCTAATATTCTTCCCTTTGTAGGTAATGGCTTTCTTTCTCCTGGCAGCTTTGAGGATTTTCTACTTCATATTAACTTTAGTGAAATTAAATATGATATGCCTGGGGGTTGCCTTATTGGGGTTGAGTCATGCTGGGGTTCTGAAGTTGTCCGCTACCTGAATTTCAGAATGTCTAGGCATGTCTGGAAAATTCTCTTTCATAATTTCATGCAGAAGGGCCTCTGTGCCCAGTGAGGCCACTTGATCTGTTTCTGCAACTCCTATGATTCGGATGTTCACCTTCTTTGAATTATCCCAGAGCTCCCTGAGAGAATGATCTGTTTTTGCTCTGTATTTCTCTTCCTCTTTGAGAGTTTGGGAGCGTTCAAAGGCTTTATCTTCGATGTCAGAAATCCTTTCTTCTGCTTGCTCCATTCTGTTTCTGAGGGATTCTACTGTATTTTTCATATCTTTGAGGGCTGCAAATTCTTGCTTCAGTGTGTCTAAGTCTTTGGTGGTTTTGTCTTTAAATTCGTTAAATTCTTGAGACAACTTTTGAATTTCTCCTCTAATTCCTAATTCTGCTTTGTTAATGTTGTCTGCAATCCAAATTCTGAATTCGATTTCTGACATCTCAGCCAGTTGTTTATGAATGGGATCTTCAATTGCATCTGCCATATCTTTCCTTGGGGGTGGGGTTCATCTATTCAGTTATTCATGTTACCAGAGTTTTTCTGCTGATTCCGCCTCATGGTTGTTTTACTTCCTCTGATTTTATCCCCCGTGGGCTTTGTTGAGGGCCTGTACAGTGTTGTGGCCTGAGAAACTGGGGCCCTGTCTGGTGTGGTGGGGCTAAGTGTTCTGTCTTGTTTTCATCTGGTTTCTGTTCCACCCTAGTGAAACAGATACTCTGGATTGAAGTCCCAGCTGTGCAGAAATATCAGCAATTAAGTCACCCCACCCCCCACTGGCCAACATTTGGGAAAGAAATATCAAACCTTCCTATCACCGTGCACCCAGGGCACCACCTGACTTGTCCTCAGGCCATTGGTTCAGTTCAAAAAGTCCAAATGAATTGTCTTAGTCTGCACCTGTCTCGGGTGAGAGAGTTTAAGAGGTCTCTGGGAACTGGATCACAGGGGTCTGGTGACTACTCTGATGTGGCTTGTTCCAGTGCTCTGTGGAGTCAGGCGGAGCCACCCAGCTAATAGATCAGTCCGGGAAGCTTGCTGCCTCCTTCCCCACCTTGCACTGCTGTCATACCCAGTCACTGATAGCCCTGCAGTTGACTGACCCAGTTGCCTGTAATGAATCGGTATTCCAAGTGTTTGCACCTGCCTGAATCACAAGGAAGTCTTCCTGGCCACTGCGCTCTGCCTCTCTCTATCAGGAGGAGGTGAGGCCTGACAACCTTGGGTGCTTGATGAAGGTTGGGGGATTTTCACTCAGGTCCAGTCTTGCCCCTGATTAATGTTACTGACAGAAAAGAACAGAACAACTCTGCCGTTCCCCTGCAGAAGAGAAGCTGAATTGAGTTCCAAATCAGCTTGTCTTTGCTCTTGTATTGTCTATAGGCTGACGATCCCCTGAGGGCCAGGTGCACTGTGGGTTTAGTAAAGCGGACCTCTGAGTCAGCCCAGCTGTGGGGGTTTCCCCGGTTTGCAAGTTGGAGTTGCCTCAGGCAAATCCTATACTCAGAGGCTCTGGTTGCCCAGGGAGACAGGGGGTATGGCTTCAGAATATTCAGTAGTGAGCCCTATTGCTAGCAAAAGAGGGCTGCTCTTTTATGCCTCAGGCAACTGCTGCTCTGGTGTAGCTTCCTTCCGGCCAATGGTCCTCTTTCCGCTCCCATACCCCAGAATCTGCACTAACTGGCTGCAGCCCAGCACTGACTATACCGCTCTAGCAATCACCCAAGGGTTTGGACTCCTAGGGGACAGGCCTCCAGACCCTGGAGCAAGAGCAGAGGGGAGCTCAGGGAGCGCTGGGAGCCCTGGGAGCCTGGGGTTGCGGGCAGAGAACACACACAGCTTTACATAGTTTTATGCCTGGCCGTATTGTCACCAAAAGATGGCTGTCGCACTGTGCCTCTGGGAACTGCCACTGTGGTGCAGTCCCCTCTCTGCCGACCGGGATTGGACTCCATACCTCAGTGTGAGTAAAGGGGAGCACTGGGAGCTCAGAATTCCAGGTAGAGACTATATACAGTTTATACAGTTTTATGCCTGGCAGGACAACGCCGTGGCACCCTAGTAGTGGAGGTAGGTCCAGTTTTTAGAGGGTCTCTCCCATGGAGTTTAGTGGGAGGACCTTTGAACTCTGCCTGATTGTTGGGCACTCTGAGCCATTCTCATGGTGGAGGGGACTCCCATCACTTGGTGATGGATTTTGTACCTTTTGTTTGTATCCTGTTGTCACAGCTCACCTCAGTGGGGTTGACGTGTGTTCTTCAACCTTCTCTCTTAGGGCAGCTCAAATCCACCAGGTTACTTGCTGAATTTTTGTCCTTTAACTCTCCTACTGGATGGGATGAGAGCCTCTGTGGAAAACTGGCTTCAGTCAGCCATCTTGTCTCCTCCCTCCCTTGGGCCAAGAATATTTACTCATTTTTTCCTTATTATGGAGTGAATTGACATAATAATTCAGTTAAAGTATGAGGAGTGTTTAAAAAAATAGGAATAGTTGGCTATCCTTTTTAAATGTGAGCTGTCTTTTGTCAATTAATTGTCCCATATAATTTAGCTTTTGTCTAGCTTCTGGAGATAAAATACAGGGGAATCAAGGGCAGGATTTCTCTCTAATGTAGTAAGTAAATCGGTCAAAGAACGAGTAGGAATATGAAAAGACAGAAGTAACCTATCTGTGTCTCCCAATATTTTTTGTAAATTATCGAGGGTGATATTATCAGGGATATGCCAAGAAAGTTGTTGTGGCCAGATACTCCAATTTCCAAGGATAAAACCTATATATTGCCAAGGCTCTTAAGTTTGAAAGTTTTAGGGTGTATCTGCAGGCCTGCAGAAAAAGGACCACAGAAAAACTTGAAAATTAAAGGATTTGGAAAGAATAATTTTCTCCAAATGTGTCAATAAAATGTTATACATAGAATTATATACTAAAGTAGATGAAAACATGCCCTTAGTGGGAATGAATGCTTCAGCAACATAAAGCTGACATAAAGTAGGACTGCAAATCATTCCTTGGGGTGAAAATTACTGTTTGTAGCATTCTCTTGGTGCTCCACAATTAAGGCTGGGAACATAAGACACATTTTTTCTTTATCAGAAGGATATAAAGATAGTTCATTAAAAAGTCTTTCAAATCAATGACCAAAAGAAAATATTCTTGGGGAATTAGAGCAGGACTAGGGAGCTCTGATCATAAAGCCTGCATAGGAACAATGCAGGTATTCACAAGTCATGAATTAATCTCCATTTTCCACAATTTTTTGGAAAGTAAAAAATCAGTATGTTCCAGGTACTAATTAATGCTTCTGTATAACCAGTTTGGATCTGTGCTTGAACTAGTCTGTTTTGAGTAAATCTTTCTTCTTTTGGAGGCCACTGATCCACCCAAATTTGGGGACCTGGTTTCCTCTGTAAAGGTAGTGGTTGAACCTCAGTTGGCCTTTAACATAAATTTGACATGATAGTAATTTGAACATTCCAGTGCACTAGAAAATCTCTGCCACAAAAAGTATAAGAGAGATATAATACAACAGGGCATGGTGAAGCTGGCTGACTGGGCTGACAGAAAAGAGAGGTAATTTACTTTACTTAGGGGCATGTAACCCCTCCTATGCCAGTAACAGAGGAATCAGAAACTTGTGCTTCCCAATCTCAGCCAAGTCTTGGATGCTGATAACGGTTACATCTGCCTGTAAATCAGCTAAACTTGTGATACATTTTTTCATTGATTCTTAAAGTCAATGGTGGTCTAGATATTTCTAATTTAATGGTACACACACACACACAAACACACACCAGGCTATCCATTAAGATCTTCTTCCAGAAATCGGAAATCACATGATATTAAAATGATATGAGCAAGGGTGTACCCTTAGGGAAAAATTGAGGGAAAAATCCTTAAAATTCAATTTTAGTTTGCTATGTAAAATATGTGGAAAGATGCCAACACTACTTCAATTTCCATCTCAGGTGGCATTGTTTTGTACTAATGAAGCATCCTGCTTTGCTGGGTGGAAAGGGCCCCCACATGCAAGTACGTGCTTCCACTGCAGTTTCTTTTTTATCTCATGTCATGAGATAAAATTAAATCACAAGTATTTGTCATTCCAGTAGAAAATGATACTAAATTGATAAGTCTCTGACGATTGGAGTGCATGCAAATTTAGCATTTAATTTGAGGCATCCTTGGGAACCTGTGTCCTTGGGGTTTGAGAGATGCTGGAGCCTACAACCCTCTTCCAGTTTACTGACTGGGCATGGTGGTTCAAAAGTTGTCTGGTGCAGTGCCGCAGAGATTAAGACCTGCAATGAAATTGTATGGTGAATAAGGAAGGCTGTAGCTCTCTCATGGCATGCAGCAACTTTATTTCTCCACCAAAGCTTATGTAGGCTATACCGTACCTACACAATTAATCAATATACAATTTAAAACTTACCCTCAGGCCTCTCACTGCCTGGCACCTACAAGTCTACAGATTTACCAATGACCACCTCACTAGCATTATCCAAAGTTATGCTAAGTAATCAAAAACAAAATGACAAAACAAGGTTCTGGAGGAATAAGCTGTTTGAATGCTTGACCTTTAACAGACCATGTAGAGGCATTCATTCATCTTTAGGGAGTAGTCTGGAAATTCCCGAGATATACAGGTACCTGCCTGCAGGCCTGTACCCAGGAAAGTGACCAGGCCTTTAGCCACATATGGAGTTCTATCCAGGTTTTTTTTTTTCCTTTCTAACTCACAAAAGACTTCAAACTTGCCTTCAGAAAATGGAACCATTTAAAGGCTTATTAATAGGCTTTCTGCCTATAGGGGATAGCCATGGCATCAAATTTTGAGCAACATTGATTGGGCCAATGAAATCCTCCCTTGTATCTGGAACATTTTTCTTCAGGTGTAAATTAGCATTACTGGTGCTTTGGGAGTTGTTATTAAGGGAACAAATTTTTGAAGATGCCATTCTTGTCCACATTTATACCACTGGCTCATTTGCCACCATATACCGAGGGGCCATTAAATCTTCTCTAGATTTTATTAATCACTTGCAAAATCCACCAAACTGAAAACCAGAATCTGCTGAAATTTTAACTACTCAATATGATTATGAAGGGGTAATGCAGATTGTCAAAAGGTATTGGCTTCTTTAAGAGAATGCAATCCTACTGCTGATATGATCAAACTCTGTCAGAAAATTGACACTGAAAGCCATAAAGCATGAGTATTGCAAGCGGGTTTACAACCTCTGCATCAGTGCTATAAAGATACTAGAGGAGAGTGCAGGGAAAACCCTTAAAGAAATCGGTCTGGGCGAGTATTTTATGAGGAGGACGCCACCGGGCAATTGAAGCAGATTCAAAAATACACTACTGGGACTATGTCAAACTAAACAGCTTCTGCACAGCCAAGAACACAGTAAGTAAAGCAAGGAGACAGCCCTCAGAATGGGAGAAGATAGTTGCAGGTTATGTCTCTGACAAAGGTTTAATAAGCAGAATCCACAGAGAACTCAAACGTATTAGCATAGAACAAGGGATCCCATCACAGGCTGGGCAAGGGATTTGAAGAGAAACTTCTCTGAAGAAGACAGGTGTGCGGCCTTCAGACATATGAAAAAATGCTCATCATCTTTAATCATCAGAGAAATGCAAATCAAAACTACTTTGAGATACCATCTAACTTCAGTGAGACTAGCCTATAACACAAAATCCCAAGACCAGAGATGTTGGTGTGGGTGTGGAGAAAAGGGAACACTTTTGCACTGCTGGTGGGAATGAAATTAATACAGTCCTTTTGGAAAGAGATGTGGAGAACACTTAGAGATCTAAACATAGATCTGCCATTCAATCCTGTAATCCCTGTGCTGGGCATATACCCAGAAGACCAAAAATCACAACATAACAAAGATATTTGTACCAGAATGTTTATTGCAACCCAATTCATAATTGCTAAGTCATGGAAGAAGCCCAAGTGCCCATCGATCCACGAATGGATTAATAAATTGTGGTATATGTACACCATGGAATATTATGCAGCCTTAAAGAAAGATGGAGACTTTACCTCTTTCATGTTTACATGGATGGAGCTGGAACATATTCTTCTTAGTAAAGTATCTCAAGAATGGAAGAGAAAGTACCCAATGTACTCAGCCCTACTATGAGACTAATTTAGGGTTTTCACATGAAAGCTATAACCCAGTTACAACCTAAGAATAGGGGGAAGGGGGTAGGGAGGGGAGGGAGGGTGGAGGTAGGTAGAGGGAAGGGGATTGGTGGGATTACACCAGTGGTGCATCTTACAAGGGTATATGTGAAACTTGGTAAATGGTCTGTGGAGTAGTGAATGATGCCCCATGAATATATCAATGTACACAGCTATTATTTAATAAATAAAAAAGAATAAAAAATATTCTTGGCCCACCATACCATAAGCAAACTTTTCACAGAAATTGTGCAATGATTTTCTTTAATTTATCTATGCAGAGTTAGGTGCCAATAAGTAACTGGGTATGATCCTTATATTATTATCCCTGATACACTAAAAATTTTATATAAGCTTGGAGCCTCAGTGAATTCTTTCTAATAGCCCTCACACATTTGGTTGGAGACTTAGAATTTACAGACCCTCCTTTAAAGGACATATATGGGCTCCAGCTACTCCCTTTAATCTCAATCTGACTTCTGTTACACCCATTAAAAATGCCCTTAATGTAGTTAGTGATGTGTCTGAAAAAAAGCATCAAAGGAGTAGTTAGTCAGAAACATTTAAATGAGTGGGAACCAAACTCTTACTACTCACCATTTAACTACAAGTGTGTAGAAGTTGCTGCCGCCATTACAGCCCCTTGTTTTCTTTACAGCCTTTAAACATTATTGCCAATTCTGTAGCCAAGTTCAAACTATTACTGATGCCCCTATTCATCAAACTTCTCATAAAATTTTCCATGACATTTTTTCTTCTCTTCATATCTTTTATTAAAAAGAGAACACTTTTTATTCATTGCTCATGTTTGTTCTCCTTTTAATCTTCCTGGCCCTGTTACAGAAGGAAAGAATCATTCACACTCTTCAGTCTTAAGGTTTTGTTTGTTTGTTTGTTTGTTTTGTTTTTGTGGGGTTTTTTTCTTTATTAAATCATAGCTGTGTACATTATTATGATTACTTGGTTCATAGACCGTTTGAAACATTTTCATCACACTAGTTAACATACATTTTGTGGCACATTCTTAGTTATTTTGCTAAGACATTTACATTCCACATTTACTAGGATTCACATATACCCTTGTAAGATGCACCGCAGGTGTAATCCCATTAATCCCCCTTCCTCCACCTACCTCCCTCCTCCCTCCCCTCCTTTCCCCCTTTTCCCTATTCTTAGGTTGTAACTGGGTTATAGCTTTCATGTGGAGGTCCTACCTTAGTTTCATAACAAGGGTGAGTACATTGGGTACTTTTTCTTCCATTCTTGAGACACTTTACTGAGAAGAATATGTTCCAGCTCAATCCACGTAAACATGAAAGAGGTAAAGTCTCCATCTTTTTTTAAGGCTGAATAATATTCCATGGTGTAAATATACAACAAACTATTAATCCATTCGTGGACCGATGGGCACTTGGGCTTTTTGCATGACTTAGTAATTATGAATAGAGCTGCAAAAAAAATTTTGATACAAATATCTTTGTTATGATGTGATTTTTGGTCTTCTGAGTATATGCCTAGTAGAGGGATTACAGGATTGAATGGCAGATCTATTTTTAGATCTCTAAGTGTTCTCCATATCTCTTTCCAAAAGGAATGTATTAATTGGCATTCCCACCAGCAGTGCAAAAGTGTTCCCTTTTCTCCACATCCACACCAACATCTCTGGTCTTGGGATTTTGTGATGTAGGCTAGTCTCACTGGAGTTAGATGATATCTCAAAGTAGTTTTGATTTGCATTTCTCTGATGATTAAAGAATATGAGCATTTTTTTAATATGTCTGAAGGCCATGCGTCTGTCTTCTTCAGAGAAGTTTCTCTTCAAGTCCCTTGCCCAGCCTGCGATGGGATCCCTTGTTCTTTTCTTGCTAATGCGTTTGAATTCTCTGTGGATTCTAGTTATTAAACCTTTGTCAGAGACATAACCTGCAAATATCTTTTCCCATTCTGAGGGATGTTTGCTAGCTTTACTTACTGTGTTCTTGGATGTGCAGAATCTTTCTAGTTTGATCAAGTCCCAATAGTGTATTTTTGAAGTAGCTGCAATTGCCCGGGGGTCCTTCTCATAAAAAACTCACCAAACCCAATTTTTTAATGGTTTTGCATGCACTCTCTTCTAGTATTTTTATAGTTTCATGTCTTAGTTTTAAATCTTTAATCCAGTGAGAGTCTATCTTGGTTAATGGTGAGAGGTGTGGGTCCAGTTTCAGTCTTCTGCAGGTTGCCAGCCAGTTCACCCAGCACCATTTGTTAAATAGGGAATCTTTCCCCATTGAATGTTTTTAATTGGCTTGTCAAAGATTAAATAATGGTAATTAGCTGGATTCATCTCTTGGTTCTCTATTCTATTCCAGACATCTACTTCTCTGTTTTTGTGCCAGTACCATGCTGTTTTGATCACTATTGATTTGTAGTATAGTCTGAGGACTGCTAGCATGATTCCTCCTGCTTTGTTTTTATTTTTGAGTAATGTCTTGGCTATTCGTGGTTTTTTTCTGATTCCATATAAAACGAAGTATTGTTTTTCAAGATCTTTAAAGTATGACAGTGGAGCTTTAACGGGGATTGCGTTGAGATTATATATTGCTTTTGGATATTTTAACAATGTTGATTCTTCCCAACCAGGAGAATGGTATATTTTTCCTTTTTTTAACATTCTCGTCTATCTCTTTTCTTAGAGTTTCATAGTTCTCTTTATATAGATCTTTCACATCCTTTGTTAGATAACCTCCCAAGTATTTCATCTTCTTTGGCACTACTGTGAATGGGATAGAGTCCTTAATTGTTTTTTCAACTTGAGTATTGTTGGTATATATAAACGCTACCTATTTATGAATGTTGATTTTGTAACCTGAGACACTGCTTTATACCTTAATCACTTGTAAGAGTTTTGTAGTAGAGTCCATAGTATTTTCCACATATCATCTGTGAAGAGCGAAAGTTTGATCTCTTCTGACCCTATGTCAGAAGGGATACACTTGACGGCCTTTTCTTCCCTAATTGTAGTGGCTAAAACTTCTATTACAATGTTAAAGAGCAATGGAGACAATGGGCAGCCTTGTCTGGTTCCTGATCTAAGTGGAAATGATTCCAATGTAACTCCATTCAATATGATATTGGCTGTGGGTTTGCTGTAGATGGCCTCTATCAGTTTAAGAAATGTCCCCTCTATACCAATTTTCATAAGTGTTCTGATCATGAAGCGATGTTGGATGTTATCAAAAGCTTTTTCTGCATCGATTGAGAGAATCATATAGTCTTTTTTTTTTAATTTGTTTATGTGCTGAATTACATTTATAGATTTACGTATATTGAACCAGCCTTGAGACCCTGGGATAAAACTGACTTGATCATGATGTATGATTTGTTTGATATGTTGCTGGATTCTGTGTGTTAGAATCTTGTTGAATATTTTTGCATCTATATTCATTAGTGATATTGGTCTATAATTTTCTTTTCTTGTTGGGTCTTTTCCTGGTTTGGGGATCAGGGTGATCTTTGCTTCATAGAACATGTTGGGTAGTCTTCCTTCTTTTTCTACCCTTTGGAACAGGTTGAGTAATATAGGTACCAATTCCTCTTTAAAGGTTTGGTAGAATTCTGACATAAAACCATCTGGTCCAGGGCTTTTCTTTTGGGGGAAATTTTGTATGGTTGATGTTATTTCCGAACTTCATATAGGCCTGTTCAACATTTCCACTTAATTTTGGTTAAGTCTTGGAAGGTGACGTGCTTCCAAGTAATGGTCAATTTCCTTCAGATTTTCGTAATTCTGAGAGTAAAGTTTCTTGTAATATTCATTAAGGGTTTTTTTGATTTCTGAGGAGTCTGTTCTTATTTCGTCTTTCTCATTTGTGATTGATGAGATTAGAGATATTACTCTTTTTTTCCTGATTAGGTAGGCCAAAGGTTTATTGATTGTGTTGACCTTTTCAAAAAAAAAAAAAAAGCTTTTTGATTTATTGATCTGTTGTATTATTCTTTTGTTTTCAATTTCATTTAGTTCTGCTCTGATTTTGGTTATTTCTTTTCTTCTACTGTATTTGGTGTTGGAGCATTCTTCCTTTTCCAGTCTCTTGAGATGTCCCATTAAGTTGCTTAGTTCCTCTCTTTCCGTCCTTCTGAGGAAGGCTTGTAGTGCTATAAATTTCCTTCTTAGAACTGCCTTTGCTGTGTCCCAGAGGTTCTGATAGTTCATGTCTTCATTGTCGTTTTGTTCCAGAAATTTGGCAATTTCCTTCTTGATCTCATCTCTGACCCAGGTGTCATTCAGCATAAGGTTATTTAACTTCCATGTTTTTGTATGTGTATGCAGATTCCTATTGTTACTCATCTCAAGTTTTATTCCATGATGGTCCGAGAAGATGCATGAAATAATTTCTATTCCTTTAAATTTGCTGAGGTTAGACTTGTGACCTAAGATGTGATTGATTTTGGAGTAAGTTCCATGGGGGCTGATGAGAAATATGTGTATTCAGTTTTGTTGGGATGAAATGTTCTGTAGATGTCTGCTAAATCTAAATGCTGGATGATTAGATTTAAATCTAGAATTTCTTTACTCAGCTTTTTGTTGGAGGATCGCTCCATCACTGCCAAAGGAGTATTAAAATCTCCGACTATTATAGAGTTGGAGGAAGTCAAGTTGCTCATGTCTGTTAGAGTTTCTCTTATAAATTGAGGTGCATTCTGGTTGGCTGCATAGATTTTAATAATGGAAATCTCATCATATTGACTCTTACCCTTAACAAATATGTAGTGACCATTTTTGTCCTTCCTTACTTTTGTTCGTTTAAAGCCTATTGTATCCGCAAATAAAATTGCTACACCTGCTTTTTTCTGGTTACCATTTGCCTGAAATATGGATGGCCATCCTTTCACCCTGAGTCTGTATATGTCTTTTAAGTTAAGATGTGACTCTTGTATGCAACAAATGTCTGGCCTGAGTTTTTGTATCCAGTCAGCTAATCTATGTCTCTTTAGAGGGCAATTTAAGCCATTCACATTATGGAGAATATTGATAAGTTTGGTGAAAAGGGGGTATTGAGTTTTTCAAAAGTCCAGTGGGCATTTTTAATCCTTTTGCCATTGTGGAAGTTGTATTTTGATCAGAAGTTTCTGAGTGAGTTTACTTTTATAGTAGAGGATTGGGTTGGTTATTATGGAGGATAGGTTTGAGAATATCCTGAAGAGCTGGTTTGGTTATGGCAAATTTCTTTAGCATATGAATGTCATTAAGTATTTAATTTTTCCACCATAAATGAAATTCAGTTTAGCAGGATATAAGATCCAGGGTTGAAAGTTATTTTGCTTGAGGAGATTATACGTTGATGACCATCCTCTTCTGGCTTGAAAAGTTTCAGCAAAGAGATATGCAGTCATTCTAATGTTCTTCCCTTTGAAGGTAATAATTTTCTTTCGCCTGGCCACTTTGAGAGTTTTCTCCTTCATATTAACATTAGTGAAGTTAATTATGATATGCCTGGGGGATGTCTTATTGGGGTTGAGTTGTGCTGCTGTTCTGAAGCTATCTGCAATCTGAATTTCAGGTTCTCTAGGCATGTCTGGAAAATTCCCTTTCATAAATTCATGCTGAAGGGCCTCTGCACCCAGTGAGGCTACTTCATCTGTTTCAAGAATTCCTATGAGTTGGATATTTGCCTTCTTCAAGTTATCCCAGAGTACTCTGAGTGAGTGATCCATTTTTGCTCTCCATTTCTCTTCCTCTTTGAGAGTTTGGGAGCGTTCAAATTCTTCATTTTCAGTGTCAGAGATCCTTTCTTCTGCTTGCTCCATTCTGTTGCTGAGGGATTCCACTGTATTTTTCATATCTTTGAGGGCTGCAAATTCTTGCTTCAGAGTGTCTAAGTCTTTGGTGGTTTTGTCTTTAAATTCGTTAAATTCTTGAGACAGCTTTTGAATTTCTCCACGAATTCCTAGTTCAATTTTGTTAATCTTGTTTGCCATCCAAATTCTGAATTCAATTTCTGACATCTCAGCCAGTTGTTTGTGAATGTGATCTTCAATTAAATCTGCTGTATCTTTCCTTGGGGAGTTTGATCTATTCTGGTTATTCATGTTACCAGAGTTTTTCCACTAATTCCACCCCATGATTGTTTTACTAACTTTGATTTCTCCCCTGGTGTTTTGTCGATGACCCGTACAGTGCTGTGGCCTGAGAAACTGGTGCCCTGTTTGGTTTAGAGGGGCTAAGTGGTTCTGTCTTGTTTTCAGCTGGTTTCTATTTGACCCTAGTGAAACAGTTACTCTGGGTTGAAGTCTCAGCTGTGGAGAAATACCAGCAATTAAGTCACCCCACCCACCACAGGCAACAAAGGGAAAAGGAAAATCAAACCTTCCTACAACCACACACCCAGGGCACAACCTGGATAGTCCCCCGGTGAGTGGCTTAGTTCAAAAAGTCCAAATCAATTGTCTCAGACAGCAGCTGCCTCAGGTGGAGAGTTCAAGAGGTCCCTGGGAACTGGATCGCAGGGGTCTGGTGACTGCTCTAATATGGCTTGCTCCAGTGCTGCATGGAGTCCAGAAGAGCCACCAGTAAATAGATCAGTCTGGGAAGATTGATGCCTCCCTCCCCACCTTGCAGCTCTCTCACACACAGTCGCTGCTAGCCCCACAGGGCTGTGACCAGTTAGTTGTCTGCAGTAAGCAGATACTCCAGGGGTTTGCACCTGCCTATGTCACAGGGTAGTCATTGTCTGCTTGTCTAGGCCACTACTCTCTGTCTTTATCCAGAAGGGGGCGATGTGGCCTGTCAACCTCAGGCACTTGATGGAGGCTGGAGGTGTTCACTCAGTTCCAGCCCCACCCTTAGTGTATGTTACTGGGTGAATGGAACAACCCTGTTGGAGTTTGTTTCTGACCTGCTAGATTGTTCTGCAGAGGACAGGCTGATTTGAGTTCCCAGAACCTGTGCCTCAGGGCCTGTCTTTAGTCCTGTGGTTTGTATTCGCAGCATGATCAGTTGTCGGCTGTAGCCTCTTGGCCTCCTTTGTCTATAGGCTGATGATCTGAGGGCCAGGTAAGTCTTAGGCTCAGTAAAGCAGTCCTCTGGATCAGCCCCATCTTGGGAGTTTCCTGGCTCTGCAGGTGTGTTTTCTAGTCCCTGTGTTCCACCCATGTCAGTGCCACCTCAGGCAAACCCTTTACTCATGGAGCCTGTGTTTCAGTCCCAGGTCTGTTCCGTGGTCGCCATCTGAGAAGATGCTTAGCCACATCTGGTTGCCCAGATCTGAGGAGAGGCTATGCTATATCTGGGGGTCGGCCTTGTTATTGCTGACAACAGCTGTTTTTCTGCACCTGGGGGCACCACTGCTCCACGGTAATTCCCTCTTAGCCGACCATCGTCTTCTCGCTCCTTTGCTACAGAGTCAGCACTGGCCAGCTGCAGTCCAGGTCCTGTCTGCACCTCTCGAGAGTTCACTCAAGAATCTGGACTCCAGGGGGAGGGCAGTCTCCAGATCATGGAGTGAGAGTGAAGGGGAGTGTTAGGAGCTCAGAGTTGCAGGTCATAACACCAAGCTCATTGAGACCAAATGAACAAATAAACAGATACAAAGCTTACCAGGCACACGGGCCCATAGATACAGAGACAGACGGAAACACATAGACATACAGGTAACAGCCACGACAACAGCAATATAAGAACAACTGCAATAAAAATAGTGATAATCGTAAAATAATTGACAGAAAGGGAAAAGGGAGAGAAAAAAGTGGTTGTAACAGGAATTTCAAATGAGAAGAAAGAAGAAATTAAAAGTAGAAGACACAGAAATAAAAAATATATCTATATAAAAAGTAATAATAAAAAATCATTGAAATCTCCTCTAAGAAAATGGTGAGGAAAAAACAGACAAAAACAAAACAAAAAAACACAAAACCCAAAAAAAAGAATACAAAAAAAAAGGCACCAACTGCAAAAATATTCTTGCGTGTAGAAATATGCCTATATATATCTATATGTCTGCTGCAGGGATCAACTTTCGTAGGAATATATTCATACTGCAATATACTTTCTGGACACCAGGTGGTGCTGTGAGTGGTTCTAAGGCTTATACCTGATTTACAGTTTATACTGTTACCATGATAACCACCTTCCAAGCGATCACCATTTTGGAATTTCTGCAAAAGTTTGTTGCCTAAGAATTGTGTAACCTGAGCTGTTCTTTTCCAGACAGCACTTGCGACCGACCTTCCCACTCAGTGCAGGTGTCCACGCTTCCCAAGTCTTTCCACTCTGTTCTCCTGCAAACTGGCAACTGCAGTCGGCTGTAGGGGGAATGGTGCTGAGTTTGAGAGTTCATTGGCGGGCTTGCAGTTTTATCTGTTGTAGCTGGCTCCCGTGGCTGAAGCCAAGTTCATGGCCTCACCAGCCAAAGCCGGGTCTGTGGCTTCAGTAGCTTCCCGGCTTTAGCAGCCATAGCCTGGTCCACGGCTTCAAGCCCTTCCCATGTTTGGAGCGTTCCGGGGGCTTATTCTGGGTTTTATAGTTCAGAGTTTCCCTTTTGAATATGCGCCAGCCAGTGCAATGCACAGCCTAACCGCCAGCCCCCTCCAACGCCTGGGGGAAATGTGCCTGCCCTTTTGGGTAGTTCAAAATGTCTGTGGGCAGGATTTTCCTGGGCAGGATTCCTTCCCTTCAATTGTCCAACAGTTTGCCCAGCTCCCCGTGGTTTTGAGTGGCTCTCCTTTAGGCTGCCTCCCTCAGTTCAGGAATAATTATTTGTCAATTGGGTTTTGTCAGCATTTACAAGCTGCTGACCTCCGTAGGGGAGGGGCCTGCTGGCCGGCACAGCGAGCAGGGAAGAAGCTCTACAACAGAGTCTGTGATTTTAAATTACCCCTCATCTATAGCAATCCGCCAGTTAGCTGGGTGTCTCCAGCTGTCGGTCCACTCCAATAATCCACACACAGGAAAGGTCCAGACCTCCTTTCCTCTCACCTGATGGCTTGGGAGAGGTGGACTACATGTCCGTCCTGTCAGCCATCATGCTCCGCCCCCCATTTTGCAGTTTCTGTAAAAGTTTTTTTACCTAACTGTTGTGCAACCTCAGCTGCTCTGTTTCAGACCGCTCTCCTATCTGACCTCCCAACTCGGTGCAGAGTCCATGCTTCACAAATCTTTCCACTCTGCTCGGCATTCTCCTACAAACTGGCAACTGCAATCGGCTGTGGGGGAGGGGCTGGCTGTCACAGGGTCTCCCTGCCAACCAAGAGGCTGCAGCACTCGGAAACCTTCTGCTCAGTTTATGTGGCTCAGGGTCTCACTTTTGAGTCTGGAGATTTGAGTCCAGCCACCCACCAGTTCACTGCATAGCCTGAACTGCCAGCTAACACCAGTATTCCCCACCCAGAATGGTCAAGTCTATTTAATCACTCCTGTTCTGGGGGAAGGTGCCCGCCATTTAGGAGAATTCTAAATGTCTGTTTCCCGGGCAGGATCTCTTCCCTTCAATTTTCCATCGGGTTGCTTAGTCCCTTGTGTCTCTGAGCAGGTCCCCTTTTGGGTCACTAAACTCAGCTCAGGAATAAATTTTCATCAAATGGGTTTTGCCAGGAATTGCATGCTGCTGTCCTCCATGAGGGAGGGGCCTGCCCGCCAACATGGCCAAGCAGGGAAAATCTCTACAACAGAGTCCATGGTTTTAAATTACACCGCAAATACAGTAATCCGCCAATTCGCTGCTCATCTCCAGCTGTCTGTCTACAGCAATAACCCACATGGGGAAAAGTTCCAGACCCTCTTCCTTTGACCTGATGTCTTGGGAGAGGTGGGTTACACATCCATCCCATCCGCCATCATCCTTTCTTTCTTCTTTCATTCTTTTTTTTAAATCTATCTGGCTCTTATAGAAATGGGACATATTGAGTGGAAACTTCTTGCTGCTGATAGGCCATGGACTTCTGGAAAATTCAAAAGAAACATATGAGCAACCCCAAGAAAACTGCAAGGAATAGATGCTACTAGTCATCTATCACTGAGGAAAGTAATGAAAAAGAATTTCAAAGGGGTGAATAATAGTTGTCCTATTAGTTTACTTCCCCCAGTCCATGATTATTCTCCAGGTAAGTGGCTATACAATAAATATTGGAGCCTGAGCCCCCTGAAACCATGGTGAAAAGACAGATACTTGTTGATCCTATCCACACCAATAGCAGTGAAAGTGGATGTCATTCCTGCCTGATACATCTCTAGCATGTGAAATCAGCTGGTGACGAGTAGTAGACAGTCCAGTCACACCTAGAGCATCTGCATTGCCTTATTCTGAGAAATGGACTACAGCCCTGCTCTAGTCACATACCGGAAGCTGACTTCTCTACACACAGCAGAAGCTTGAGGTATAGCAGCCATGACATGGGAGTGATTCTTTGCTTTCGACATACACACCTCTCTTCTTTAATCTTAGATGTAAGACATGGTGAAGTTTGTAAAAGATGTATCCAAGAGATAACCCGACTAGACAAACTGCCAAACTGTATTATAGGTTTATGCTTATTGTGAATTTACAGGAAAGACTGAAAGAACTTGTATATATAATAACACACATGATCAGTTATATGTGTCCCCAGTGGACCTGCCCTTTGCTACAATCTTTCCAAACCCCCAGAGCAGAATGAATTTGCTATTTAATACCCTGATATCCTAAGGAATGTAACAGCCCAAGTTATAACAGAATGAACACCTAAACAATAGTAGTAACCTGGGGTGGAGCGTGATGGCGGACAGACAGATGTGCAGCCCACCTCTGTAGTGCCAAAGAAGATGAAATATTTGGGAATTTACCTAACAAAACACGTGAAAGATCTCTATAAAGAGAACTATGAAACTCTAAGAAAAGAGATAGCTGAGAATGTTAACAAATGGAAAAATATACCATGCTCATGGCTAGGAAGAATCAACATTATCAAAATGTCTATACTACCCAAAGCAATATATAATGTCAATGCACTCCCTATTAAAGCTCCATTGTCATATTTTAAAGATCTTGAAAAAACATTACTTCGTTTTATATGGAATCAGAAAAAACCTCGAATAGCCAAGACATTACTCAGAAATAAAAACAAAGCAGGAGGAATCACACTACCAGACCTCAGACTTTAGTACAAATCAATAGTGATCAAAACAGCATGTTATTGGCACAAAAACAGAGAAGTAGATATCTGGAACAGAATAGAGAACCAAGAGATGAATCCAGCTACTTACCGCTATTTGATTTTTGACAAGCCAATTAAAAACATTCAGTGGGGAAAAGATTCCCTATTTAACAAATGGTGCTGGGTGAACTGGCTGGCAACCTGCAGAAGACTGAAATTGGACCCTAACCTTTCACCATTAACTAAGATAGACTCTCATTAGAGTAAAGATTTAAACTTAAGAGATGAAACTATAAAAATACTAGAGGAGAATGCAGGGAAAACTCTTGAAGAAATTGGTCTGGGTGAGTATTTCATGAGGAGAACCCCCCGGGCAATTGAAGCAGCTTCAAAAATACACTACTGGGACTTGATCAAACTAAAAAGCTTCTGCACAGCTAAGAACACAGTAATCAAAGCAAGCAGACAGCTCTCAGAATGGGAGAAGATATTTGCAGGGTATATCTCTGACAAAGGTTTAATAACCAGCATCCACAGAAAACTCAAACGCATCAGCAAGAAAAAAACAAGGGATCCCATCGCAGGCCGGGCAAGGGATTTGAAGAGAAACTTCTCCGAAGAAGACAGGCGCACGGCCTTCAGACATATGAAAATATGCTCATCATCTTTAATCATCAGAGAAATGCAAATCAAAACTACTTTGAGATATCATCTATCTCCAATAAGACTAGCCTATATCACAAAATCTCAAGACCAGAGATGTTGGCGTGGATGCGGAGAAAAGGGAACACTTCTGCACTGCTGGTGGGAATGCAAATTAATACATTCCTTTTGGAAAGATATATGGAGAACACTCAGAGATCTAAAAATAGATCTGCCATTCAATCCTGTAATTCCTCTGCTGGGCATATACCCAGAAGAACAAAATTCACAACATAACAAAGATATTTGTACCAGAATGTTTATTGCAGCCCAATTCATAATAGCTAGGTCATGGAAAAAGCCCAAGTGCTCATTGATGCACGAATGGATTAATAAATTGTGGTATATGTACACCATGGAATACTATGCATCCTTAAAGAAAGATGGAAACTTTACCTCTTTCATGTTTACATGGTTGGAGCTGGAACATATTCTTCTTAGTAAAGTATCTCAAGAATGGAAGAAAAAGTACCCAATGTACTCAGCCCTACTATGAAACTAATTTGGGGCTCTCACATGAAAGCTATAACCCAGTTACAACTTAACAATAGGGGGAAGAGGGAAAGGGGGTGGGTGGGTAGAGGGAGGGGGATCGGTGGGATCACACCTGTGGTGCATCTTACAGGGTATTTGCGAAACTTGGTAAATGTAGAATGTAAAGGTTTTGAAACAGTAACTGAGATAACACCGGAAAGGCTATGTTAACCACTGTGATAAAAATGTGTCAAATGGTCTATGAAGCGAGCCCCATGATCATATCAATGTATACAGTTATGATTTAATAAAAAAAATACTAGCAAAATTTTATGACTTACCACTTATAACACTATCTGATTTTTTAAATTAATTTAATTAATAGATATACAGGATATAGAATTAGCTTTTACTTTAGGATACTTAGAAATGAACGTTCTCTCAACTATGTATACTTAGTATGTCAGTGATTCACCTCATAATTTTCAGTGTCATGGCAGTTGTCAAGTTCAAAGTCTTCTTTACATTGTGTAAAAACATAAAATAAAATGCTATCAAATAAAAATAAAAAAATAAAAATAAAACTTGAATTGAGTAACAACAGGAATCTGCATACTCATACAAAAATATGGAAGTTAAATAACCTTATGCTGAATGATAGCTGGGTCAGAGATGAGATTAAGAAAGAAATCGCCAATTTTTTGGAACAAAACGACAAGGAAGACACAAACTATCAGAACTTCTGGGACACCGCAAAGGCAGTTCTAAGAGGGACATTTATGGCACTGCAAGCCTTCCTCAAGAGAACGGAAAGAGAGGAAGTTAACAACTTAATGGGACATCTCAAGCAACTGGAAAAGGACGAACATTCCAACCCCAAACCCAGTAGAAGAAAAGAAATATCCAAAATTAGAGCAGAATTAAATGAAATTGAAAACAAAACAATTATACAACAGATCAATAAATCAAAAAGCTGGTTTTTTGAAAAGGTCAATAAAATAGATAAACCTCTGGCCATAAATCAGAGAAAAAAGAGTAAAATCTCTAATCTCATCAATCAGAAACAACAAAGATGAAATAACAACAGACACATTAGAAATCCAAAAAATCCTTAATGAATATTACAAGAAACTTTATTCTCAGAAATATGAAAATCTGAAGGAACTTGACCGATACTTGGAAGCATGCCACCTTCCAAGACTTAGCCAGAATCAAGTGGAAATGTTCAACAGACCCATATCAAGTTCAGAAATAGCATCAACTACACAAAACCTCTCTAAAAAGAAAAGCCCAGGACCAGATGGTTTCACGTCAGAATTCTACCAAATCGTAAAAGGGGAATTAGTACCTATATTACTCAACCTGTCCCAAAAGTTAAAAAAAGAAGGAAGACTACCCAACACGTTCTATGAAGCAAACATCACCCTGATCCCCAAACCAGGAATAGACCCAACAAGAAAAGAAAATTATAGACCAATATCACTAATGAATATAGATGCAAAAATATTCAACAAATCCTAACAAACAGAATCCAGCAACACATCAAACAAATTATACATCATGACCAAGTTGGTTTTATCCCAGGGTCTCAAGGCTGGTTCAATATACGTAAATCTATAAATGTAATTCAGCACATAAACAAATTAAAAAACAAAGACCATATGATTCTCTCAATTGATGCAGAAAAAGCTTTTGATAATATACAGCATCCCTTCATGAACAGAACACTCAAGAAAATTGGTCTAGAAGGGAATTTTCTTAAACTGATAGAGGCCATCTACAGCAAACCCACAGCCAATATCATACTGAATGGAGTTAAATTGGAATCATTTCCACTCAGATCAGGAACCAGACAAGGGTGCCCATTGTCTCCATTGCTTTTCAACATTGTAATGGAAGTTTTAGCCACCGCAATTAGGGAAGAAAAGGCGATCAAGGGTATCCATATAGGGTCAGAAGAGATCAAACTTTCGCTCTTTGCAGATGATATGATTATGTATCTGGAAAACACTAGGGACTCTACTACAAAACTCCTAGAAGTGATCAAGGAATACAGCAGTATCTCAGGTTACAAAATCAACATCCATAAATCGGTAGCCTTTATATACACCAACAACAGTCAAGTTGAAAAAGCAGTTAAGGACTCCATCCCATTCACAGTAGTGCCAAAGAAGATGAAATATTTGGGAATTTACCTAACAAAAGACATGAACGATCTCTATAAAGAAAACTATGAAACTCTAAGAAAATAAATAGCTGAAAATGTTAACAAATTGAAAAACATACCATGGTCATGGCTGGGAAGAATCAACATTATCAGAATGTCCATACTACCCAAAGCAATATATAATTTCAACGCACTCCCTATTAAAGCTCCACTGTCATATTTTAAAGATCTTGAAAAAACATTACTTCATTTTATTTGGAATCAGAAAAAACCTCCAATAGCCAAGACATTACTCAGAAATAAAAACAAAGCAGGAGGAATCACACTACCAGACCTCGGACTTTACTACAAATCAATAGTGATCAAAACAGCATGCTATTGGCACAAAAACAGAGAAGTAGATATCTGGAACAGAATAGAGAACCAAGAGATGAATCCAGCTACTTACCGCTATTTGATTTTTGACAAGCCAATTAAAAACATTCAGTGGGGAAAAGATTCCCTATTTAACAAATGGTGCTGGGTGAACTGGCTGGCAACCTGCAGAAGACTGAAATTGGACCCGCACCTTTCACCATTAATTAAGATAGACTCTCATTGGATTAAAGATTTAAACTTAAAACATGAAACTATAAAAATACTAGAGGAGAATGCAGGGAAAACCCTTGAAGAAATTGGTCTGGGTGAGTATTTCATGAGGAGAACCCCCCGGGCAATTGAAGCAGCTTCAAAAATACACTACTGGGACTTGATCAAACTAAAAAGCTTCTGCACAGCTAAGAACACTGTAACTAAAGCAAACAAACAGCCCTCAGAATGGGAGAAGATATTTGCAGGGTATATCTCTGAAAAAGGTTTAATAACCAGAATCCACAGAGAACTCAAACGCATCAGCAAGAAAAAAACAAGGGATCCCATCGCAGGCCGGGCAAGGGATTTGAAGACAAACTTCTCCGAAGAAGGCAGGCACACGGCCTTCAGACATATGAAAATATGCTCATCATCTTTAATCATCAGAGAAATGCAAATCAAAACTACTTTGAGATATCATCTATCTCCAATAAGACTAGCCTATATCACAAAATCTCAAGACCAGAGATGTTGGCGTGGATGCGGAGAAAATGGAACACTTCTGCACTGCTGGTGGGAATGCAAATTAATACATTCCTTTTGGAAAGATATATGGAGAACACTCAGAGATCTAAAAATAGATCTGCCATTCAATCCTGTAATTCCTCTGTTGGGCATATACCCAGAAGAACAAAAATCACAACATACCAAAATATTTGTACAGAATGTTTATTGCAGCCTAATTCATAATTGCTAAGTCATGGAAAAAGCCCAAGTGCTCATCGATCCACGAATGGATTAATAAATTGTGGTATATGTACACCATGGAATACTATGCATCCTTAAAGAAAGATGGAGCCTTTACCTCTTTCATGTTTACATGGTTGGAGCTGGAACATATTCTTCTTAGTAAAGTATCTCAAGAATGGAAGAAAAAGTACCCAATGTACTGAGCCCTACTATGAAACTAATTTGGGGCTCTCACATGAAAGCTATAACGCAGTTACAACCTAACAATAGGGTGAAGTGGGAAAGGGATGGGCGGGGGGGTAGGTAAAGGGAGGGGAATTGGTGGCATCATACCTGTGGTGCATCTTACAGGGGTATTTGTGAAACTTGGTAAATGTAGAATGTAAATGTTTTGGCACAGTGATTGAGATAACGCCGGAATGGCTATGTTAACCATTGTGATCAAAATGTGTGAAATGGTCTATGAAGCGAGTGTATGATGCCCCATGATCATATCAATGTATATAGTTATGATTCAATAAAAAAAAATGAAGCTGAGCAAAGAAATTTTAGATTTAAACCTAACCATACAACATTTGGATTTAGCAGACATCTACAGAACATTTCATCCCAACAAAACTGAACACATACTTCTCATTAGCCCCCATGGAACTTACTCCAAAATCAATCACATCTTAGGTCACAAGTCTAACCTCAGTAAATTTAAAGGAATAGAAATTATTCCATGCATCTTCTCAGACCACCATGGAATAAAACTTGAATTGAGTAACAACAGGAATCCACATACTCATACAAAAACATGGAAGTTAAATAACCTTATGCTGAATGATAGCTGGGTCAGAGATGAGATTAAGAAAGAAATTGCCAATTTTTTGGAATAAAACAACAATGAAGACATGAACTATCAGAATCTCTGGGACACTGCAAAGGCTGTTCTAGGAGGGAAATTTATAGCGCTGCAAGCCTTCCTCAAGAGAACGGAAAGAGAAGAAGTTAACAACTTAATGGGACATCTCAAGCAACTGGAAAAGGAAGAATATCCCAACCCAAACCCAGTAGAAGAAAAGAAATAACCAAAATTAGAGCAGAATTAAATGAAATTGAAAACAAAAGAATAATACAGGAGATCAATAAATGAAAAAGCTGGATTTTCAAAAAGCTCAGTAAAATAGATAAACCTTTGGCCAAACTAATCAGGAAAAAAAGAGTAAACTCTCTAATCTCATCAATCAGAAACAACAAAGATGAAATAACAACAGACTTCTCAGAAATCAAAAAAATCCTTACTGAATATTACAAGAAACTTTATTCTCAGAAATATGAAAATCTGAAGGAAATTGACCCAACCTTGGAAGCATGTCACCTTCCAAGACTTAGCCAGAATCAAGTGGAAATGTTGAACAGGGCCATATCAAGTTCGGAAATAGCATCAACTATACAAAATCTCCCCAAAAAGAAAAACCCGGGAACAGATGGTTTCACGTTAGAATTCTACCAAACTTTTAAAAAGGAATTAGTACCTATATTACTCAACCTGTTCCAAAAGGTAGAAAAAGTAGGAAGACTACCTAACACGCTCTATGAAGCAAACATCACCCTGATCCTCAATCCAGGAAAAGACACAACAAGAAAAGAAAATTATAGACCAATATCACTAATGAATATAGAGGCAAAAATGTTCAACAAGATCCTAACAAACAGAATCCAGCAACAAATCAAACAAATCATACATCATGACCAAGTCGGTTTTATCCCAGGATCTCAAGGCTGGTTCCATATACGTAAATCTATAAATGTAATCCAGCACAGAAACAAATTAAAAAACAAAGACCATATGATTCTCTCAATCGATGCAGAAAAAGCTTTTGATAATATCCCTTCATGATCAGAACACTTAAGAAAATCGGTATAGAAGGGATATTTCTTAAACTGATAGAGACCATCTACAGCAAACCCACAACCAATATCATATTGAATGGAGTTAAATTTGAATCATTTCCACTCCTCAGGAACCAGACAATGCTGCCCATTGTCTCCATTGATTTTAACATTGTAATGGAAGTTTTAGCCACCGCAATTAGGGAACAAAAGGCGATCAAGGGTATCCATATAGGGTCAGAAGAGATCAAACTTTCGCTCTTCGCAGATGATATGATAGTATATCTGGAAAACACTAGAGACTCTACTACAAAACTCTTAGAAGTGATCCAGGAATACAGCAGCGTCTCAGGTTACAAAATCAACATTCATAAGTCGGTAGCATTTATATATACCAACAATAGTCAAGTTTAAAAAACATTTAAGGACTCTATCCCATTCACAGTAGTGCCAAAGAAGATGAAATATTTGGGAATTTATCTAACAAAGGACGTGAAAGATCTCTATAAAGAGAACTATGAAACTCTAAGAAAAGAAATAGCTGAAAATCTTAACAAATGGAAAAACATACCATGCTCAATGCTGGGAAGAATCAACATCGTTAAAATGTCCATACTACCCAAAGCAATATATAATTTCAATGCAATCCCTATTAAAGCTCCACTGTCATACTTTAAATATCTTGAAAAAACAATACTTCGTTTTACATGGAATCAGAAAAAACCTCGAATAGCCGAGACATTACTCAGAAATAAAAACATAGCAGGAGGAATTACTCTACCAGACCTCAGACTATACTACAAATCGATAGTGATCAAAACAGCATGCTATTGGCACAAAAACAGAGAAGTAGATGTCTGAAACAGAATAGAGAACCAAGAGATGAATTCGGCTACTTACTGTTTTTAATCTTTGACAAGCCAATTGAAAACATTCATTGGTGAGAAGATTCCCTATTTAACAAATTGTGCTGGGTGAACGGGCTGGAACTGGACCCACACCTTTCACCATTAACTAAGATAGACTCTCACTGGATCAAAGATTTAAACTTAAGACATGAAACTATGAAAATACTTAGGAGGAGAGTGCAGGGAAAACCCTTGAAGAAATCTGTCTGGGTGAGTATTTTATGAAGAGGAACCCCCAGGCAATTGAAGCTGCTTCAAAAATACACTACTGGGACTTGATCTAACTGAAAAGCTTCTGCACAGCCAAGAACACTGTAAGTAAAGCAAACAAACAGCCCTCAGAATGGGAGAAGATATTTGCAGGTTATGTCTCCGACAAAGGTTTAATAACCAGAATCCACAGAGAACTCAAACGCGTTAGCAAGAATAGAACAAGGGATCCCATCGCAGGCTGGGCAAGGGATTTGAAGAGAAACTTCTCTGAAGAAGACAGGCGCATGGCCTTCAGACATATCTAAAAATGCTCATCATCTTTAATCATCAGAGAAATGCAAATCAAAACTACTTTGAGATATCATCTAACTCCAGTGAGACTATCCTATATCACAAAATCCCAAGACCAGAGATGTTGGTGTGGGTGTGGAGAAAAGGGAATACTTTTGCACTGCTGGTGGGAATGCAAATTAATACATTCCTTTTGGAAAGAGATATGGAGAACACTTAGAGATCTAAAAATAGATTGCCATTCAATCCTATAATTCCTCTACTAGGCATATACCCAGAAGACCAAAAATCACACCATAACAAAGATATTTGTACCAGCATGTTTATTGCAGCTCAATTCATAATTGCTAAGTCATGGAAGAAGCCCAAGTGCCCATCGATCCACGAATGGATTAATAAATTGTGGTATATGTACACCATGGAATATTATGCAGCCTTAATGAAAGATGGAGACTTTACCTCTTTCATGTTTACATGGATGGAGCTGGAACATATTCTTCTTAGTAAAGTATCTCAAGAATGGAAGAAAAAGTACCCAATGTACTCAGCCCTATTATGAATCTAATTTAGGGTTTTCACATGAAAGCTATAACTCAGTTACAACCTAAGAATAGGGGGAAGGGAGAAATGGAGGGGAGCGATGGGGGAGGTGGGTAGAGGGAAAGGGATTGTTGGGATTACACTAGCGGTGCATCTTACAAGAGTATATGTGAAACTTGATAAACGGTCTGTGAAGCTAGTGAATGATGCCCCATGATTATATCAATGTACACAGCTATGATTTAATAAAAAAAAGAAAGAAAGAAAGAAAAGGGAGATAAACACTTACTGAAAACCCACTAAAAACCATAAACTTTGTTATTTTTTGTAATATGTTTTATGCTCATTTCGCAAAAAAATAAGTTAAATAAAAGCCAGAAGTCAAATCTGTATGTGGGTACAAAATCAATGTTTTAAAACATGGTTTTAAATAGTTAAAATAACATTATAAAAATTTTAGAATACAAATAAGAACCAATCATAATTTCATTACTCAAAAGTTACCACTGTTCAGTTTGTACGTATACAAATAAACTTACATCTTACAGATTAAAAAAAAAAAGAAAAAAAAATCTTCATTTTTATATGGAAAAAAAAAGAAAAAAATCCAGAGGAATCACTCTCACAGTCTTTATATTGTATTATAAGTCCATAGTAATGGGAAAAACATAGCTTGGGATTGCATGATCCAACAGAAGGTTGAAAAAGTAGAGGCGCAAATCTATGCAACAGAATAGAAAACCTAGAGATGAAATGATCCCAAAGCACAATGTGATCTTCAATAAACCAAACAAAAGCAAACATTGAAGAAATGACTCCCTAACTGGTTTAACACATGTAAAATACTAAAATGAGGTCCCCACATTTTACCACTTACAAAAATTGACTCGTGGTGGATAAAGGTTTAAATGTAAGACATGAGATAATAAAATCCTAGAGGAAAGTATCGGAAAAACTAGATGATATTAGTCAAGGAAAATATTTTCTGAAGAGATTCCTTTAGCAATCATAACAACAACAAAAAAATAAATGCAACTTAATTAAGCTAAAAAAAAAAAAAGCTTTGGTACAGCTGAGGAGATATCTAAAGCAAAAAGATAGCCTCAGAATGTGAAGGCCTGGGTCTCTGGAACTGCTGCTTCCCCCTTGTTGTGGCTATTACAGAGAGTGGAGATGAAACATTTCCTTTTCCTTTTAGAGGGCTTTGGAGACAATGAGGAGATTTGGGTTGTTTAAACTGTAAACTTTCTTCTCATCAGTCAGTCCTCCTTGGCACTGCTTGCCTGGCTGCTCTATCAAAGGACACATCCTGAGACAGAACAGAAAATCTGCCTTAGCACCCAGAAAGCAATTCAGGACATGCAAGATTCTCCCTAACATGGTCAGGAATTGATCTTCAGGGCCATGAGAACAGGACCACTGTCCAACTTCTCTACATTGAGGACCAAACCATATTGCCTGAAGGCGAGGAGGGAAGATTTGTTCACAGATCTCCCATATTGCCTTAGGCAATGAGGGAGACTACATGTGCAGCAGAATTGTGGGTGACAAACAACAACACACTTGTAAAGTACTCCTAACCCTACCATGAATCTACACTCTTAACCAACACCAGGTTTTCACCCAGGGAGTGTCCTGGTCAATAGTACTATTACTATCCTAGGTGAGCTCTGCTAGTTTAAATTCTTACCTGCTTATACACACCAGAGAGAGAATGAAGATCAGTGGAAGGTGTGTCAAGCGTGAAACCCACTCTAAACCCACTCTAAACGGCCACGTTGTAGATTTCAAACAGCCCCTATACCCACAAGCACCTTAGACCCTTGTGGGGCAGAACACTGATCACACTACCTGATCTAGCTTATCCCTAAGACTTTCCTGTATGTTTTGTTTCCTTGAATGAAGTTTTCATTTCCTTTAATAATTCAATTTTTATTTGAATTTCTAATTTCTGCTTCATTTCCTTTAATAATTCAATATTTTTATTTCATTTTCTGCCTTGTTTTTGTTGGGTTTCTATTTTCTTTTGTATTTCATTTCCGTTCCTCACAATGATTTTTGAATTCTCCATCAGTTCTTTCAATATTCGTACTTTGATTGGTTTTATTGGTACAAAGTTATTGTACCCCCAATATCTCTATTTGGAATCTCTATAGAGATATTTTGCCATAATAACTATACCAAATCTATAGTAAACAAACAAACAAAATATATACACACATATATATCATAATTATTATATATTATATATCATCAGTCCTCCTTGGCACGAATTATATGTCATATATATATATAATTATTTGTAATTATATATGTGTATTTTCAGGGAAAATATTTTAGGATGAGACTCCTTTGGCAATCAGAACAACTTAAATAAATAAATGCAACTTAATTAAACTCACAAAACTTTGTACACTTAAGGACAAAAAGCAAAAAGATAAACTTCAGAATGAGAAAAGATATTTTCATGTTACAAATCTGACAAAAGAAATTGATAATTAGAATTTACAAAGAACGCTAATTTAGTTAACAACATAAGAGACTCCAATCTTATCTATTACTGAGAAAGAGACAGGAACAAAAAGAAGACAGATGCATGGCCTACAAACACGTGAAGAAATGTTCATAATCCCTAATCATCAAGAATGCGAATCAAAACCCCCTTGAGATATCATCTAACCCCGGTGAGAATAGCCCACATCATAAAGTGTTCCCGAAAGAGAAGGGAACACTTTTTCTCTGTTGGTGGGATTGCAAACTAACACACCTTCTTTGGAAAGAAATATAAAGAATCTTCAAAAAACTAAAAGACATTCTGTTTAATCCTGGAATCTCATTCCTAGTTATCTACCCAGAAGAAAAAAATTAATTTTATCACAACAACACTTACAGAAGAATATTTATTGCAGCTTAATTCATAATCACAAGATGCAAAAGCCACTCAAGTGCCCATAAAGCCACAAATGGATTAATAAGTTGTGGTATGTGTATACCATAGAACCTATTCATCCATAAAAAGATGAAGATTTTACATATTATATGTGAATCTGGATAGTACTGGAAAACTGTTAATAACATATCACAACATTGGAAAAGCAAGTACCCTATGCATTCAATACAAATATGAAGACAGTAGATGAATGAATACACACTCATGTAAGAAAAAAAAACTCAATTTAATTCAAATTTGGGGAAGGGAGCGGAAGGAAGAGGACATGGGAAGTGGGATTGGTGTCTCTCACCTAGTGGGCACCATGTAAGGGTACATGAAACACTTCTCTGAGGTGAGGGGCTCAACTACAACAAGAACTTTACCAAACAAAGACAAACATTCCAACCTAGTGTTTTGTAACCTCTTATGAATCTAAAATAAATAAAAATATCAACAAATAGATTTATTTGTTGATCTTGAAAGGTTTATAAAATATCAAAATCTTAATAAACAAATTGCAAATAAAATAAAAAGTCTTAATAAAATAAATTACATTTATTTAAGTAGAATCACAAGACTAAATGTATAAATGTAACAAAGTGGCCACCCCTTTTCTCATGGATATATAAAAGTGTAAAATTGAGGGTAAGAAATATGTAACAGAAAATAATGTCCTGAAAATTTTCAACAAAAATTGTTGTTGTTGTTTTTTTTTAATCTCTTTCTGAAAACTAAGATATATATTCCTATATCTGAGGGTGTTAGGTGTTCACATGGGCAGGAAAATATTTTAGTTCTTTGAACTAAAGAAAATAGGTCTTGTGACAGGCAGGTGTCAGGCTGGCAGAGTTATGAATACATTTTTAGTTGGGTAGAGGTCATGTTTTTGTCTTAGGTAGAGGTGGGGAAGAGATGAAATAATAAGAGTTATTAACTTTGTTGAATTGCAATAGGTCTTCTTAAGTTTGCCATAGCCATGTAGCATTAAAGATAGCTGTAAAGGTAGGACCTATGTCTTTTATTTATCAAGTTTAGAGTTGAAGATAGAAAATAGGATGGCTGTAAGATTTAAATTTCTTTTAGAATAGCCAGTGTGCAAAGTGTGTGCCATGGAAGAAGTGGGCATGTGGGTTTGATTATGTCTTATAGCTGTTGGACTAGGCACTGAGTAAAAGTTCCTTGAGCCTAATTATCCCCACTTATACAGTCCCCAGAGTTTGGAAGCCCTAAAATTAAGAACATAAGTTACAGTTGAGTTGAACAAAAATTAGAAATATTACTTTAGCAGCAGAAGTTTTATGATCTTAAAACATGTAAATGTAAATAATTTAAAAACTAGTTTTATTTACTAAATGTTACTAAAATCATGTGGCCCATAACATATAGGAAAAAAACAAAAACAGATTTAGGTATCTGGCTGACTTGTTTGTTTTTTTCAAGAGAATGTTTAAGGTTAGTGACAAAAAATGTCATTTTTTTTTTTTAGTTCTGATCATTTGTAAATATAAGCTTTTAAAACTACTAGCTGTAGAATAGTAATTTTAGAGAAGTAGATAAGGACATGGTGACTAACTCATATTAAGCAAAAGAGGAATAGGAAACACAGAAATTTTTGAAGAGTGAAGAAATTATGAGCATTTTTTCAAGCATTTCCCCTGCATTGTCAAAGAATTTTTTATAGTTTTATGTTTAAGGTTAAGTCCTTTAACCAGTGAGAGTCAATTTTTGTTAGAGGAGAAAGGTGTAGGTCCAGATTCAGTGAAATTTTTGAAGAGTGAAGATAGTTTGAGTATAGAGAGTCTCTGACCATTTCCATGGTAGTGGCAAAAGTTGTTAAGGTATTGAAGGGTGTTCTAAGTTAAAAATTGTCATTTTTATGTTAATGAGAGTTATTAAGTTTGTTACAGAATAAAATAAGCCCGGCCATATTACAGAAGAAAATAAGCTCCTCAGAATGCATTATTGGGCATAAAATTTAGAGTTTTTAAGTCACGGAGAAGTTAGGGTGAGAAAAAGAACTTTCAGGGAAGAAAACAGAAAAGAGGTTTTCCTCAATTTCTGTATGACTTTCCTTTTCCTGGAAAGTAAGGAGACCATCCTTGTAGTTACAGAAAGTTTGGGTGTGGGGCTGAGGGCCCAACCAAGAGAAATTTCTAGGCTGGAAATGGAATTGATGTGTAAGGGAGTGAGTGGATATTTTCTGTTAAAAAAAAAAAAAAAGTAAGAAAATGCCCATGAAGGCTATATTAACCAGTTCAATGAAAATATTTCAAATTTTAATGCTGCAGAGTATTCCATGGTATACATATACCACAATTTCTTAATCCATTCATGGGTTAATGAGCACTTGTGATTCTTCCATGACTTGGCAATTATGAATTGAGCTTCAATGAAAAATCTGGTGCAAATATCTTTATTGTCAAATGATTTTTGGTCCTTTGGGTGTACACCTAGAAGACGAATTGCAGGATCAAACGGCAGGTCTACATTTAGATCCCTGAGTGTTCTCCAAACTTCCTTCTAAAAGGAACATACTAGCTTGCAGTGCAGAAGTGTTCCCTTTTCTCCACATCCACACCACATCTGTAGTTTCAGGATTTTGTGATGTGGGCTACTCTTCCTGGAGTTAGGTGGTATCTCAGAGTAGTTTGGGTTTGCATTTCTCTGATGATTAAAGATGATGAGGATTTTATCTTGTGTCTATAGACCATGCGCCTGTCTTCTTCAGAGAGGCTTCTGTTCATGTCTCTTGCCCACAATGAAATGGGATCATTTGGTTTTTATCTTAGTAATAAGTTTGAGTTCTCTGTGGATTCTGGTTATTAGACCTTTCTCGGAAATATAACTTGCAAAAATCCTCTCCCATTCTGAGGGCTGTCTATTTGCTTTACTTTGTGTGTTCTTGGCAGTGCAGAAGCTTTTTAATTTGATCATATCCCAGTAATGTATTTTTGATGGTGCTTCAATTGCCCAGGGTGTCCTCTCATAAAGTATTCTCCCAGGCCTATTTTTTCAAGTGTTTCCCCTGCACTCTAAGAATTTTTTATAGTTTCATGTTTAAGTTTAAGTCCTTTTACCAGTGAGAGTCAATTTTTGTTAGAGGAGAAAGGTGTGGGTCCAGTTTCAGTCTTTTACAGGTCACCAGCCAATTCACCTGGCACCATTTATTGAATAGGGGTCTTTCCCCCGATTTATATTTTTAATAGGCTTCTCAAAAATCAAATGATGATGCAGCATTAAAATAAAAGGAGACTTTACCACTTTTATGTTTACATGGATGGAGCTGGAAAATATTCTTCTTAGTAAAGTAGCTCAGGAATGGAAAAAAATATTCAATATACTCAGTACTATTGTGAAACCAATTTATAATCACTTACACTTGCATATGAAAAATGAAACACAACTATAGCGTAGGATGAAAGAAAGAAGAGGAGAGAGAGAGGAAGGAGGGGGTGGGTTGACAGAGGGAGGATTAGAAGGGGACCACACCTATGGAGCACATTGCAAATACAAGTTGGATCTATCAGGTCTAGAACACAAATGTCTTAATGCTGTAATTGAGTAAATGAGGTCAAAGCTGTGTTGATTAGTAGGATGTAAGCCCTCCAATTTGAACAAATAATCAGCACATTCAATCCAAAAATACACATATATTTCAAATTGTATATAAAACCAGCACATTGTACCCCATGATTGCATGCATTAATGTATACAACTAAGATTTAATAAATAAATAAATACATAAATATATAAATAATAAATAAAATGTTCTCTTGACTACAGTAGTAGCACAATTTTCTGGTTGGGTGTCTACTCAATCAGACCAGGAGACATCCTTCTTCTGTAGGTAGGTTAAATGTACACTGGATGTGTTTTAAATGTACCCTGGAGCTGGAATGGCTTATCATTGAGCTAAAGATGATTTGGATTGATTCTTAAAGACTAATTATTTAGTAAGTATTGAGGTGTAACATCAGGGAATTTTAAATGAACTATATAAAGGGAACTAGAGTGAGTAAGAAAGTAGTTTTACTGAAAGGATTGAGTTGTATTGTGAGAAATCTAAGAAGTCTCCTTGGAAGTAAAGATTTTTGAGAAGTGTGAGGTTTTCAACATTTAGAGGAGGGTTAGAGATAATAATAGATATGATCAAATTATATTGAGCTGAGATAAATAACCAACTGTCAAGATATGAAAATACCTAAATGCCCACCAACTCAGGAACTGATCAGCACATACCATAAACTTTGGTATATGCATAACAAGGAATACTATTCAGACACAAAGAAAGATGGAGACTTTACATATTTTGTAAACATGGATGAAGTTGAAGCATATTCTTTTTAGTGAAATATCACAAGGATGGGGAAGCAAATCTCCAAAGTAGTCAGTTAGATGTGCTGACCAGACCTTTGTGCCATTCTGTTTCCCTAATGTGCTCCCTTTTGATTTTCCTTCTCAAGAACCTCTTTGCAGATGTGAGATAACTGCAGAAACTTACACCACTTAATTGTCTGGAAAATGCAACCAATACACCAGCAAAGAATGTGCCCAAGAATCTATGAGCCTATGAAGAAGACTGAAAGAATGACCAATATTAGCCTTTACCTAATTATAATATTAAAATCCCTACCCTGAGAAGGACGTATCCATCATATTTTTCCACAGGTTGTATGTACTAACACAACCTCTCACCTAACTTGGTTGCCCTCCCCTCTAACCCAGTCATATAATGATATGTATTCTCCTTATACATTATTCATTTTCATCTCTATAAAAACCCCATGGTCTGGTAAAGGAGGTGAATTTGAGCAGTCTGTACCTACTCCTACCACCAGATTCATATTCTACAGTAAAACCTTTCCTCCTTGACAATCATTATGTCTCCATAGTAGCTTTCTATGCGGCAAGGAATATGAACTTTCCTGTCAGGTAGGTAAGTCCTGCAGGACTCCTAGAGAAAGGGCCAGGAAGGCCAGTAGTGCCAGTTGGGGGCAGAAGGCCAGCTCAGGCTGTGGTCTGTTGGAGAAATTATGAGGTTAGACTGTTCAGAGTGGAGGCTGCACAGGACAGTTGACCATGGCCAAGTGGGAAGTTACAGTGGACATGGTGATAGAGGCAGTGCTAAACTTGGAGGACGTGATGGAGGTGGTTGTTGAGCAAAAGCAGGAAGAGAACAGTGAGAGACAGACAGGTTGCTGCAACAGGCCCCAGCTGATGTTAGAGCAAGAGGTCCTCTGTTAGAGCTGAGCACCATGAATGCTGCTTAGCTAATGTAAAAGGATGTGCAAACCTGAAGAATCATCTTGACCTCAGGAGGGCTATCATACAGAACATACTTGGATTCTGGACCAAACCTGTTTTTTTACAGCTGCTCAATCAGTATGGCTGCCTTCTGGAGGTGGGGGGAAGGTGAACAGGGTACAAGACCGGAGAAGAGAATTATCAGTGTAAAAAAAGAGGGGGAGGGGGTTGGAAAAGGGATACTGAGGCCATCCTCATACAGACTACTGCCAGCACACCCTGAGGTTGAATTGTATCAATCAGTATGTAGGGACCAGGAACAAAAGACAGCAATCAAAAGTAGGACAAGCAGCAGGAAGAGCCCTTCCCAGGCAGCAGAACTTTGAAGAAGATGTTCGTAGGGAATGCCTTGGAATTATCACCATGCCAGTCAGAGAAAGTCAATGCCTCATTCCAGGAGTTCACTGCCTACAGCTTTCTGTGTGGCAAGAAAAATGAACTTCCCTTGTCAGGTAGGTAAGTCTGACAGGGACCAACACTGAGCATTGTGCAAAGTGCTGTCCTCTGAAATACACTAGCTTTCCCCAGCCTCTCCTTTTTCTGAGATGCTGAGATGCTCTCTCACATACAAGTAAGATTCAGGGAGTGTGCCCTTGCTTGTAGCCCAAGAACCTCTAGGAGCACCAGCAAAGGCAGGAAACTGCTAGGGCTCAATGGTAGTTTCATGAGAGAATGGCCCACTGGGGAGAGAGCAGGGAGCACGTTAGCCAGCATAGGGAGGGACAAGGCCTATCCACAGATCAGCAGTGTGGTTCCAGCAGCCGCACCGCAGAGCCATCTGGGATTCAGGAGGCCTTGGGAATTCAACCCTCCACAATTCAGTACAGAAGGTCTCTGGCTCACACCTTCCCAAGGGAAGGTTATCCCTGAGCATGTCTTAAGGAAGGCAGGGGCTGAGGAAGACATGGGAGTCCTGGAGGCCTGAAGCCTTAGGGGCACTCCAGCCCCACACCCCACACTCCCACACTGTCGATGCTCTTCAACCCTGCTGCATGGCATGGTGCTTAGTTCCTCCTTCACTGGCTAGGAAAAGTTTGTTAACCTGAGACAGATAATGAACAGCCCACAGATATCGACTATAATCACAGAGCAAATCGAAGATGTGCTTGCCTACATGACCAATTTGGAGGTAGGCCAGGGAGGCTGAAAAAGGCCAGGCATGGGTAGTTGTGTTGGCATTTGAGTGGCAGAGGTGTGAAAGATAAGTGATCTTAGCCACCAGAAAACTGTCTGCCTAAGCACACCCAATACAATTATTCATTTTTCTTGGTGCCAGCCCACATTGTTGCAAGGCATGTTGTTTGGCAGGTGAAGGAAGTTAGCATTCCCAAGTGCCACTGCAGGATACAGTTTTTCTTCTGACACAACCCCTATTTCCAGGATGAAGTGATCACCAAGAATTATGACCTTAGTATCACTGGTGGGTTGTGACTACCTGGATATTGGGGGAGTGGAGTGTGGGTGCCTAGGCTGGTTGTAATCCTTCCCTAATTGCTCCACCTCCAGGGTAAGAGGCATCTTGTTCCCCTGACATCCAGTGCTTCTGGGATGATGATGATGAAGCCAATTCAGAAAGGCCACTAATGTCCTCAGCTTCATCAGCAGGTTGTTGAAACACAACTTCTCAAAGTCAAATTAGATTGCTGAGGTAGGAGCCCTTTGGGTATCACTAGGAGTGACCTGCATGCATTTGTAGGATTCGAGAAAGTGGGTTTATTTCAGGGAACAACATACTTTTGCTTTCAGATCATCATCAAGGACCTGAGACTCAATCCCCTTCATGGCTCCCAAGAGAGGAGGGCACCATGACTGAGAAGAGAGAGATCATCAGGTGAACAGTCCAGCATTGGAGCTGAGAGGCCTGCTTGTTTGTTGTCTGGTGAACAAGGAGAATGTGACTGTAGGGGCCTCCACATGTCAGTGTCAGTTCAGAAGGTAAAGGAAGGCTGAGAGACCCACATGTCATCCTGGTAACCTCAAGCCCAATAGAGGTGCAGGATCACTGAGCAGCAGGGCTGGATGAATAACTACATTTCCCTGAATCGTCATGTCCTAGCTTTCAGACCATCCTGAGTTCCCTGCCAGGCATTCAGTGGGGCTCCCTGCATTCTCCCCTCCAAGCCTCCACAGACATCTACAGATTGACTGCAGAATTGCTGTGCCCGCTTGTCTCTCTTAGGTTATAATCCAAGCCTCTTCTTGCTTTTTCCTGTCAATGCTCAAACTTCCAATTCAGGCATGCAGATGCTATGCGCCAGTGTGCAGAGAGGAAATGTAACTGGTGAGTGCAGTTCCCTGGACAGGAGATTGGAAAAGACTGACAAAAGACAAAGGATAGTCTGCCTGCCCAGAGGAGGAATGTGGGCAACCACACCCAAGGGTTGGCATGTTGTTCAGAGACGCACATCCTCTCAAATTAGAAAATGTTCCTCTGAGTCTTAGCATGTGTATGTTCATTCACTTGTGCATAATTTGTGTGTGTGTGTGTGTGTGTGTGTGTTGCCTATGCTTGAACCTCAGTTTTGGAGATGTCAGCAATGGAGATTTGAAGATGTCAGCAATGGAGATTTGAGAAACCTCATTGGCCTTAGGTAAAGAAGGTTGTGCATGATTTTCATAACCAGGGCAGAGAAGGGAACAAAGGATGTCTGGTGCAAAATGCACAGAGGAGAGGTCATATATGTGGAGAGACAATAAACTCTACCCAATGTTGCTGTGTTTCTACATGCATTGGAGGGATGGGGACAACCCAGTGAATTAATAAAAGCACTTCAGACTGATTTGCTGCTGGAAACTCTGTGGACCACAGTGTGTGGCCCTGAAAGAGTAGGCTCTGGACACAGCAGGAGCAAAGTTTGTGGAGAGGGTGGCATTCTTCTTATCATGGGCAGCATGGGTAGGTGAGACAAAGGTAAAGCCCAAGGATTGGTCATCTGTAGACTTTCACCTGGGAAGCTGGGAGTCAATGGCCTTGAGACAGGTGTCATGCATAACTGGCCACTCCTCACTCGGGTAGGAATCGAGTGTGTGATCTCTCACTTGGCTGACAGGACAAGAAGCAAACAAAAATGTGAACCTTCGGATGGGTTGGGACCTGGGTCCTACAGCTGGATGTGCACATACACTGCCTCTACATCCCACACAGCAAGCCCTTAGGGAAGACTTTCAAGTAGCTGTTGTTCTGGATGTGCAACTAGGAAGTGCCTGGGGGCAGGTGTGGAGAGTGACATGGCTAGTGGGGAAAATGGTCCATGGCTTTCTGCCTTTTGGAATAGTGCCAAGGAGAGCATGCTGAAAGAAGGAATTCCCTCCCTGAGGCTTGGTTCCCTAGCCTCTTTGTGTATCTGTGGCCTTGTGTGTGGACCTGCGCATGCAGATAGGCAGAGGTGGAGAGAGGGCCAGTTGTGGAGGCACATACCAGCAGTGGACCCTGTGAGAGTCTCATCTGAGGATGAGAATCTCAGCCTCGAAGAGTGTAATATTTTGCCCAGGTGTCATGTTTAGACCTCTTCCTGGGCCTGGTGCAATACATCCACCTCTCTGAAGCCTTCCATGCCCTCCATGGCTAACATTCAGGTATACATGCCCGTGTCTGTGTCAGTGCAGTTATCCTGTCTAGGCTTCTATGGATCCTGTCACCGTCACAAACTAAACCTCTCATGATATCCCCCCAACAAACACTGATGGAAACATTTTGATCTCAGCTAAGCAAGCTGTTCCTTGGGGTTGGTAGATTGTGCATGGTTATGCTGATAGGGAGTCTTGCCTTTGGGGCATGGCCTAGAAGGCCCTCCCCCTCACTGACAGGAAAATGGAGTTGCTGCTCCAGGAATTCTAAGGGAGGAGACATTCAACATTCTAAGCAGAATAGAGATAGGTGCTGCGTACAGCAACTAAAAGTTACAGTCCCAAGACGAAGGAGCAGGGAGCTCTGCAGAAGGGAACATTCATAAAAAATCTGGTTTTCTTTATGAACTATAAGGGGACAGGTGGACATTTACTTGAATGTTCCCACCATTTTCCATAGCCTTAGTGTCCAGGGACTGCAAGGACACACTTTTCTCAACACTCCCTGCCAGATAGATATTGACATAGCCAGTTGGCAATCACAATTTCCTAAATTGAGTGGGAGATGTTCAGAAAGCTGGATCCCAGTGGTGGCCATTAGCTTGCTGGGGATGAAACAGTCCTCAGTTTAGGACAGAAGCTTATAGACCCGCAGGGCTGGAGGATCTGTCCATGGAATCTTGTGGTGGAGTCCAATGATTTTGGAGGGCATCACAAGGAGACAGCTGGAATGAGAACCTGCACTCTGGGAGGGGAAGGACCTGCAAAGCAACAGCAGTGTCATATGTGTGTACTTTGTGGTGTTACTCTGTCCTGCACAATAGGCACAAAGCAGAATGGTGGGGACATTTGGTAACAAGGCCACAGAGAGGTTGTACCTTCAGCCTCCTGCCATGACTTACTGGGTCTCTTGAACCTCCTCTTCCCATCAAGGGTAAGCTCAGCTTCACTACTTGTGCCTGTTTGTCCAGACAAACATCATCCACAACTAGGGAGGGATTCGTGAGCTCACAGCCTCTAACATAGGGATACATCAGCGATGGTGCCAGCTAGGCAGAGCTGCACCTAGGCACTGTGGCTACCAAAGGTTTCCAAAGGGTAACTCTACTCTGTAACTTCTATGCTTGTGTGAGAAAAGAGAGGTGAGTCAGGAGCCAGGAGATTGAGGCATGAAGGGCATGCCTGTTATGTGGACCTCACAACATACAGCCTACACAAAATTGAGCTCACTCTCAAGCATCCCCCCTTGTAGAATGTGCCTTCTTTCTAAGGGTGTTGGAGGAGGAAGGGTGTATCGCCCGTGACTAGTATATGTCTGTGTTGCCCTTTCCCACAGCCTTAGTGCTAAAAACAGCACCCCTCCCTTTTACTTTTGCTTTGAATGGTCACTGGAGATGTTTGCCAGGATGACGAGCATGGGGCCCATTTGTTCAAGGCCTCACAGATTTGAAAAATGGAGCACGTAGCTCTGCCTTGAGATGTGAAGGAGCAATGCAGAAAGACTCACTGCCATTTTCAGGGCCTTTCTGGGTACATAAACCTCCCCCTGCTTGTGCTGCAGACAGTGGGCTCCTGTGATGACTCCTGTCTGGACACCACAGATTCTCTTGGCCACCAGGTCTCAAAGCAACCTGCGGTAAGTGTGTCCTCCTAGTCTGCTGGGAGAACCTGTCTCTCACCTGCTATCGTCTGCCTCCTTCATTCCCTCTACTCCCTGCCACCCGCTCATTCTTTCCTTGTCTTGTCTCAGTGATCTTTGCCTCTGCCTCTGTTCCATTCCCTCTCCCTCCAGCTTGCCTGACTGACAATGGCATGGGGACAGATCTTGTCCTACATCCCACATGTGCCTCAGTTATTCACTGCAGTGTGGGCTCTCCTATGCTAGGCTTTGGATTCAAAGATATCTCTACAATCTATTGGGTCTCCAGTATGTCCAGGGTAGACACTGTGAATACCCCTGACCTGGCTTCATCCTTATAACTATACACATAGGCATGCAGCCATTTCAACAGCACTTACCAAATAGAAGGTATAGTAGATCTTTCTGTTATTCATAAGAAACTTTTTTTCCTGAAAGTCAGACCCAAGGGAGAGTGAAACCATTGCCTCACAAGAACCCATGTTTTCTAGAAAGCCACCTCCACCTCCCTCGTTCCTCCTCTGGGGAACCTAACTGCATGGAGATGTGCACATCAGCAATGAGGGGTTTTGATGGGTGGCCTGCCATGAACCCTTTTGGCAGTCAACTGTGACTTAGAAGTCCCTTTTACCTGTCCTTGAGCCAGACCTTGCTGCACTGCTGACTATGGAGCCTAGCCATCCTAGTCTCTTAAAGCCCTCTGAAAACCTGCGAGCAGATGAACCCCTCAGGCTCATGTACTCCTGCTGTGGATTAGACAGTGCTGGCTCTCCTTTATGTCACTAAATGCTTTCTGCGTTCCCTCTTGTTCCACGTTACACCATGCAAGGGCGCTGAACCAGGTATGAAGGGAGCTGCTGTGTAGTTTTAATACTCTCTAAGAAACAAAAAAACAGCAGGCAGCACACCAGTCAGCTCCTGGTTAATCTAGGTTCTCCCACCACAGTTTGGTCAAGCCTGCCCACAGGCAAACTGTTGGGTTATTTCCTGCCTTGGGCGTGGTCCAGATGTCACAAACACCTGAACGCCTGTGCGCATGCGCACGAGGCCCTGCGCGGGGTATTACTCGCTGGCCCAAGAGCTGGTGTTGGCTCTCCTGTGCTGCCAGCAGGATGCTGTAATCCGAGGGCTTCACACTGCCTCTTTCTCCTATAACAGCTGAGCGTGCTGGGCGCCAGACTGCATCTCAAGTGAGGCAAGTGCTTTGGGCGTGATACTCGGCAGAAACCCCGGGATGTGGAAGTCTTAGGTCAGGAAAGGGTCCTTCAGCAGGACGAGGCCCAGGAGACTATTGCTGCTATGTCTGCCTTGGTGCAAGCCGAGGTCTGTGGGACAAATGAGGACAGCACTGTGTTGAAGGTGGAAGCTATGAAAGATAGTTTGACTGTGGCGGAGCCCGAGACCACAGTTACGTCGGGGGTGGAGTCGGTAATTGTAGCTAAGGATACAGTGAAGGTGGCAGAGGCGGAGCAGGTAGTGGAGGTGGTGGAGGTGAGGCCACGGGTGGCCCAAAAGTGTCCGAAGAATGATGAAGACAATGACAAAGAGCAAGAGAACTGGAAGACACAGGCAGGGCCCTCCGCCATAACTGCCAGACCCGCCCTGGAGGCTCTGGAGGTGCTTCAGCTGGAGCTCAGCGGAGTGAATTCCCAAGCCACCAGGGCCTACGCTCGTCTGAAGCACAAGGTCGAGCAGAGACTGAAGGCACACTTTGAGCGCAGGAGGACCATCATCCACAGCATCCCTGGCTTCTGGGCCAAAGCTGTATCCTTACTTCTGCTTGTTCATGAGGGCCCCACTGAGCAAGGCTGGGGACAGAGTGAACAGGGCAGCACATGGGAGGGGAATGACACTGCCCAAGGCAGAAGAGACAGCAGGAGCCGGGTTGGTGACACTAGGGCCCTCTTCTCACAGCCACTGGCTGCTGAGTGTGTGGACGGATCTTAGCCACCTGCATTGCAGGTAGTGTGTGAGCATGTAGTGGGGACTGGGAATGACATTTATCTCTGTAAAGGAGGACAGACATCAGAAAGAGTCATTCTCAGGCAGGAGAACTTTGAAGGGAATGATCCTGGGGTAGGACTTAGATGATTGGCAGTACAGCAAAGCCATTGAGAGGCTATGCCTGGTTTCAGGAGTTCACTACCTACACCCAATTTGTTCCAATGCTGGGCATGGTTGGGCAAGGTCCTGCCCTCCAAAAGACACTAACTTTACCCAGCCTGGCCGCCTTTTTTCATTTTGACAAACTGCTGCTGCTGTCCCCCACATACAGGTCAGAGACAGGGATATGTGCCCTCCCTTGTAGTCCAAGAGCCTCTAGGAGTACCAGGCACAGCCAGGTAGGCACTAGGGCCCAGTGGTAGTTTCAAGATAAGATGTCCCACTGGGGAGGAAGCAGGGAGCATGTTAGCCAGCATAGGGAGAGGACAAGGCCCATCCCCAGATCAGCAGTATGGTACCAGCAGCAGCAGCCCAGGACTATCTGGGATTTAGGAGGCTTTGGGTAGCCAACCCTCCACACTTCAGTACAGAAGGTCTCAGGTTCAACCTCCCCTCCCCGTCCCCCAAGAGAAGGTAAGCCCTGAGCATGTCTTAAGGAAGGCAGGGTCTGAGGAAGACATAGGAGTCCTGGAGGCCTGAAACCTTGGGGATGCTATCTCCATACTCCCACACTGTCAATGTGCTCAAGACCTGCTGCATGGCATGGTGCCCAGTTGCTCCTTCACTGACTAGGAAAAGGTCCTTAACCTGAGGCAGATAATGAACCACCCACAGATATCAACTATAATCACGGAGCAAGACAAAGATGTGCTTGCCTACATGACCAATTTGGAGGTAGGCCAGGGAGGCTGAAAAAGGCCGGGCATGGGTGGCTGTGTTGGCATTTGAGTGGCAGAGGTGTGAAAGAGAAGTGTCCTTAGCCACCAGAAAACTGTCTGCCTAAGCACACCCAAGAAAGTCTCCATTCTTCTTGGTGCCGGCCCCCATTGTTCCCTAGCAGGTGGAGGAAGTCAGCATTCCCAAGTGCCGCTGCAGGATGCAGTTTTTCTTCCAACTCAACCCCTATTTCCAGAATGAAGTGATCACCAAGGATTATGACCTTAGTATCACCGGTGGGATGTGGCTGCCTGGATGGTGGGGGAGGGGATTGAGGTTGCCCAGGCTAGATATAATCTTTACAGGAATGCTTTTCCTCCAGGATACAGGTCATCTTCCACTCAGTGTTTCTGGGATTATGATGATGAAAACCCCTCGTATAGACAAGACAGCAGTTGTTTGACCTTCTTCAGTTGGTTAAAGAACCACAACTGCCCCAGGGCCAATCGCATTGCTGAGGTGGGTCCCAAGTGGGAATCATCAGATGTAACATGCTAAATTTCTGTCTGGGGGTCAGGGGAATTGGGCTTGATACAGGACTACACCAACCCTCTTTTTCCTACCAGATCATAGGTGAGGACCTGTGGCACAATCCCCTGGACTATTACATGAGGAAGGCAGGCACCATAACAGAGAAGAAGGAGGAGGTCAGGTGAGCAGCCCAGGGTTGGAGCTGAGAAGCCTGCTTGTCTGGTGTCTGGGGAAGAGTGGAGACGATGAGGTACTAGAGTAAATGCAGTGGCCAATAAAGGTCTCCGTGGGTGTAGAAAGGAAAGGAAAGGCAAGAGGCCCACATGTCATTCTGAGAAAGAAGTTCAAACCCTATAGAGGTTCAGGATCTCTGGGGAGTCCGCAGGGCTGAATGAGTAACCGTGTTTCCCTGAATGGTCATGCCCTGCCTTTCAGCCCACTCTGCAGCCCCTTCCACCCATTAAGTTGGCCTCATTGCATCCCCCACTCTGAGCTTCCACAGACATCCAAAGATTTAACTACAGAATTGCTGTGCCTGCACCTCGCTCTCTTAGGTTGTAATCCAAGCTTCTTCTTTTTCTTATCAATGCTCAAAACTCCAATTCAGGCCATCCAGGCACTATGTGCCAGTGTCCAGAGAGTAAGTGGCTATGGTGAGTGGGGGCCTCTTGAGAAGAGATCGGAAAGGAATAGCAAAGGGCAAGGAACAGTGTACCTGCCCAGGGGAAGAATGTGGGCGTCCACACCCACTCTGTCGTTCAGAGACACAAGGTATCCTCTCAAATTAATATGTGTCCCTCTGAGTTTTGTCATGTTCATGTAACTCTATGTGTGTGTGTTGCCTGTGCTTGACCCACAGCTTTGGAGATGTCGGCAATGGAGATTTGAGAAACCTCTGTTGCTGCAGGAAATGAATCTGCATGTATCTCACAAGCAGGGGAGAGAAAGGAGCAAAGGATGTCTGGTGTAAAAAGCACAGAAGAGAGATGTCCTATACGTAGAGTGGCAATAAACTCTTCCCAGTGTTGCTGTGTCCCTGTGTGCGTGGCAGGGCTGGGGACAGCCCAGTGCAGGGATGAAAGCCCCTGAGGCTTTGGAAGCTGCTGCTGTGAATCCCTGTGTACCTCCGAGTCTGACCCTGAAAGATGCGGCCCTGGGCACAGCAGGAGCATAGATTGCGGAGAGGGTGGCATTCTGCCTAACATGGAAAGCATGGGTTGGTTCCTTAAAGCCTTGGGAGAGGCATGGCTTTAAGGCACATCTTAGGCCGGTACCTAAATTATCCTCAACCCCACCCCTCTTTGTTTGTTGGTACCACAGGAATGGGTCCCACATCATGTCAGGAAGTTCCTCTGGGGTTAATGGTCCAGAATTTTAGGAAAGGCTTTGTAGGGGAGTATGGAGTTACCGTGACCCCTAAAATGTTGAGAAAACTTTGTGAACCAGAATGGGCATCCTTTACAGTAGGCTGGCCATCAGAAGAGAGTTTATATGTAAGTCTAGTAAAGTAGGTATAGAGAGTAGTGACTGGTAAGCCTAGACTCCCTGATTGATTCACCTACATGGACACTTGGTTGACACTAATGTTAGTGCCACCCTGTGGCTGAAAAGATAGGCAGCAATTGCAAAGGTAGCTAAAGCAGATGAACAGAAGTACAAAAGATCAAAAGATCTAATGAGAAATCAAAAGGGCTAGTAGCAGTAGATCCTAATTCAGAGGACCACCTGAAATACAGTTAAAGCCACCACCATTTGAGGCAACGTGAGACAACTCAGCATTCCCTCAGAGCTCAGCAGTCCATCGGGAGAGTGTAATGGAATTGAAAGGGGTGTAATAAGTGGCGATCTTGGACAATTTAATCCACCTAAAACTCCCTAACTAACTGCCAGATTGAGGCCAAACCCTGGCATGCAGATGCCACTCTGAGAAACCCGATATGCCAGTCCAGATGAGAATGCACACTGGCAGGAAGGAAGGATAATGGTCTACCAATCATTCACCTCTAGGAACTAATGGGACTGGAAAAACGACACACCTTCTTATACAGGAAAGACACAAGCAGTGGTGGAGTTCATGCACATCCTATTTCAAAGGCACAATGTGACAGGTGGGTTGCCATCAGCTCTTAATGTATTTGTTCAGTACTGATGAAGGCGGGTTGGCTTGAGGACCATTTATGAGACCCCAGTGACCTCCTAGGTATTCAGAGATTGACCCAGGTAAGCCAGAGACCCTGAGCATGGTAAACATGGCTTTTGTAAGCCAAAGTGCAGAAAACATAAGGAGAAAACTTCAGAAACAAAAACAGTTCCATGGTAGGGCCACAATCCAGTTACTTTCTATAGCTCCCAAAGTGTTTGCAAACAGGGATGCCACTTTTAAAAGGGAGTCAGGAAAGGAAAAAAGAAAAGAAAAGACAAAACAAAACAGGCAGTTGGATGTAAAGCTAATATCATAGCAGCAGCAATAAAGGGCAGAGGAAGGTAATGAGGGACATTAAGCACCCCCCCCCCCGCACTTTTTTTTTCTTTTTTATTGTTGGGGATTCATTGAGGGTACAATAAGCCAGGTTACACTGATTGCAATTGTTAGGTAAAGTCCCTCTTGCAATCATATCTTGCCCCCATAAAGTATGACACACACCAAGGTCCCACCCTCCTCCCTCCGTCCCTCTTTCTGCTTTTCCTCCCCCCCCCATAACCTTAATTGACATTAATTGTCCTCATTATCAAAATTGAGTATATAGGATTCATGCTTCTCCATTCTTGTGATGCTTTACTAAGAATAATGTCTTCCACTTCCATCCAGGTTAATAAGAAGGATGTAAAGTCTCCATTTTTTTTAATAGCTGAATAGTATTCCATGCTATACATATACCACAGCTTGTTAATCCATTCCTGGGTTGGTGGGCATTTAGGCTGTTTCCACATTTTGGCAATTGTAAATTGAGCTGCAATAAACAGTCTAGTACAAGTGTCCTTATGATAAAAGGATTTTTTTCCTTCTGGGTAGATGCCCAGTAATGGAATTGCAGGATCAAATGGGAGCAGCCCCCCTTTTTAACAGCAAAGGGATCAGTGTGCCACCTGCATAGAACAAGGCCACTGGAAGAATGAATGCCTATTAGGAGCCTAACGTCCCCCCTCCACCATCTAGTGAAAAGACAGCTGCCTTCAATCTAGCTGTGGATTCACTTTTGGACTGATGGGGACAGGGCTCAGGAATCCCCCCACACCCAAGACTATGGTTAGTGTGAAAATAGGGGTCAACGATACAGACTTTTTAGTGATACTGGTGCCGAATCCCAAATACTGAGTATAGCTCCTCTCACCCCCTGGACCATGGATATGATGGGAACAACTGGAAGTGTAGCTCCCAAGATTTCTGCCTACTTAGAACATGCAGCATTGGGGGACGCTGAGTAACTCACCAGTTTCTGTGTGCTGGACTGTCCATCAATCACCCTTATTATGGAGAGACTTACTAGGTACACTGATGGCCACAAAACCATTTACTGACAAGGGAACTGTTAATCTCAAGGTTCCTACCCCACATCTATTGTTAACTGTAACCATGCCTCAGGAAGAAGAATGAAGATTATTCATGAAGCCAAAACAATACAACTTAAAGTCAGAATTCATCACGAAGTGGCCTAAGGTACGGGCAGAAGATGACCCCCATGGACTGACTACAAACCAAGAACCTGTGAAACAAAAGACAGGGGCAAAAGCTGATACACAAAGTCAATATCCACTGCCAAGGGTAGAACTGGAGAGAATTCAGGCTCCTTTAAACAAGCTAAAGTCCTATGGTATTTTCTGCTCCTACCAGTCACAATGGAGTACCCTGCTTTTGCCAGTACCAAAGCCAGGAAGGAACCTTGGAATACTGTCCTGTGGAGGACTTGAGACTAGTCAATTAAGCTGCTGTAACCTTGCATCTGACAGCGCCCAACCCATACACTCTTCTTAGCTTTGTATCAGCAGAAATTGCTTGGTTTAATTCTTTAGATTTGAAAGATGCCTTCTTTACCATCTGAGTGGCTCCAGTAAGTCAGAACCTGCCTTCCAGTGGGAAAAATTCCAAAACGGTGCTGCTTAATAATATAGCTAGACTTCATTGCCAAAGGAGTTTAAAAACTCCCCTAAAATCTCTGGAGAAGTACTGACCAGGGATCTGTCAACCGTTTCTGCACAACAGTCATAGTGTACCTTAAATGTACCTTAAAACATTTACATAACCATGGATATAAAATTTCTGGAAAGGAGACACAGTTATACCAACTAGTATGATAACTTGGATTCACCATAGCAAAAAGCCAGAGAAACTTGAGTGTGGAGAGAAAGCAGGTGATGTTTGTATGCCCGTTTTCAAGGCCAGGCAGCAGTTGTGAGAATTTTTAGGGGCAATTGACTTCTGTCACTTATAGATCCTGAATTTTGCTGTGTTTTCTCAGCCCTTTCTATGAAGCTAAAAAGTGGGGTGATAAAGAATCCAGTGAGAAAGGCCCTCAGTAAAAAGCATTCCAAGCCATTCAAAAAAAGAACACCAACCTGGGACATCTGCCCAAAAGGCAGAAATTATAGCATTCACCAAGGCTTTGAAATTAAGGAAAAGATAAGATGGTCAACATTTATAAACTGATTCAAAGTAAACCTTTTTAACACAGCACATGCATGATGTACTGTATAAAGAAAAAGGACTATTAAACTCAGCTTGAAAACAAAGCGTCATCAAGAAATATAACACCTATTAAAGGCCATGTGCAAAACCTAGCAAGGTGATGGTAATACATTATGAAGAACACCTTAAAGATGCAAATATGTGTTATTTTAAGGAATACTAAAACTGATACTGAAGCAGGAAGGGTAGTGGGAACCCAGTGCATTCTTGCAGCCATCCTACATTGGTCCCAAATGTATAGGGGAAAAAAAAAAGAATTAGAGTGGTTAGCACAAGAGCCAGCATTTGCCATAGATGATGATTGCATTTACTGGTTGGAAGAATACTTGTGCCAGAATTATTGAGAACTACTCTGCATGAGTCCACCCATCTAGGACACTCTACTATGGAACAACTTCTAGGAAGGCAAGCCTGGCAAAAACAATAAGTCAAACATGTGCCACCTGTAACCAATTTAATTCAAACAAGCCCCCTTCTACCCACCAAGTATTCAAAATGTTAAGAACTACACCCTTTTAAAACATACATGTAGACTTTACTGAAATGCTTCCAAACAGGATATAAGTGTCTTCCAGTATTTGCTTGTACTTACTCTGAATGGTGTGAAGCTTTTCTTACTCAAAGTGAAAAATCCAAAAAACTCACACATTTTCTACTTTTCTAGAGAAAGTCATCCCTAAGTTTGGCCTGCCTCTTTATATAGGCTCTGACAATGAACATGTTTTTGTAGCTCTATCTTTAAAGTAGAAGGTAAAATACAACTCCCTGTGTATACTACAACTTCTCTGCCATTGGGAGTTCAAATATGATTGTCCAACCCCATTATCTGGACAGAATCTTAAGGTTAAATTAAATATCTAACTCCTTTAACACCATAGGTTTTTAGAGAACCTTGACTGAGAGGTTGTATATAACCTTTTTTCTTATGAATTTTAAGTTAAAATAGGAGAAACCAGTGAGTAGGGAAGAAAGAGATGGGTAAAAAGTCATAAGTATGAAGATATACTTTTAATAAAAAGAATAAAAGAAAAGAGAATAATTTCATATAAAAAGAGTCTTGTATAAACCCTTTTGTCTTAAGGTAACTAGTAGTTTTAGGAAAGAAAATTTAAGAAAAAATGAGGAATTTTAAAATGGTGAAAGAGGGTGCATGTTAAATCACAAAAGTTTGTGAAAAGCAATTTACAAAGAATTTTGTATGTGGTTCCAATGAATATAATGAAAAGGAAATCTCAAATTAAAACAACAAAGTTATCTGTTCTCAGTTTATAAGACTTATGCTTAAAGCCTCTTAGGTTTCTGTATTGGAAAAAATGTATCAAAATTCAGAACTCAAATGATCAACTCACCATTACAGAGGTAATACAAAATTTATTAAACTGTTTTTCTATCTTTCTGTCTGCTAAACACTATGATTGCTATGTTAAAAATAGCCTTAAGATAAGCTGCCAGTATTCACAGAAGATCCAAGGTCATTTGTTCATTTGGAGGAAGAAATGAAAAGAAAAAGAATCCTCTTTACTCTTTGAAAAAGCAGCTGTTTTTCTTTCTTTCTTTTTTCTTCCTTCCTTCCTTCCTTCCTTCCTCCTTCCTTCCTTTCTGTCTTTCTTTCTGTCTGTCTGTCTGTCTTTCTTTCTTTCTCTTTTTAATTATTACATCATAGCTGTGTACATTAATGCAAATCATGGAGCACCATACACTGGTTTTATAGAGCATTTGACATATTTTCATCACACTGGCTAACAAAGCCTTCATGGTATTTTCTTAGTTATTGTGTTAAGACATTTATATTCTACATTTACTAAGTTTCACATGTACCCTTGTAAGATTCACCATAGGTGTGATTGCACAAATCACTCTCCCTCTGCCCATCTTCCCAACTCCCTCCCCTCCCTCTCCTCCTTCCCCCTATTCTTAGGTTATAACTGGGTTATAGCTTTCATATAAAAGCCATAAATTAGTTTCATAGTAAGTCTGAGCACATTGGATACTTTTTCTTCCATTCTTGAGATACTTTACTAATAAGAATGTTCCATCTCCATCCATGTAAACATGAAAGAAGTAAAGTCTCCCATCTTTCTTTAAGGCTGCACACTATTCCATGGTGTACATATACCACAATTTATTAATCCATTCGTGGATCGATGGGCACTTGGGCTTCTTCCATGACTTAGCAATTATGAATTGGGCTGCAATAAACATCGTGGTACAAATATCTTTGTCATGATGTGATTTTTGGTCTTCTGGGTATATGCCCAGTAGAGGGATTACAGGATTGAATGGCAGATCTATTTTTGGATCTATTTTTAGATTGTAGGATTGAATGGCAAGTGTTCTCCAAACATCTTTCCAAAAGGAATGTAATAATTTGCATTCCCACCAGCAGTGTAGAAGTGTTCCCTTTTCTTCACATCCACGCCAACATCTCTGGTCTTGGGATTTTGTCATTTGGGCTAATCTTACTGGAGTTAGATGATATCTCAAGGTAGTTTTCACTTGCATTTCTCTGATGATTAAGGATGATGAGCATTTTTTCATATGTCTGTAGGCCGTGTGCCTGTTTTCTTCAGAGAAGTTTCTCTTCAATTCCCTTGCCCAGCTTGAGATGGGATCACTTGTTCTTTTCTTGCTAATACTTTTGAGTTCTCTGTGGGTTCTGGTTATTAAACCTGTGTTGGATACATAACCTGCAAATATCTTCTCCCATTCTGAAGGCTGTCTGCATGCTTTACTTATTGTGTTCTTGGCTGTGCAGAAGCTTTTTAGTTTGACCAGGTCCCAGTAGTGTATTTTTGAAGCTGCTTCAATTGCCCAGGAGTCCTCCTCATAAAATATTTGCCCAGACATATTTCTTCAAGAGATTTCCCTGCACTCTCTTCTAGTATTTTTATACTTTCATGTCTTATGTTTAAATCTTTAATCCAGTGAGAGTCTATCTTAGTTAATGGGGAAAGGTGTGGGTCCAGTTTCAGTCTTCTACAGGTCGCCAGCCAGTTCACCCAGCACCATTTGTTAAATATGGAATCTTTTCCCCACTGAATGTTTTTAATTAGCTTGTCAAAGATCAAATAATAATAAGTAGCTGGGTTCATCTCTTGGTTCTCTATTCTGTTCCATACATCTACCTCTCTGTTTTTGTGCCAGTACCATCCTCTTTTGATCACTATCGATTTACGGCATAGTCTGAGGTCTGGTAGCATGATTTCTCCTGCTTTGTTTTTATTTCTGAATAATGTCTTGGCTATTCAAGGTGTTTTTTGATTCCATATAAAATGAAGTATTTTTTCAAGATCTTTAAAGTATTACAGAGCATTGAAATTGTATATTGCTTTGAGTGGTATGGACATTTTAACAATGTTGATTCCTCCCAGCCGTGACCATTGGTATGCTTTTCCATTTTTTTTTTTTTTTTTTGTAGAGACAGAGTTTCACTTTATTGCCCTCGGTAGAGTGCCGTGGCATCAAACATCTCACAGCAACCTCCAACTCCTGGGATTAGGCGATTCTCCTCCTCAGCCTCCCGAGTAGCTGGGACTACAGGCACCCACCACAATGCCCGGCTATTTTTTTGTTATTGTTGCAGTTTGGCCGGGGCTGGGTTTGAACCCGCCACCCTCAGCATATGGGGCCGGCGCCCTGCTCACTGAGCCACAGGGACTACCCTGCTTTTCCATTTGTTAACATTTTCACTTATTTCTTTTTGTAGAGATTCATGGTTCTCTTTATAGAGATCTTTCATGTTCTTTGTCAGATAAACTCTCAAATATTTCACATTCTTTGGCACTACTGTGAATGCAATAGAGTACTTGACAGTTTTTTTCAGCTTGACTATTGTTGATACATATAAAGGCTACCGATTTATGAATGTTGATTTTGTAACCTGAGACACTGCTGTATTCCTTGATCACTTCTAAGAGTTTTGTAGTAGAATCCCTGGTGTTTTCCAGATATACAATCATTTTATCTGCAAAGAGTGAAAGTTTGATCTCTTCTGACCCTATATGGATACCCTTGATCGCCTTTTCTTTCCTAATTGCGAGGGCTGAAACTTCCATTACAATTTTAAAAAGCAATGGAGACAATGGGCAACCTTGTCTGGTTCCTGATCTGAGTGGAAATGATTTCCATTTAAGTCCATTCAATATGATATTGGCTGTGGGTTTGCTGTAGATAGCCTCTATCAGTTTAAGAAATGTTCCTTCTCTACCTATTTTCTTGAGTGTTCTGATCAAGAAGGGATGCCGCATATTATCAAAAGCTTTTTCTGCATCAATTGAGAGAATCATAAGATCTTTGTTTTTTAATTTGTTTATGCTGAATTACATTTATAGATTTACATATATTGAACCAGCCTTGAGACCTGGGATAAAACTGACTTGGTCATGATGTATAATTTGTTTGATGTGTTGCTGGATTCTGTTTGTTAGGATCTTATTGAATATTTTTGCATCTATATTCATTAGTGATATTGGTCTATGCTTTTCTTTTCTTGTTGGGTCTTTTCCTTGTTTGGGGGTCAGGGTGATGATGCTTAATAGAATGTGTTGGGCAGTATTCCTTCTTTTTCTATATTTCGGAACAGGTCGAATAATATAGTTACTAGTTCCTCTTTACAGGTTTGGTAGAATTCTAACATGAAGCCATCTGGACCTGGGCTTTTCTTTTTAAGAAGATTGTGTATGGTTAATGCTATTTCAGAAATTGATATAGGCCTGTTCAATATTTCTACTTCATTCTGGCTAAGTCTTGGAAGGTGACATGCTTCCAAGAATTGGTCAACTTCCTTCAGATTGTCATATTTCAGAGAATAAAGTTTCTTGTAATATTCATTAAGATTTGTTTGAATTTCTGAGGTGTCTATTGTCATTTTGTCTTTGTCGTTTCTGATTGATGAAATTAGAGATTTTACTCTTCTTTTCTTGGTTAGGTTTATTGACCTTTTCAAAAACCAACTTTTTGATTTATTGATCTGTTCTATAATTATTTTGTTTTCAATTTCATTGGATTCTGCTCTAATTTTGGTTATTTCTTTTCTTCTATTGATTTGGGGATTGGAATGTTCTTCCTTTTCCAGTGGCTTGAGATATCCCAGTAGGTTGCTAACTTTCTTATTTTCCATTCTCCTGAGAAGGCTTGCAGTGCTATAAATTTCCCTTTTATGACTGATTTGCAGTATCGCAGAGTTCTGATAATTCGTGCCTTCATTTTCATTTTGTTCTAAAAATTTAGTAATTTCTTTCTTTCTTTCTTTTTTTGTTTTAAATATGTTATTTATTTATCTATTTGTTTTGTGGTTTTTTGGCCGGGGCTGGGTTTGAACCCACCACCTCTGGCATGTGAGACTGGAGCCCTACTCCTTGAGCCACAGGCGCCACCCAGTAATTTCTTTCTTAATCTCATCTATGACCCAGCTGTCATTCAGCATAAGGTTATTTAACTTCCATGTTTTTGTATGAGTATGCAGATTCCTGTGGTGGCTTAGTTCAACTTTTATTCCATGGTGGTCCAAGAAGATGCAAGGAATAATTTCTGTTCCTTTTAATTTAATGAGGTTAGACTTGTGACCTAAGATGTTATCAATTTTGGAATATGGTCTGTGGGCTGATGAGAAGTATGTGTTTTCAGTTTTGTTGGGATGTAATGTCGTCTTGATGTCTGTTAAATCTAAATGTTGGATGGTTAGGTTTAATCTAAAATTTCTTTGCTCAGCTTCTTATTGGAGGAACTATCCAACACTGCCAAAGGAGTGTTAAAATATCCAAATATTATGGAGCTGGAGGAAATAAAATTGCTCATGTCTGTTAGAGTTTCTCTTATAAATTGAGGCACATTTAGCTTGGGTGCATAAATATTAATAATTGAAAATTCATCATATTGCCCTTAACAAATATCAAGTGACCATTCTTATCCTTCCTTACTTTGTTGGTTTAAAGCCTATTGTATCTGCAAATAGAATTGCAACACCTGCTTTTTTCAGATTTCCATTTGCCTGAAATTTAGATGACCTTCCCTTTACCCTGAGTCTATATTAATCTTTTATTTATTTATTTTTATTAAATCATAACTGTATGCATTGAGATGATCGTGGGGCATCATACACTCGTACATAGACCATTTGACACATTTTTATCACAATGGCTAACATAGCCTTTCCGGCGTTATCTCAGTTACTGTGCCAAAACATTTACATTCTACATTTACCAAGTTTCGCAAATACCCCTGTAAGATGCACCACAGGTGTGATCCCACCGATCCCCCTCCCTCTAGCCACCCCCTCCCTTTCCCACTACCCCCTACTGTTAGGTTTTAACTGGGTTATAGCTTTCATGTGAGAGCCCCAAATTAGTTTCATAGTAGGGCTCAGTACATTGGGTACTTTTTCTTCCATTCTTGAGATACTTTACTAAGAAGAATATGTTCCAGCTCCATCCATGTAAACATGAAAGAGGTAAAGTCTCCATCTTTCTTTAAGGCTGCATAGTATTCCATGGTGTACATATACCACAATTTATTAATCCATTCATGGATCGATGGGCACTTGGGCTTTTTCCATGACTTAGCAATTATGAATTGGGCTGCAATAAACATTCTGGTACAAATATCTTTGTTATGTTGTGATTTTTGGTCTTTTAGGTAAATGCCCAGCAGAGGGATTACAGGATTGAATGGCAGATCTATTTTTAGATCTCTGAGTGTTCTCCATATATCTTTCCAAAAGGAATGTATTAATTTGTGTTCCCACCAGCAGTGCAGAAGTGTTCCCTTTTCTCCGCATCCACGCCAACATCTCTGGTCTTGAGATTTTTTGATATACGCTAGTCCCATTGGAGTTAGATGATATCTCAAAGTAGTTTTGATTTGCATTTCTCTGATGATTAAAGATGATGAGCATTTTTTCATATGTCTGAAGGCCGTGCACCTGTCTTCTTCAGAGAAGTTTCTCTTCAAATCTCTTGCCCAGCCTGCGATGGGATCCCTTGTTTTTCTCTTGCTGATGCGTTTGAGTTCTCCGTGGATACTGGTTACTAAACCTTTGTCAGAGATATACCCTGCAAATATCTTCTCCCATTCTGAGGGCTGTTTGCTTGCTTTACTTACAGTGTTCTTAGCTGTGCAGAAGTTTTTCAGTTTGATCAAGTCCCAGTAGTGTATTTTTGAAGCTGCTTCAATTGCCCGGGGGGCTCTCCTCATGAAATACTCACCCAGACCAATTTCTTCAAGGGTTTTCCCTGCATTCTCCTCTAGTATTTTTATAGTTTCAGGTCTTAAGTTTAAATCTTTAATCCAATGAGAGTCTATTTTAGTTAATAGTGAAAGGTGTGGGTCCAATTTCAGTCTTCTGCAGGTTGCCAGCCAGAGATGAATCCAGCTACTCACCCAGCACCATTTGTTAAATAGGGAATCTTTTCCCCACTGAATGTTTTTAATTGGCTTGTCAAAAATCAAATAGCGGTAAGTAGCTGGATTCATCTCTTGGTTCTCTATTCTGTTCCAGATATCTACTTCTCTGTTTTTGTGCCAATACCATGCTGTTTTGATCACTATCGATTTCTAGTAGAGTCTGAGGTCTGGTAGTGTGATTCCTCCTGTTTTGTTTTCGTTTCTGAGTAATTTCTTGCGTTTCGAGGTTTTTTCTGATTCCGTATAATGAAGTATTGTTTTTTCAAGATCTTTAAAATATGAGTGGAACTTTAATAGGGAGTGCGTTGAAATTACATATTGCTTTGGGTAGTATGGACATTTTGACAATATTGATTCTTTCCAGGCATGAGCATGGTACGTTTTTCCAGTTGTTAACATTTTCGGCTATTTCTTTTCTTAGAGTTTCATAGTTCTCTTTATACAGATCTTTCACGTCTTTTGTTAGGTAAATTCCCAAATATTTCATCTTCTTTGGCACTACTGTGAATGGGATAGAGTCCTTAACTGCTTTTTCAACTTGACTGTTGTTGGTGTATATAAAGGCTACCGATTTATGAACATTGATTTTGTAACCTGAGACGCTGCTGTATTCCTTGATCACTTCTAGGAGTTTTGTAGTAGAGTCCCTAGTGTTTTCCAGATACACAATCATATCATCTGCGAAGAGCGAAAGTCTGATCTCTTCTGACCCTATATGGATACCCTGGATCGCCTTTTCTTCCCTAATTGCGGTGGCTAAAACTTCCATTACAATGTTGAAAAGCAATGGAGACAATGGGCACCCTTGTCTGGTTCCTGATCTGAGTGGAAATGATTCCAATTTAACTCCATTCAGTATGATATTGGCTGTGGGTTTGCTGTAGAGGGCCTCTATCAGTTTAAGAAAAGTCCCTCTAGACCAATTTTCTTGAGTGTTCTGATCATGAAGGGATGCTGGATATTATCAAAAGCTTTTTCTGCATCAATTGAGAGAATCATATGGTCTTGGTTTTTTAATTTGTTTATGTGCTGAATTACATTTATAGATTTACATATATTGAACCAGCCTTGACACCCTGGGATAAAACCAACTTGGTCATGATGTATAATTTGTTTGATGTGTTGCTGGATTCTGTTTGTTAGGATCTTGTTGAATATTTTTGCATCCATATTCATTAGTGATATTGGTCTATAATTTTCTTTTCTTGTTGGGTCTTTTCCTGGTTTGGGGATCAGGGTGATGTTTGCTTCATAGAACGTGTTGGGTATTCTTCCTTCTTTTTCTACATTTTGGAACAGGTTGAGTAATATAGGTACTAATTCCTCTTTAAAGGTTTGATATAATTCTGACGTAAAACCGGGCTTTTCTTTTTAGGGAGGTTTTGTATAGTTGATGCTATTTCTGAACTTGATATGGGTCTGTTCAAGAGTTCCACTTGATTCTGGTTAAGTCTTGGAAGGTGGCGTGCTTCCAAGTATCGGTCATTTTCCTTCATATTTTCATATTTCTGAGAATAAAGTTTCTTGTAATCTTCATTAAGGATTTTTTGGATTTCTGATGAGTCTGTTGTTATTTTGTCTTTGTTGTTTCTGATTGATGATATTAGAGATTTTACTCTTTTTTTTCTGATTATGCACCCAACCAGAATGTACCTCAACTTATAAGAGAAACTCTAACTGTCATGAGCATCATGATTTCCTCCAGCTCCATAAGAGTCAGAGATTTCAACACTTCTTTGGCTGTGTTGTATCGATCCTCCAACAAGAAGTTGAGCAAAGAAATTTTAGATTTAAATCTAACCATCCAATATCTGGATTTAGCAGACATCTAAAGAACCTTTCATCCCCCCAAAACTGAACACACATACTTTTCATCAGCCCACGGAACCTACTCCAAAATTGATAACATCTTAGGTCCCAAGTCTAACCTCAGTAAATTTAAAGGAATAGAAATTTTTCCTTGCATCTTCTCAGACCACCATGGAATAAAACTTGAGCTGAGTAACAACAGAAATCTGTGTAATCATACAAAAACATGGAAGTTAACTAACCTTATGCTGAATGATAGCTGGGTCAGAGATGAGATTAAGAAAGAAATTTCCAATTTTTTGGAACAAAATGACAATGAAGACACAAACTATCAGAACCACGTGGAAACCGCAAAGGCAGTCCTAAGAGGAAAATTTATAGCACTGCAAGCCTTCCTCAAGAGAATGAAAAGAGAGGAAATCAACAAATTAATGGGACATCTCAAGTAACTAGAAAAAGAAGAACATTCTAACCCCAAACCCAGTAGAAGAAAAGGAATAACCACAATTAGAGTAGAATTAAATGAAATTGAAAACAAAAGAATAATACAGCAGAGCAATAAATAAAAAAGCTGGTTTTTTGAAAAGGTCAATAAAATAGATAAAGCTTTGGCCAACATAATCAGAAAAAGCAGAGTAAAATCTCTGAAATCACTAATCAGAAACAACATAGACAAAATAAAAACAGACTCCTCAGAAATCCATAAAATCCTTAATGAATATTACAAGAAACTTTATTCTCAGAAACATGAAAATCTGAAGGAAATTGACCAATACTTGGAAGCACGTCACTTTCCAAGACTTAGCCAGAATCAAGTGGAAATGCTGAACAGGCCCATATCAAGTTCGGAAATGGCATCAACCATACAAAACCTCCCAAAAAGAAAAGCCAGGACCAGATTGTTTCACGTCAGATCTCTACCAAACCTTGAAAGAGGAATTAGTACCTATATTACTCAACCTGTTCCAAAATGTAGAAAAAGAAGGAAGACTACCTAACACGTTCTGTGAAGCAAACATCACCCTGGTCCCCAAACCAGGAAAAGACCCAACAAGAACAGAAAATTATAGACCAATATCACTAATGAATATAGATGCAAAAATATTCAACAAGATCATAACAAACAGAATCAGCAACACATCAAACAAATTATAAATCATGACTAAGTTGGTTTTAGCCCGGGTTCTCAAGGCTGGTTCAATATACATAAATCTATAAAAGTAATTCAGCACATAAACAAATTAAAAAACAAAGACCATATGATTCTCTCAATTGATGCAGAAAAAGCTTTTGATAATATCCAGTATCCCTTCATGATCACTTAAGAAAATTGGTATAGAAGGGAATTTTTTTTTTTTTTTTTGTAGAGACAGTCTCACTGTACCACCCTCAGGTAGAGTTCCATGACATCACATGGCTCACAGCAACCTCTAACTCTTGGGCTTGCAAGATTCTCTTGGCTCAGCATCCCGAGCAGCTGGGACTAAGGGCACCTGCCACAACGCTCAGCTATTTTTTTGTTGCAGTTTGGCCAGGGCTGGGTTTCAACCTGCCACCCTGGGCATATGGGGCTGGTGCCCTACTCACTGAGCCACAGGCACTGCCAAAGGGACATTTCTTAAACTGATAGAGGCTATCTACAGCAAACTGACAGCAAATACCATATTGAATGGAGTTACTTTGGAATCATTTCCACTCAGATCAGGAACTAGACAAGGCTGCCGATTGTCTCCATTGCTTGTTAAATTGTAATAGAAGTATTAGCCACCGCAATTAGGGAAGAAAAGCTGATCAAGGGTATTCATATAGGGTCAGAAGAGATCAAACTGTTGTTCTTCGCAGATGATACAATTGTATATCTGGAAAACACTAGGGACTCTGCTACAAATCTCTTAGAAGTGATCAAGGAATACAGCAGCATCTCATGTTACAAAATCAACATTCATAAATCGGTAGCCCTTATATATACCAACAATAATCAAGTTGAAAAAGCAGTAAGGCCTCTATCCCATTCACAGTACTGCCAAAGAAGATGAAATATTTGGGAATTTATCTAACAAAGGACGTGAAAGATCTCTATAAAGAGAACTATGAAACTCTAAGAAAAGAAATAGCTGAAAATGTCAACAAATGGAAAAACGTACCATGTTCATGGGAAGAATCTGGGAGGAATTCAACTGGGAAGAATCAACATCGTTAAAATGCCATACTACCCAAAGCAATATATAATTTCAAAGCAATCCCCATTAAAGCTCCACTGTCATACTTTAAAGATCTTGAAAAAACAATACTTCTTTTTATATGGATCAGAAAAAACCTCAAATAGCCAAGACATTACTCAGAAATAAAAACAAAGCAGGAGGAATCACGCTACCATACCTCACACTTTACTACAAATCGATAGTGATCCAAACAGAATGGTAGTGGCACAAAGACAGAAGTAGATGTCTGGAACAGAATAGAGAACTAAGAGATAAATCCAGATACTTACCATTATTTAATCTTTGACAAGCCAAATAACAACATTCAGTTGGGAAATGATTCCCTATTTAACAAATGGTGCTGGGTGAACTGGCTGGCAACCTGCAGAAGACTGAAACTGTACCCACAACTTTCACCATTAACTAAGATAGACTCTCAGTGAATTAAAGATTTAAACTTAAGACATGTAGCTATAAAAATACTAGAGGAGAGTGCAGGGAAAACCCTTGAAGAAATCAGTCTGGCCGAGTATTTTATGAGAAGGACCCTGCGGGTAATTGAAGCAGCTTCAAAAATACAGTACTGGGACTTGATCAAACTAAAAAGCTTCTGTACAGCCAAGAACACAGTAAGTAAAGCAAGCAAACAGCCCTCAGAATGGGAGAAGATATTTGCAGTTTATGTCTCTGACAAAGGTTTAATAACCAGAATCCACAGAGAACTGAAACGCATTAGCAAGAAAAGAACAAGGGATACCATTGCAGGCTGGGCAAGGGATTTGAAGAGAAACTTCTCTGAAGAAGACAGGCACGTGGCCTTCAGACATATGAAAAAATGCTCATCATCTTTAATCATCAGAGAAATGCAAATCAAAACTACTTTGAGATATCATCTAACTCCAATGAGACTAGCCTATATCACAAAATCTCAAAACCAGAGATGTTGGCGTGGGTGTGGAGAAAAGAGAACATTTTGCACTGCTGGCGGGAATGCAGATTAATACATTCCTTTTGGAAAGAGATATGGAGAATACTTAGAGATCTAAAAATAGATCTGCCATTCAATCCTGCAATTTCTCTACGGGGCATATACCCAGAGGACCAAAAATCACATCATTACAAAGATATTTGTACCAGAATGTTTATTGCAACCCTATTCATAATTGCTAAGTCATGGAAGAAACCCAAGTGTCCGTCATTCCACGAATGGATTAATAAATTGTGGTATATGTACACCATGGAATATTATGCAGCCTTAAAGAAAGATGGGGTCTTTACCTCTTTCATGTTTACTTGGATGGAGCTGGAACACATTCTTTTTAGTAAAGTATCTCAAGAATGGAAGAGAAAGTACCCAATGTATTCAGCCCTACTATGAAACTAATTTAGGGCTTTCACATGAAAACTATAACCCAGTTACAAACTAAGAATGGGGAAAGGGGAAATGTGGGTGAATAGGTATAGGAAGGGGGATTGGTGGGATTACACCTGTGGTGCATCTTACAAGGGTATATGTGAAACTTAGTAAATGTGGAATGTAAATGTTTAGCACAATAACTAAAAAAATGCCACGAAGGCTATGTTAACCATTGTGATGAAAATATGTCAAACGGTCTATGAAGCTAGTGTATGATTACCCATGATCATATCTATGTACACAGTTATTATTTAATAAAAAAAGGAAAGAAAATTATGAAATCCTCAGAAAGGAAATAGCAGAGGACTTTAACAAATGAAAGAACATACAATGCTCATGGCTGGGAAGAATCAACATTGTTAAAATGTTTATACTTCCCAAAGCAATCTACCTGTTCAATGTCATTCCTATTAAAATACCAACATTGTACTTTTAAGAATTGAAAAAAATGATTCTGTGTTTGTGTGGAACCAGAAAAAAGCCCATATAGCTAAGTCTTAGTAATAAAAATAAAGCTGGGGGCATCACCATACCAGATTTTAGGCTGTACTACAAAGCCATAGTGGTCAAGACAGCATGGTACAGGCACAAAAATAGAGAAATAGACATTTAGAATAGAATAGAAAACCAGGAAATGAAACTAACATCTTACAACCACCTAATCTTTGATAAACCAAACAAGAAAATACCTTGGGGGAAAGACTCCCTGTCCAATAAATGCTGTTGGGAGAACTGGATATACATATGTAAAAGACTGAAACTGGAACCACACCTTGCTCCACTCACAAAAATTGATTCAAGATGGATAAAGGACTTAAATTTAAGGCACGAAACAATAAAAATTTCCAAAGAAAGCATTGGAAAAACACTGGAGTATATTGGCCTGGGAAAAGACTTCATGAAGAAGACTGCCATGGCAATTGCAACAACAACAAAAATAAACAAATGAATGTTCATTACACTGAAAAGCTTCTGTACAACTAAGGAGACAACAACAAAAACAAATAGACAACCTAAACAATGGGAAAGGATATTTGCATATTTTGAATTACACAAAAGCTTGATAACTAGGATCTATAGAGAACTCAAATTAATCCACATGAAAAAAGCCAACAATCCTATATATCATTGGGCAAGAGATATGAATAGAACCTTCTCTAAAGAAGATATACAAATGACTAACAAACATATGAAAAAATGTGCATCATCCATATCTATTAGAGAAATGCAAATTAAAACTACCCCGAGATACCATCTAACCCCAGTGAGAATGGCCCATCATAAAATCTCAAAACTGCAGATGCTGGTGTGGATGTGGAGAGAAGGGAACACTTTTACACTGCTAGTGGGACTGCAAATTAGTACAACCTTTCTGGAAGGAAGTATGGAGAAACCTCAAAGCACTCAAGTTAGACCTCCCATTTGATTCTGCAATCCCATTACTGGGCATCTACCCAGAAGGTAAAAAATCCTTTTATCATAAGGACACTTGTACTAGACTGTTTATTGCAGCTCAATTTACAATCGCCAAAATGTGGAAACAGCCTAAATGCCCACCAACCCAGGAATGGATTAACAAGCTATGGTATATGTACACCATGGAATACTATTCAGCCATTTAAAAAATGGAGACTTTACATCCGTTGTCCTTTGTATTAACTTGGATGGAAGTGGAAGACATTATTCTCAGTAAAACATCACAAGAATGGAGAAGAATGAATCCTCTGTTCTCAATTTTAATATGAGGATAATTAATGACAATTAAGGTCACAACGGGGGTGGGGGAAGGGGCGAGCACAGAGAGAAAGAAGGAGGAAGGGGTGGAGAAATGAAGAGCAGAGAGAGGGAGAAAGGGAGGTGGTGGGGCCTTGGTATGCGCCGCACCTTTTGGGGCAAGACACAATTGTCTAACAAATGCAATCAGTGTATTCTCGTTTATTGTACCCTCAATTAGTCCCCAACAATAAAAAATAAAAAAAGAAAGAAAGAAAAATAAGGGCTTTGGATGTATAAGCAGGGTGTTGTCCATTTTGATAACTTTGGGAACCCCAAGAACAGAATAACAGTGCAAAAGTGTGCTTTAACATCCTTGGCAGTTTCTGCAGAATGGGCATAAGCCACAAGAAACCCAGAATAAGTATTCACAAAATTTGTCCATAAACAAATTTACCAAAAGAAGAAAAATGTGTGACATCCATTTTCCATAACTGCCCAGTTAAGGGGCCTGGAGGATTAACCTCATAATGGGGTGCTGGAACATGAGGTAAGCAATTAGAACATTGCTTCACAATCTGCTTCTTGTGAAGTATCAAACTTCAGATGCAGGGTATGTGCATTTTGATGATGAATGGCATGAGAAACTTGGGCTTTATCAGTCCTAGACAACATTACCAAGTCCACCTGACAGAGATAATCAGCTAGAGCATTGCCTTCAGCTGAAGACCCAGGCAAAACAGTATGACCTTGAAGGTGACCAACCTAATAGGTTGTGGGGGTTGGGGGTGGGCAGACCAAGCATGTAAAGTCTGCTGAACCTGTAACAAAAGTGCTTGAAGAGTTGAATCCACTGAAGGGCCAATATTGGCTTACTCCAAATGCTCTCAACAGCAAAAAAAACCAAATTGCTATCAGTATAAAGATTCAAAGGACAAAGATATTTTTGAAAAGATAGGTGTGCTGCAACTAGTTCAACTCTTTGGGCAGAGGAGAAAGAAGTATGACATTTAAAAGTTTGACCAATTGAAGTGGAAGACATTATTCTTAGTAAAGCATTACAAGAATGGAGAAGCATGAATCCTATGTACTCAATTTTGATATGAGGACAATTAATGACAATTAAGGTTATGGGGGGGAGGAAAAGCAGAAAGAGGGATGGAGGGAGGGGGTGGGGCCTTGGTGTGTGTCACACTTTATGGGGGCAAGACATGATTGCAAGAGGGACTTTACCTAACAATTGCAATCAGTGTAACCTGGCTTATTGTACCCTCAATGAATCTGCAACAATAAAAAATGAAGAAGAAGAAGGAGGAGGAGGAGGAGGAGGAGGAAAAATGCCATGGCAGGTTAAGAGAAGGCTGTGGTGGATGGGAGAAGCGCTCTTCCTCTGGGATGCAAGGCACCCACCTCACTGCTCTTTTCTTCTTTTCTCCTTCATTCTTTCACTCTCTCATCCTCTTTCTAAAAATATAAAATAAATTATGTACTTTTATATTCTAATTTTTGTCCAGAGAAATCTTTCTCGTCCTGTGAGCACCTACTGTGATTTCCACCCTAACAATTTGGACCTTCCATAATATTTTGAAATATATTCAAAAGAGAAAAATGCAAATACACAAAATACAGAATAAGAAGTAAAAACAGAAACAATGCCTATAAGAAAATGTGCTAGTCATTGAAACATTTAAATAAAATGGATTAATACCTAGAAAAATGTCAAATGTCAAATTAATTCCTGGAAAAATGTCAATTGCTTCAAGAAATAGAGAACTTGACCAGATTATTTCACAAAATTTAAAGTGATGAAGACCTCTTAAAAAAAAAAAAATGTTTGACCAATTGAACTAACACAGCATAGCCAGAAGAGGAACCCTCAGTAAAGGCAAGATCTGCATGAGGAAGTGGTACAGGAGAAGGAAGGTGAGGAAAAATCAAAGGGTGCTGGCATAAAAATGAAAGCAAATTCAATCCAGGATAATGATAAGTAATCTGACCTGTAAAATCTGTAAAAGCAATTTCCCAGGTAGTATTAAATTGCCTAACTGACTGACTTATGTTGTGGTGTAAGGAACTATAATAAAATGAGGGTCAATCCCACACAGTTGTCATGCACATGTGCAGACAGCTGTGATGAGTTGAGCTACTAAATCAAAATAAGGGCACAGCATATTGCGACTTTGAAATCATTCAAAGTCTGCAAAGAGCAGGCATCCAACACAAGGCATTGGCTGCACAGTACTTTGGAAAACTTTCGTGCCAATGAATTCCAAAGGATAAGTCTGTTGAATTTTTTCAGGGGCTACAACCAAATTGTGCTGAGTGAAATGACAAATTAAATGACTCAGCATTTTATCTAAAACATCTAGGGAAGGTTGAGACAAAAGAATGTCATCCATGGTACGAATACAATAAACCTGTGGATACTGTTGTCAGAGGGGAGATAGAATCTGAACTACAAATTTCTTGCAAAGAGTGGGACAGTTAGCATTCTCTGAGGCAAAACATGCCACTGAAAATGATGCATAGGCTGTTGAAAATTGTCAAATGAGAGGCTAGAAGCAAAATGCCAGCAATCCTGGAGTGCAAGAGGAATAGTAAAAAAACAATCTTTAAGATCAATTACATATGCAGGCCAAGAATTAGGTACAGCAACAGAGGATGGTTATCCAGGCTGCAAGGGTCCCATAATTTTTATAGTAGCGTTAACAGCACGGAAATCTTGCAATAGTTTCCATATTCCTGATTTTTTCTTAATAACAAAAATTGGGGTGTTCCAAGGACTATTAGAAGGTTCAATATGACCAAAGGTTAACTGCTCTTGTATTAAAGCCTCAGCTGCCCAAAGATTTTCTTGAGTTAAAGACCATTGACCTATCCAGGCTGCATCAGATGTTTTCCATGTAATAGGATCCACAGTTATGTGGGCAGCTGCAATCGATGGTTTGAAGTATAATGCTGAAAACCAAGACACTGGCCTGGGGGCCATGGTTGCAGTTGCAAAGGCTGGGTCATTCCCTGAGCATGTTTCCCTAAACCTGACAGGGGACTAAAACATTCTTTAAGCATCAAATTAAATATAGTTTCATTCAGGCTGACAAGCAGCACTCCTGATTGTTTGAGAACATCCCTCTCCCATAAATTGCAGGAAAGGTGTCCCAGCACAAAAGGTTGAAAAGTACCAGAATTACCTTCTCGGTTGGTCCAAGTAAGGAGGGCAGAACTTTGAAGGGGATTTTGACTCTCACCTATTTCCTGCAACTGAGTCAAGGATGAGGACAAAGGCCAGACTGAAGGCCAATGTTGTTTTGAAATGACTAAAATATCTGCCCCGCTATCAAGGATACATGAATAGTAAGTAAAAGTTGAGGGTGTTCCTGAGAAATAGCTCTGACCCAATAGGCGTTGGAGGACACAAAGCCCTCAGATCCCTGCTCCCTCCCTTCCGAAACTGTCCACATTTTTGAAAAGGCACAAGAAGGTGAGTGATATGTTCTCCTGGAATAACAGACACAATACCATGATGTGCTTCAGTCATAACTTGGATTTCTCCTTCATAAACAGAGTCAATGACTCCAGGGAGAACTTGGAGCCCTCCATGTCAGAACTGCTTCACCCAAGTAGAAGTCCCATGGTGCCCTCAAGGAAGGGACCAAAAATGCCTGTGGGAATTTTCTGATGTCCTAGCTCTGGTGTCTATATGTAGTGAGTGGTAGAACTGAGGTCCAATCCTGCGTAACCAGGGCTTTCTCTAAAAAGGGATTCAATGCCTTTCTGGGGAGTGGGGACTGTTGAGAAGGAACTCTCTCCCCTGGTTGTGGGCAACTGCCCCAGTTTTTTGATAGGTCTGGGGAGAGTTATGAACCCAGTTTCTCAATGTTGGCTTAAAAGTCCTGCCCTGAGAATTAGTTTTCGAACTGCGTTCATTAGCTCAATTAAAGCCTCGCTGACATTTGGTGCACAGAGGAGTGGATCCTGCTGCATACAGGCACTGAAGTTCCCTGAGCATCTTCGGGACACTGCTAACAAAATGACCAGGCTTTCCAAAATTGAAACAATTGAAAATTTGGGGCCAAGAGGCATGAGGGGATTTACCCCATTGATTATTCCTTTTCAATACCAGCCAGCAATACGTCCCCTTGAGTGTAAGAAGATCCAACCTCTACACAGAGGCGAATATAGTCTCCAAAGATCCTCATTTTTTGTAAGGGCAGATCGCAGCTTGACAGGCAGAATTAGCATTCTCAAAGGCTAATTGGCAGACAATTAAATTCCAAGCCTCCAGTCAGCAATTACACTCCCCACAGCTTGCAGCAGCCTGGCAACAAAATCTTAATAATTTTCATCAAGGCCCTGGCGAATTTTACTCAGCTCCTCTGTTCAAAGCTGAGAGGGTAGCCTCACCAGGCTGCAAGTGCCATAATGGCAACCTGATGGTATATAAACCGAGGCCAATTAACTTGGGTTGCAGTATCAGAATAATTTCCCACTCCTGTGAGCATATCAGAAACCACTCCATTGTTCACTTGGCAGTTGAATCAAACCATCTCATCAGCCTTATTCATGTACTCAGCTTTCCATAAGAGATATCCGCGCCCCTCAGAAAGACATGCCATGGCAATACCTTTCCAATATTAGGTGGCAAGATGTCATCTCTCAGGGTACCTATCATAGCCATGGTAAAAGGGGAAGTAGTTCCATATTGAGAGTCTGCTGCCTTTTTTCTTTTTATTTATTTTTTATTAAATCATAAACCTGTGTACATTACTATGATCATGGGGCACCATACACTTGGTTCTTAGACAGTTTGACACATTTTCATCACACTACTTAACATAGCCTTCCTGGAATTTTCTTAGTTATTTTGCTAAGACCTTTACATTCTACATTTACTAAGATTCACATATACCCTAGTAAGATGGACCGCAGATGTAATCCCATTAATCCCCCTCCTTCCCCTCCTTTTCCCCCTTCTCCCTATTCTTAGGTTGTAACTGGGTTATAGCTTTCATGTGAAGGTCCTACATTAGTTTCATAATAAGGGTGAGTACATTGGGTACTTTTTCTTCCATTCTTGAGACACTTTAGCATATGAATGTCATTAAAGTATTTAATTTCTCAATCATAAATGAAACGAAGTTTAGCTGGGTACAAGATCTGGGGTTGAAAGTTATTTTGCTTTAGGAGATTAAACATTGATGACCACACTCTTCTGGCTTGAAAAGTTTCAACAGAGAGATCTGCAGTTATTCTAATGTTCTTCCCTTTGAAGGTAATAGTTTTCTTTCGCTTGGCCGCTTTGAGATTGGTGGGGCCTGTCAACCTTGGGCACTTGATGGAGGCTGGAGGTGTTCCCTTAGTTCCAGCCCTACCCTTAGTTTATATTACTAGGTGAATGGAACAACCCTGTGGGAGTTTGTTTCTGACCCTGCTAGATTCCTCTGCAGAGGAGAGGCTGATTTGAGTTCCTACTACCTGTGTCTCAGGCCCTGTCTTTACTCCTGTGTGTTTGTATTTGCAGCATGATCAGTTGTTGACTGTAGCCTCTTGGCCTCCTTTGTCTATAGGCTGGTGATCACCTGAGGGCCAGGTGCGTCTTAGGCTCAGGCAAGTGGTCCTCTGGATCGGCCCCATCCTGGTATTTTCCCGGCTCTGCAGTGTGTTTTCTAGTCCCCGTGTTCCACCCAGGTCAGTGCCGCCTCAGGCAAACCCTTTACACACGGGGCCTGTGTTTCAGTCCCAGGTCTGTTCCACAGTGGTTGCCATCTGAGAAGATCCTTGGCCTCATCTGGTTGCCAGGAAGACAGGAGGAGAAGCTATGGGATATCTGGGGGTGGGCCTTGTTATTGCTGAAGATGGCTTTTGCTCTGCACCTCAGGGCACCACCGCTCCAGTGTAATTCCCTCTTAGCCGATCATCATCTTCTCGGTCCTTTGCTACAGAGTCAGCACTGGCCAGCTGCAGTCCAGGTCCTGTCTACACCTCTTGAGAGTTCACCCAAGAGTCTGGACTCCTGGGGGGAGCAGGTCTCCAGATCACAGAGTGAGAGTGGAGCAGAGTGCTAGGAGCTCAGACCTGCAGATCATAACACCAAGCTCACTGAGACCAAATGAACAAATAAACAGATATCAAAGGTTACTAGGGACACGGGCCCATAGATACAGAGACAGACAGAAACACATAGACATACAGGCAACAGCCACGACAACAGCAATATAAGAACAACTGCAATAAAAATAGTGATAATCATAAAATAATTGAAAGAAAGGGGAAAAAAGAGAGAAAAAAGTGGTGTTAGTAGAAATGTTAAAAGAGAAGAAAGAAGAAATTAAAATTAGAAAACATAGAAAAAAAATATATCTATATAAAAAGTAATAATAAAAAATTATCGAAATCTCCTCCAAGAAAATCGTGAGGAAAAAACAGACAAAAACAAACAAAAAAACCTCCACGAAAACCAAAACCAAACCAAAACAAAACAAAAAGACACCAACTACAAAAATATTCTTGCATGTAGAAATATACCTATATATATCTATATGTCTGCTGTAGGGATCAACTTTCGTAGGAATATATTCATACTGCAATATACTTTCTGGACACCAGGTGGCACTGTGAGTGCTTCCGAGACTTATAACTGATTTACAGTTTATACTGTTACCATGGTAACCACCTTCCATGGCCTATAGCCATTTTGGAATTTCTGCAAAAGTTTGTCCTAAGAATTGTGTAAGAATTGTTCTTTTCCAGACAGCACTTGCGACTGACCTTCCCACTCAGTGCAGGTGTCCACGCTTCTTAAGTCTTTCCACTCTGTTCCCAGGTTCTCCTGCAAACTGGCGACTGCAATTGGCTGTAGGGGGAGTGGTGCTGAGTTCCTGCTGTCGCTGGCGGATTTGCGGTTTTAGCTGCTGTAGTTGGTTCCCGGTGCTGAAGCCAAGTTCGCGGCTTTAGCAGCTAAAGCTGGGTCCACAGCTTCAGTAGCTGTAGCCGGTTCCCATGGTTGGAGTGTTCGGGGGAGTTATTCTGAGTTTTATGGTTCAGAGTTTCCCTTTTTGGATCGCGTAGCCTGAACCTCCAGCCCCCTCCAACACCTGGGGAAAAGGTGCCCGCCCTTTTGGGTAGTTCAAAATGTCTGTTTCCCAGGCAGGATCCCTTCCCTTCACTTGTCCAACAGTTTGCCCAGCTCCCCGTGGTTTTGAGTGGCTCTCCTTTCGGATGCCTCCCTCAGTTCAGGAATAAATATTTGTCAATTGGGTTTTGTCAGTATTTACAAACTGCTGACCTCAGTAGGGGAGGGTCCTGCTGGCTGGCACAGCCAAGCAGGGAAGAATCTCTACAACAGAGTCTGTGGTTTTAAATTACCCCTCATATATAGTAATCCGCCAGTTTGTTGGGCATCTCCAGCTGTCTGTCCACTCCAATAATCCACACACAGGGAAGGTCTAGACCGCCTTTCCACTCACCTGATGGCTTGGGAGAGGTGGGCTACACGTTCATCCTGTCACCATCATCAGGCTTCTGGACTCTTCTCCGAGACCGCTGCCTTTATATCCTTCAAAGTCTTAAAAGGAATGGGTTCATGGCATTGTTGCTTAGAAGTTGCATTTACACCAATAGGAAAGGTTTGAAATAGCATGGCAAAGAGGAGTTCACTTGAGGGGAAAGAACTGGAACAGAGGGAGGAAAACCTACAGAAGCCAGGGTAACAGGTGCTGCAGGAGCCAGGGGAATAGGCAGTGCAGAAGCCAGGGGAGTGGAAGGAACATCAGGAGCCTTAGAGGGAGGGAACATGGAGTGATCCCACTCCCTTTTCTTTCTTTTTTAAAATTTTATTTTATTATTAAATCATAGCTGTATACATTAATGTGCTCATGGGGCACCATACACTGATTTTATAGACCATTTGACATATTTTCATCACACTGGTTAACATAGCCTTTCTGGAATTTTCTTAGTTATTGTGTTAAGATATTTATATTCTACATTTACTAAGTTTCACATGTACCCTTGTAAGATATACCACAGGTGTAATCCCACAAATCACCCTCTCTCTGTCCATCCTCTCCCCTCCTTCCCTTCGCTCTGCCCCATCCCCATATTCTTAGGTTATAGCTGGGTTATAGCTTTCATGTGAAAGCCACAAATTAGTTTCATAGTAGGGCTGAATACAATGGATATTTTTTCTTCCATTCTTGAGACGCTTTACTGAGAAGAATATGTTCCAGCTCCATCCATGTAAACATGAAAGAGGTAAAATCTCCATCTTTCTTTAAGGCTGCATAATATTCCATTTTGTATATATACCACTATTTATTAATCCATTTGTGGATCAATGGGCACTTGGGCTTTTTCCATGACTTAGCAATTATGAATTGGGCTGCAATAAACATTCTGGTACAAATATCTTTGTTATAATGTGATTTTTGGTCTTCTGGGTATATACCTAGTAGAGGAATTATAGGATTGAATGGCATATCTATTTTTAGATCCCACTCCTTTTTCTTAAAGACAGCCTGTAAGGCTGAGAAAAACTTTAATCCAGTTTTTGGTTGGCACTCTCTCAAAATCATCACTATCATTTTCTTCCCCAAGGGGCTGTTCTCCCTCTCCCTCCTGATATGAAGAATCCTCTCCCTCTAGCTGTTGCATTTCCTCTGGAGACAGATGATCTTCCTTAGGTAAAAAATCAGAGTTGTCCCCATCATGGAGAGCAGGTGCAGAGGGAGTGCACTGGAGGGGACTTATGTGCTAAACCTCAGGTATTGGGTGAATGCAATCCTCAACCAAATTATAAATGGTAAAAGTTTCAATGGGAATCCCATCAGGCCCTTGAGCAGTATAATAAGCTCTCAAATGGGACCCAACTTTAGCCCATGATTAATAGTTCCTTCCTCTGGGAACCAAGGGCATATCTCCTGTACAATCTACAGAAAACACTCCTATTGATGAACGCCACTCGGGATCTGCTAGTTGTGAGAGTAGGTAGACTTTAGCCCTTGCACACACAAATCATGGTCCTTTGACCCAGACCATCCCATGCTTTTCTCCTGAAAAACAATGCACCCCCTCAATTACCTAAATTTGCAGAAGTATATGATCTACTTCATGTTAACAACTCCTCTATGAGTCAACCACAGTGCTGCAAAACAACTCTCTCCTGGCGTCCTGTGGGATCAGTATTCCTCAGGTCCCTGTTCGGTGCCCACTTGCCAGGAACCAGCCTAGCCAGGTTATCAGGAAAACCCAGGAGGAGACCAGCATAGGATAGAAAAATGAGACACAGAAAATAGCAGGATCAGGAGGACCTTTCCTCAATAGGAAAAGGCATCCTCAGCTGAATTGTACAGCTTTTATATACAGTAGCTTGAAGGCATGATTTTGTTATAATTGCATAACTTGATTAAAAGCAGCCTAAAAGCAGAATGGCATTCTCAGCAGTCTGAGATGACCAAAAGAGCATGTCTCCATTCTAATCTGATTCAAGAACCAGCCATAAGAGGAGACAACTGGGGCCAGGTTGTGTTTGGTCTTTGACTCAGATGTGGTTCCTCAAAACTGGGGAACACAGCCTCCCAGCAGGTTGGTTCCCCAGACTTTATTAAACATCACATGGCTACGTGATGCTAATTTCTTCTCTATGTGCTGTATTCTGCTCCATCTATCTATGTCTTTGTTTTGAATGCCAGTGTCATGCTGTTTCATCACTATACATGTGTAGTATAGTCTGGCATAGTGATGCCTCTGAATTTGATTTTACTTTGTAGAATTGCCTTGGCTATTCAGGATTTTTCTAGTTCAATACAAATAAAAAGAATACTTTTTCAATTTCTTCAATTTATGACAATGATGTTTAATGAGAACTGCATTAAATCTGTACATCACTTCACGTAATATCAAAATTTTAACAATGTTGATTCTTCTCAAACAGAAGCATGATATATTTTTCTGCTGGCCTATATATATATATAATTATATACATATTAATATAAATATAAAAATAATGTTTATTTTCACAGGGTTTTCTTCTTTTCTCTGTAGAGATTCTTTACATGTTTTGTTATGTATTTTCCAAATTATTTTACTTTCTTTGAAGCTTCTTAAAAGGATATGGGGTTTTTGGATTGATAGTTTTGGTTTTTTGTTTTGTGGTTGTTATTATTTTTGAATTGGCTTTTGCTTATTATTACCAAAGAACCTACTAAGATAAAGAGTTTAGCACCAGAAATGGAGAAATACTGTGGGGACAGTAAACACGAAACTAAGACAAAAACAAATTCCAAAAATAAACAAGCAAGATAACATCATCTTTAATCATCAGAGAAACGCAAATCTAAACCACTTTGAGATACCATCTAACTTCAGTAAGAGTAGCCCACATAACAAAATCCCCAAACTACTGATGTTGGCGTGGATGTGGAGAAAAGGTAGCACTTCTCCATTGCTAGTGGGAATGTAAGATAATACATTCCTTTTGGAAAGATGTTTAGAGATCACTTAGGGATCTAAAAATTGACCTGCCCTTGGATCCTGCAATCCCTCTACTAGGAGTATGTCCAAAAGATCAAAAATCACCTTGCAAAAAAGATATTTGCACTAGATTTTTCATTGCAGCTCAATTCCTAATAGCCAAGTTATGAAAGAAGCCCAAGTGCCCATTGACCCATGAATGAATTAAAAAAGTGAGGTTTATGTATACCATGGAATACTATGCAGCCTTTACAAAGATGGAGCCTTTACCTCTTTAATGTTTACATGAACAGACCTGGAACATATTCTTCTGAGTGAAGTATCTCAAGAATGGAGGAAAAACTATCCTATGTACTCAGTACTTCTACGCAACCAACTTATATTTACTCACACTATCTTATGAAAGATAGAACACAACTATATCCCAGAATGAAGGGGACAAATGGAGTGTGAAGGGCAGGGAAGTGGGAGGTTTGATACAGAAAGGGTAAAAGGGGAGACCACACCTATGGAGCATATTGCAAGGGTACAAGTCAAATCTGTCAGTCTGTCAAGTGTAGAAAATAAATGTTTTAACATTATAAAGCAAATTAGGCAAAAGCTGTGTTGATTGGCTTGAGGTAACCATATTAGATTGTATAAAAAAAATCAACACACTGTACCCCACATATGCATAATTGTATTCATGATCTATGTGTATATGACTTAATAATAAAAAAACCATAAAGCATTTCAAGAATGGGAAAATAGTATTCAATGAACTCAATACTAATAATAAACCAATATACAACCATTTACACATTCATAAAAATGATAAAACACAAATATAGTCCAGAAAAAAAAGGGGAGAGAAGGAAGAGATGAGGGGAAGTGGAGGATGAGTGGAGGGAGGGTCCTTGGTGGGATCTAACCTAATGTGCACAATGCAGGGGCACATTTCAAAACAACTCAGAATATATTGTAAATACATTACCACAAAAAATAAGTGAGGTGTTGGTTATGTTAATTCATTTGATTTAAACATTTCACATTGTATATCAAATCATCACACTGTTCCCTATAAATGTATACATTTATGTATGGTTCAATGAAAAGAATATTTTGTCCTTGACTTGGTTCTCATTTTGACTGTTGTTGGCATACAGGAAGAGTACTTATTTGTGGATACTGATTTTATATCCCTATTAGCTACTGTATTTCCTGAGCATCTCCAGGAGTTTCATGGTTGAGTCCTTGAGGTTTTCTAAGCATGCAGTTGTATCATCAGCAAAGAGTATAAAATTGACTTCCTTTGTCCTCAGTTGATTACCCTTGATGTACTTCTCTTTCCTACTTGTACTGTCTAAGACCTGCAAGAACTATGTTGAAAGTTAGTGGTGATGGTGGACATGCTTACCTGGTGTTATTTCGTGTGTGTGTGTGTGTAAGACATTTATATTCTACCTTTACTAAGTTTCACATGTACTCTTGTAAGATGCACTGCAGGTGTAATCCCACCAATCGCCCTCCCTCTGCCCAACCTCCCCCTCCTTCCCCTCCCTCTCCCTCTTCCCCAAAGTGCCCATCAATCCAGGAATGGATTAATAAATTGTGGTATATGTACACCATGGAATATTATAGAGCCCTAAAGAAAGATGGAGACTTTACCTCTTTCAATCCAGCTGGTGTCATTTCTATGTGAAAATGTTTATAGTATTTCTCCCTTCAGTATAGTACTAGCTTTGAATTTATGACAGATTGCTTCTATCAGTTTAGGGAATGTTATATCTATGCCTGTTTTCTTTTTCTTTTTTTTTCTTTTATTTATTTATTTATTATTATTAATATTAGTATTATTATTATTATTATTATTATCATTATTATCATTATTATTATTGCAGTTTATGGTCGGGGCTGGGTTCGAACCCTCCACCTCCAGTATATGGGGCCTGTGCCCTACTCCTTTGAGCCACAGATGCCGCCCTATGCCTGTTTTCTTAAGTGTTCTTTTTCGAAAAGGATGCTGAAGTTTGTTGAAGGCTTATTCTACATCCAATTAGAAGATCAAATACTGTTTGCTTCAATTTGTGTGGTAAACTATGTTTATGCATTTGTATATATTAAACCAACATGTAATTTTATGGAGTATTTTTGCATTCGTATTTATAAATTATATTAGTCTGTATGTTTTATTTGTTTGTTTGTTTTTGTTGATGATGCTATTGTTGTTGAGCCTTGTTATGGTTTTGGGATTGGTATCAGGTGATAGATGCCATGTAGACTAAGTTGAGTAGGGTTGCATTCTTCCAAAATCTTTGGAATAGTTTTGGAAATGTATGTATAAGCTGTTCTTTTAAGGTCTGGTAGAATTCTGGTGGAAAACAATGAGATCCAAAGCTTTTTATTATTGTGTTGTTGGAAGCATTTTGTTTCTGTTGTTCTTGTTGCAATTTTTGCACTTTTGGTAGTTGATATTCTGTCTAAGAGTCCTAGTTTCTACTGGTTATGTGTGACTTCAAGACTTGGTCCATTTTCTTCACTGTGGATTGAGTTTTATTTTTGTTGTAGTTGGTTTTACTATTCACTTTCATTGTTTTGTATATCTCTGATATCTGTTGATACTTTCCATTTTTATTATGATTGAGGTTATTACAGATCTTACATTTCTTTTTCTGGTTAATCTGGAAGAGTATTTTAAAATTCTTTTTCAAGCTTTTCAAAAACCACATTTTAATTTTATTAATTTTCCAAATGATACTTTGTTCTTGACTTCATTTAATTCTTATCTAATTTGGTTATTTCTTTTCTTCTGCACAGTTGCAGACAGGTTTGTGATTGGCTTATTTTTCCTTTTCCAGGTCCTCAGATTGTCAATTTGAACTATTTCTATGTTGTTGTTTTTTTTTTTTTTTAAATCTGAGCATTTAATCTAATAAGTTTCATGGTTAGGATTGCTTTTGTATTCTCTCACTGGTTTTGATAGTGAATGCTTAATTGTCTTTTTCTTTGAATAATCTAATGATTTTTTTCTTTATCTTCTCATGGGCAGAGCTACGGTTCAGCATAAGGTTATTTTAGTTTCTATAGCTTTGTTGGTGGGCAAAAGATTCTGTTGAAGTTGTATTCTACTTCTATATATTTTTTAACTTTTTGAGGTCTACTTTGTGTTCTAAGATACATACAATTTTGAGAAGAACATATGCTTAGTAATATTTGGCTGAAATTTTCTGTATATCTCTTTTTAGCCCATTTGTTTTAGAAGTATGTTTAAGTTCACCACTTCTTGCTTAGTTTCTGCTTGGAAGATCTGTAAAGTCTATCACTAAGATGCTGAAGTCCTTAGCTATAACAGCATCATAGAATATAATATTGTTTGGATCCTAGTTACCAAGCTTTTGTCACATTTGTAAGATACAAATATCCTTTCCAATTCTATAGGTTGTGAATATAGTTTAATTGTTGTGTTCTAAGCTGTGCAGAAGCTTTTCATTATAATTAAGTCACATTTGTTAATTTTTGTTGTTGTGACTGCCATTGAAGTCTTCTTCCTAAAATCTTTCCCAGGCAAACATCTTCAATAGTTTTTTCCACACTTTATTCTGGTCTTTTTATTATCTCATGTCTTCAATCTAAATCTTTTATCCATCTTGAGTCAATTTTAATAAGTGATGTTAGATGTGGGTTCAGTTTTAGTCATTCACTTGTGATTATTTAGTTCTCCTAGAATGATTTATTATATGAGGATTCTTCTTCCAAGTGAATGCTTTTGTTGGCTTTATCAAAGATCAGCTGGAAATAGATACTACTTCATTTCTTAGTTTTGTATTCTTTTCAAAATGTCTACATATCTGTTTTTGTGCCAATACCGAGCTCTTTTATCTCCTTTCATCACTGTGTACTTGTAATATCACATAATGTCTGATACAGTGATACCTGTAAGTTTGTCTTTATTACTAAGAATTGCGTTGGCTATGCAGGCTTTTTTTCTGGTACTATATGAAATGAAGATATATAAATATATATATATATTTTTATTGTTGGGGATTCATTGGGGTACAATAAGCCAGTTACGCTGATTGCAATTGTTAAGTAAAGTCCCTTTTGCAATCATGTCTTGCCCCAATAAAGTGTGACATACACTAAGGTCCCACCCTCCTCCCTTCATCCCTCTTTCTGCTTCCCCCCCATAACCTTAATTGTCATTAATTGTCCTAATATCAAGATTGAGTACATAGGATTCATGCTTCTCCATTCTTGTGATGCTTTACTAAGAATAATTTCTTCCACTTCCATCCAGGTTAATACGAAGGATGTAAAGTCTCCATTTTTTTTCATGGCTGAATAGTATTCCATGGTATACATATACCACAGCTTGTTAATCCATTCCTGGGTTGGTGGGCATTTAGGCTGTTTCCACATTTTGGCAATGGTAAATTGAGCTGCAATAAACAGTCTAGTACAAGTGTCCTTATGATAAAAGGATTTTTTTCCTTCTGGGTAGATGCCCAGTAATGGGATTGCAGGATCGAATGGGAGGTCTAGGTTGAGTGCTTTGAGGTTTCTTCATACTTCCTTCCAGAAAGGTTGTACTAGTTTGCAGTCCCAACAGCAGTGTAAAAGTGTCCCCTTCTCTCCACATCCATGCCAGCATCTGCAGTTTTGAGATTTTGTGATGTGGGTCATTCTCACTGGGGTTAGATGATATCTCAGGGTTGTTTTGATTTGCATTTCTCTAATATATAGAGATGATGAACATTTTTTCATGTGTTTGTTAGCCATTCGTCTGTCATCTTTAGAGAAAGTTCTAAAGACAAAGATGGTCACTTTATATTGGTCAAGGGAAAACTACAACAAGAAGACATTTCAATTCTAAATATTTATGCACCAAATTTAAATGCTCCCAGATTCTTGAAGCAGACCTTACTCAGTCTCAGCAATATGATATCTGATAATACCATCATAACAGGGGACTTTAACACACCTCTTACAGAGCTGGACAGATCCTCTCAACAGAAATTAAACAAAGATGTAAGAGATTTAAATGAGACCCTAGAACTACTATCCTTGATAGACGCATATAGAACACTCCACCCCAAAGATAAAGAATATATATTCTTCTCATCACCCCATGGAACATTCTCCAAAATTCATCATATCCTGGGACACAAAACAAATACCAACAGAATCAAAAGAATTGAAATTTTGCCTTGTATCTTTTCAGACCATAAGGCACTAAAGGTGGAACGCAACTCTAACAAAAATGCTCAAGCCCACCCAAAGGCATGGAAATTAAACAATCTTCTGTTGAATAACACATGGGTGAAGGAAGAAATAAAACAGGAAATCATTAACTTCCTTGAGCATAACAACAATGAAGACACAAGCTACCAAAACCTGTGGTATACTGCAAAAGCAGTTTTGAGAGAAAAATTCATCGCTTTAGATGCCTACATTCGAAAACCAGAAAGAGATCACATCAACAATCTCACAAGAGATCTTATGGCATTGGAAAAAGAAGAACAATCTAAGCCTAAACTCAGTAGAAGAAAAGAAATATCCAAAATCAAATCAGAGATCAATGAAATTGAAAACAAAAGAATCATTCAGAAAATTAATGAAACAAGGAGTTGGTTTTTTGAAAAAATAAATCAAATAGATAAACCATTGGCCAGACTAACTAGAAATAGAAAAGTAAAATCTCTAATAGCCTCAATCAGAAATGATAAAGGGGAAATAACAACTGATCCCACAGAGATACAAGAGATCATCTCTGAATAGTACCAGAAACTCTATGCCCAGAAATTTCACAATGTGAAGGAAATGGATCAATATTTGGAATCACACCCTCTCCCTAGACTTAGCCAGGATGAAATAGACCTCCTGAACAGACCAATTTCAAGCACTGAGATCAAAGAAACAATAAAAAAGCTTCCAACTAAAAAATGCCCTGGTCCAGATGGCTTCACTCCAGAATTCTATCAAACCTTCAAGGAAGAGCTTATTCCTGTACTGCAGAAATTATTCCAGAAAACTGAGGAAGAAGGAATCTTCCCCCAACACATTCTATGAAGCAAACATCACCCTGATACCAAAACCAGGAAAAGACCCAACCAAAAAGGAGAATTTCAGACCAATCTCACTCATGAATATAGATGGAAAAATTCTCAACAAAATCCTAGCCAATAGATTACAGCTTATCATCAAAAAAGTCATTCATCATGATCAAGTAGGCTTCATCCCAGGGATGCAAGGCTGGTTTAACATATGCAAGTCCATAAACGTTATCCACCATATTAACAGAGGCAAAAATAAAGATCACATGATCCTCTCAATAGATGCAGAAAAAGCATTTGATAAAATCCAGCATCCTTTTCTAATTAGAACACTGAAGAGTATAGGCATAGGTGGCACATTTCTAAAACCGATTGAAGCTATCTATGACAAACCCACAGCCAATATTTTACTGAATGGAGTAAAACTGAAAGCTTTTCCTCTTAGAACTGGAACCAGACAAGGTTATCCTCTGTCACCTTTACTGTTCAACACAGTGCTGGAAGTTCTAGCCAATACAATTAGGCAAGACAAGGAAATAAAGGGAATCCAAATGGGAGCAGAGGAGGTCAAACTCTCCCTCTTTGCTGATGACATGATCTTATACTTAGAGAACCCCAAAGACTCAACCACAAGACTCCTAGAAGTCATCAAAAAATACAATAATGTTTCAGGATATAAAATCAATGTCCACAAGTCAGTAGCCTTTGTATACACCAATAACAGTCAAGATGAGAAGCTAATTAAGGACACAACTCCCTTCACCATAGTTTCAAAGAAAATGAAATACCTAGGAATATACCTAACGAAGGAGGTGAAGGACCTCTATAAAGAAAACTATGAACTCCTCAGAAGGAAATAGCAGAGGATATTAACAAATGGAAGAACATACCATGCTCATGGATGGGAAGAATCAGCATTGTTAAAATGTCTATACTTCCCAAAGCAATCTATCTATTCAATGCCATTCCTCTCAAAGTACCTACATCGTACTTTCAAGATTTGGAAAAAATGATTCTGCGTTTTGTATGGAACTGGAAAAAACCCCATATAGCTAAGGCAGTTCTCTGTAACAAAAATAAAGCTGGGGGCATCAGCATACCAGATTTTAGTCTGTACTACAAAGCCATAGTGCTCAAGACAGCATGGTACTGGCACAAAAACAGAGACATAGACACTTGGAATCGAATTGAAAACCAAGAAATGAAACTAACATCTTACAACCACCTAATCTTTGATAAACCAAACAAGAACTTACCTTGGGGGAAAGACTCCCTATTCAATAAATTGTATTGGGAGAACTGGATGTCTACATGTAAAAGACTGAAACTGGACCCACACCTTTCCCCACTCACAAAAATTGATTCCAGATGGATAAAGGACTTAAATTTAAGGCATGAAACAATAAAAATCCTCCAAGAAAGCATAGGAAAAACACTGGAAGATATTGGCCTGGGGGAAGACTTCATGAAGAAGACTGCCATGGCATTTGCAACAACAACAAAAATAAACAAATGGGACTTCATTAAACTGAAAAGCTTCTGTACAGCTAAGGACACAATAAACAAAGCAAAGAGACAACCTACAGAACGGGAAAGGATATTTGCATATTTTCAATCAGACAAAAGCTTGATAACCAGGATCTATAGAGAACTCAAAGTAATCCACATGAAAAAAGCCAACAATCCCTTATATCAATGGGCAAGAGACATGATATATTTTTTTTAATTCTTCAAAATATGATGTTAATATTTTAATGGGGATTGGTTTGAATCTTTAGAATGCTTTGGATAATAGACACATTTTATCAATGTTGATTTTTCCCAGCCAAGAACATGGTGTACTTTACCATTTTTTAATGTCTTCTGATATTTCTATTCTTGGGGTGTCATAATTCTCTCCATAGAGATCCTTCAGCTCCAGGTTTATTTTTAGACACTTAATTATTTTTAAACTACTGTGAAGGGGATTGTGTTCTTGATTTGTTTCTCCACCTGGATTTTCTCAGGATATACAAAGGCCACTGCTTTGTGAGCATAATTTTATAAACTGAGACGTTATTGTACTTCTAGATCACTTCCAGGAGTCTTGTTGTTGAATCCCTGAGGTTTTCTATGTATAAAATCATATCATCAGCAGCGGTTTGACTTCCTCTACCCTGATTTGTGTATCCTTTATCTCCTTCTCTTGCCTGATTGCTTTGGCTAGAACTTCCAGAAATATATTTAATAGTAGGAGTGACTGAGGACATCCTTTACTGGTTTCAGCTCTAAGTGGAAAATCTTTCAATTTTAATTCATTCAGTATGACATTAGGTGTGTTTTTGTTGCAGATGGCGTCAGTCTGTTTAAGAAATGTGTAGCTTTGCCTGTTTTTATAAGAAAAGGATGCTGAATTTTGCCAAATGCTTTATCTGTGTGTATTGAGGGTCACATAATCTTTGTTTGTGCTTCTATTGATGTGGTGAATTACATTCATACATTTGCATATGTTAAACCAGATTTGCAACCATGGAATAAAGCCTACTTGATTGTGATGTATCATATTTTAATGTGTATCTGCAATCTATTGGCTATGATTTCAACGAGTATTTTTGTATTGATGTCCTTTAGTGAAATTGGTCTCTAATTCTCCTTTTAGTTGGTTTTTAGTTGGTTTTTTACCTGGTTTTGGTATCAGGGTGAAGTTAGCTTCATAGAATATGGTGTGGAAAAGTGTTTTTTTGTTTTTTCCATGTTTTTGAAGATTTTCTGCCCTATGGGTAGAAGGTAATCTTTGAAGGTTTGTTGGAATTCTGGTGTGAAGACATCTGGTTGATGAATTTTTGTTGTTGTTGTTGTTGTTCTTGTAATTTTTTTCTATTGTTTCTTTTATCTTAGTACATGAATTTGTCAGTTTAAGGGGTCTATTAACCTGACTAAGTGTTATTGTTTTCATTTATAATTTTGAAGAATGAACTTTTTGTCTTATTAGTTTTCTAAATGATTATTTTGTTTCAATTTCATTTATTTCTGTTTGATTTTGGTTATTTCTTTTCTTCTGCTAGTTTTGGATTAGACTACTTTTTCTTTTCCATTCTCTTAGGATGACTCATTAGGTTTTCTCTCTGTGTGTGTGTGTGTTTTGGATATAGGGATCTAATCCTCTCAAGACTGCTTTTGCAGTATCCTACTGATTTTTACAATGTGCAGCTAGGTTATTGTTGTGTTGTGGGAAGTTAATAATTCCTCCATTATCACTTCTTTGATATAGGTGTTATTCAGCATAAGGTTGTTAAATTTGCATACCTTTGGGAAAGGATGAAAATTTTTGTTGCAGATGAATTGCACCTTTATTGCCTTGTGGTCTGAAAAGACAGAAGTTATAATTTCAATTCTTTTAAGTTCTTCAGTTTTGATTTGTGTCCTTGTATATGGTCTACATTCAAGTATGTTTCAGGGGCCATGAGAAGAACATATATTTCATAGCTTTGAAAGGGTATGTTCTTTATATGTCTGTTAGGCTCATGTGTTCTGGGTCTGAATTTAAGCTTCTTGTATATCCTTAGTTTCTCTTTAGTAGATATTTCCAGTTCTGTCAGAGGGGTGTAAAACTCCCCAGCTAATATGGTGTTATTGAGTATCATGTTAATCCCATCAATTAAGATTTGTTTTATAAATATAGTAGCACCTAAATTGGGTGCATAAATATTTAGAATATATTTTTTTTATCCTTCATGATGTTTCTTTTTTTTTATCGTTGGGGATTCATTGAGGGTACAATAAGCCAGGTTACACTGATTGCAATTGTTAGATAAAGTCCCTCTTGCAATCATGTCTTGCCCCCATAAAGTGTGATACACACCAAGGGCCAACAGCCCTCCCTTCATCCCTCCTTCTGCTTTTCCTCCCCCTCATAACCTAAATTGTCATTAATGGTCCTCATATCAAAATTGAGTACATAGGATTCATGCTTCTCCATTCTTGTGATGCATTACTAAGAAAAATGTCTTCCACTTCCATCCAGGTTAATACAAAGCATGTGAAGTCTCCATTTTTTTTAATAGCTGAATAGTATTCCATGGTATACATATACCACACCTTGTTAATCCATTCCTGGGTTGGTGAGCATTTAGGCTGTTTCCACATTTTGGCGATTGTAAATTGAGCTGCAATAAACAGTCTAGTACAAGTGTCCTTATGATAAAAGGATTTTTTTCCTTCTGGGTAGATGCTCAGTAATGGGATTGCAGAATCAAATGGGAAGTCTAGCTTGAGTGCTTTGAGGTTTCTCCATACTTCCTTCCAGAAAGGTTGTACTAGTTTGCACTCCCACCAGCAGTGTAAAAGAGTGCCCTTCTCTCCACATCCATGCCAGCATCTGCAGTTTTGAAATTTTGTGATGTGGGCCATTCTCACTGGGGTTAGATGATATCTCAGGGTTGTTTTGATTTGCATTTCTCTAATATACAGAGATGGTGGACACTTTTTTATGTGTTTGTTAGCCATTCATCTGTCATCTTTAGAGAAGGTTCTATTCATGTCTCTTGCCCATTGATATATGGGATTGTTGGCTTTTTTCATGAGGATTAATTTGAGTTCTCTATAGATCCTAGATATCAAGCTTTTGTTAGATTCAAAATATGCAAATATCCTTTCCCATTCTGTAGGTTGTCTCTTTGCTTTTGTTGTTGTCTCCTTGGCTGTACACAAGCTTTGCAGTTTAATGAAGTCCCATTTGTCTGAAGGCCATGCGCCTGTCTTCTTCAGAGCAATTTCTCTTCAAGTCCCTTGCCCAGCCTGCAATGAGATCCCTTGTTCTTTTCTGGCTAATGCGTTTGAGTTCTGTGTGGATTCTGGTTATTAAACCTTTGTCGGAGACATAACCTGCAAATATCTTCTCCCATTCTGAGGGCTGTTTGCTTGCTTTACTTACTGTGTTCTTGGCTGTGCAGAAGCTTTTTAGTTTGATCAAGTCCCAATAGTGTATTTTTGAAGCAGCTTCAATTGCCCGGGGGGTCCTTCTCATAAAAAACTCGCCGAACCCAATTTCTTCAAGGGTCTTCCCTACACTCTCTTCTAGTATTTTTATACTTTCATGTCTTACGTTTAAATCTTTAATCCAGTGAGAGTCTATCTTGGTTAATGGTGAGAGGTGTGGGTCCAGTTTCAGTGTTCTACAGGTTGCCAGCCAGTTCATCCAGCACCATTTGTTAAATCGGGAGTCTTTTCCCAGTGAATGTTTTTAATTGGGTGTCAAAGATTAAATAATGGTAAGTAGCTGGATTCATTTCTTGGTTCTCTATTCTGTTCCAGACATCTACTTCTCTGTTTTTGTGCCAGTACCATGCTGTTTTGATCACTATCGATTTGTAGTATACTCTGAGGTCCAGTAGCGAGATTCCTCCTTTTTTGTTTTTATTTCTGAGTAATGTCTTGGCTATTCGAGGTTTTTTCTGATTACATATAAAACGAAGAATTATTTTTTCAGGATCTTTAAAGTATGACAGTGGAGCATAATGGGGATTGCGTTGAAATCATATATTGCTTTGGGTAGTATGCAAATTTTAACAATGTTCATTCTTCCCAACCATGAGCATGGTATATTTTTCCCTTGTTAACATTCTCAGCTATCTCTTTTCTTAGAGTTTCATAGTTCTCTTTATATAGATCTTTCACGTCCTTTGTTAGATAAACTCCCAAGTATTTCATCTTCTTTGGCACTACCGTGAATGGGATAGAGTCCTTAATTGTTTTTTCAACTTGACTATTGTTGATATATATAAAGGCTACTGCTTTATGAATGTTGATTTTGTAACCTGAGACACTGCTGTATTCCTTAATCACTTCTAAGAGTTTTGTAGTAGAGTCCCTAGTATTTTCCAGATATACAATCATATCATCTGTAAAGAGTGAAAGTTTGATCTCTTCTGACCCTATGTAGATGCCCTTGATCGGCTTTTCTTCCCTAATTGTGGTGACTAAAACTTCCATTACAATGTTAAAGAGCAATTTAGACAATGGGCAGCCTTGTCTGCTTCCAGATCTAAGTGGAAATGATTCCAATTTAACTCCATTCAATATGATATTGGCTGTGGGTTTGCTGTAGATGGCCTCTATCAGTTTAAGAAATGTCCCTTCTATACCAATTTTCTTAAGTGTTCTAATCATGAAGGGATGTGGATGTTATCAAAAGCTTTTTCTGCATCGATTGAGAGAATCATATGGTCTTTGTTTTTTAATTTGTTTATGTGCTGTATTACATTTATAGATTTACGTATATTGAACCAGCCTTGAGACCCTGGGATAAAATCGACTTGGTCATGATGTATAATTTGTTTGATGTGTTGCTGGATTCTGTTTGTTAGAATCTTGTTGAATAGTTTTGCATCTATATTCATTAGTGATATTGGTCTATAATTTTCTTTTCTTGTTGGGTCTTTTCCTGGTTTGGAGATCAGGGTGATGTTTGCTTCATAGAATGTGTTGGGTAGTCTTCCTTCTTTTTCTACCTTTTGGAACAGGTTGAGTAGTATAGGTACTAATTCCTCTTTAAAGGTTTAGTAGAATTCTGACTTGAAACCATCGGGTCCTGGGCTTTTCTTTTTGGGGAGATTTTGTATGGTTGATGATATTTCTGAACTTGATATGCATCTATTCAACATTTCCACTTGTTTTTGATTAAATCTTGGAAGGTGACGTGTTTCCAAGTAACGGTCGATTTCCTTCAGATTTTCGTATTTCTGAGAGTAAAGTCTCTTGTAATATTCATTAAGGATTTTTTTGATTATTGAGGAGTCTGTTGTTATTTCATCTTTGTTATTTCTGATTGATGAGATTAGAGATTTTACTCTTTTTTTCCTGATTAGGTTGGCCGAAGATTTATGTATTTTGTTCACCTTTTCAAAAAACCAGCTTTTTGATTTATTGATCTGTTGTATTATTCTTTTGTTTTCAATTTCATTTAGTTCTGCTCTGATTTTGGTTATTTCTTTTCTTTTACTGGATTTGGGGTTGGATTGTTCTTCCATTTCCAGTCTCTTGAGATGTCCCATTAAGTTGCTTACTTCCTCTTTTTCCGTACTCCTGCGGAAGGCTTGCAGTGCTATAAATTTCCCTCTTAGAACTGCCTTTGCTGTGTCCCAGAAGTTCTGAAAGTTCTTGTCTTCATTGTACTTTTGTTCCAGAAATTTGACAATTTCCTTCTTGATCTCATCTCTGACCCAGCTATCATTCAGCATAAGGTTATTTGATTTCCATGTTTTTGTATGTGTATGCAGATTCCTGTTGTTACTCATCTGAAGTTTTATTCCATGATGGTCCGAGAAGATGCATCGAATAACTTCTATTCCTTTAAATTTCCTGATGTTAGACTTGTGACCTAAGATGTGATCAATTCTGGAGTAAGTTCCGTGGGCTGATGAGAGGTATGTGTATTCAGTTTTGTTGGGATGAAATGTTCTGTAGATGTCAGCTAAATCTAAATGCTGGATGATTAGATTTAAATCTAGAATTTCTTTACTCAGCTTTTTGTTGGAGGATCGATCCATCACTGCCAAAGGAGTGTTAAAATCTCTGACTATTGTAGAGTTGGAGGAAATCAAACTGCTCATGTCTGTTAGACTTTCTCTTATACATTGAGGTGCATTCTTGTTGGGTGCATAGATATTAATAATTGAAATCTCATCATATTGAGTCTTACCCTTAACAAATATGAAGTGACCATTTTTGTCCTTCCTTACTTTTGTTGGTTTAAAGCCTATTGTGTCCTCAAATAAAATTGCAACTCCTGATTTTTTCAGCTGTGGAGAAATACCAGCAATTAAGTCACCCCACCCACCACAGGCAACAAATGGAAAAGTAAAATCAAACCTTCCTACAACCACACACCCAGGGCACCACCTGGATAGTCCCCAGGTGAGTGACTCCGTTCAAAATGTCCAGGTCAATTGTCTCAGTCAGCAGCTGCCTCGGGTGGGAGAGTTCAATAGGTCCCTGGGAACTGGGTCACAGGGGTCTGGTTACTGCTCTAAAATCGCTTGCTCCAGTGCTGCGTGGAGTCAGGAAGAGCCACCAGTAAATAGATCAGTCTGGGAAGGTTGATGCCTCCTTCCCCACCTTGCAGCTCTGTCACATCCTGTCTCTGCTAGCCGCACAGGGCTGTGACCCAGTCAGTTGTCTGCAGTAAGCAGATACTCCAGGGGTTTGCACCTCCCTAAGTCACAGGGTAGTCTGTGTCTGCTCAACTAGGCCGCTATTCTCTGTCTTTGTCCAGTAGGGAGTTGTGTGGCCTGTTAACCTCGGGCACTTGATGGAGGCTGGAGGTGTTCACTGAGTTCCAGCCCCACCCTTAGTTTATGTTACTCGGTGAAGGGAACAACCCTGTGGGAATTTGTTTCTGACCTTGCCAGATTCCTCTGCAGAGGAGAGGCTGATTTGATTTCCCAGAACCTGTGTCTCAGGCCCTGTCTTTAGTCCTGTGGGTTTGTATTTGCAGCACGATCAGTTGTTGGCTGTAGCCTCTTGGCCTCCTTTGTCTATAGGCTGGTGATCCCCTAAGGGCCAGGTGCGTCTTAGTCTCAGTAGAGCGGTTCTCTGGATCAGCCCCACCCTAGGAGTTTCCCGGCTCTGTGGGTGTGTTTTCTAGTACCCTTGTTCCACCCAGTTCGGTACCATCTCAGGAAAACCCTTTACTCACGGGGCCTGTGTTTCAGTCCCGGGTCTGTTTCATGGTGGTTGCCATCTGAGAAAATTCTCGGCCTCATCTGGTTGCCCAGGAAGACAGAAGGAGATGCTATGGGATATCTTGGGCGGGCCTTCTTATTGCTGAAGACGGCTGTTGCTCTACACCTTGGGGCACCACCGCTCCAGTGTAATTCCCTCTCAGCTGACCGTTGTCTTCTCACTCCTTTGCTACAGAGTCAGCACTGGCCAGCTGCAGTCCAGGTCCTGTCTACACCAATTGAGAGTTCAGCCAAGAATCTGGACTCCTGAGAGGGCAGGTCTCCAGACCACGGAGTGAGAGTGGAGTGGTGTGTTAGGAGCTCAGTGTTACAGGTCATAACACCAAGCTCATTGAGACCAAATGAACAAATAAACAGATACAAAGGTTACCAGGCACATGGGCCCTTAGATACAGAGACAGACGGAAACACATAAACATACAAGCAATAGCCACGACAACAGCAATATAAGAACAACTGCAATAAAAATATTGATAATCATAAAATAATTGAATGAAAGGGAAAAAAAGAAAAAAGTGGTGTTAGAAGGAATGTTAAGTGAGAAGAAAGAAGAAATTAAAATTAGAAGACATATAAATAAAAAATATATCTATATAAAATGTAATAATAAAAAATTATCGAAATCTCCTCTAAGAAAATGGTGAAGAAAAATCAGGCAAAAAGAAAACAACAGCAAAAAAAAAAAAAAAAAAAAAAAAGAACAACAAAAAAAAGGCACCAACTGCAAAAATATTCTTGTGGTAGAAATATACCTATAAATGTCTATAAGTCTGCTGTATGGATCAACTTTCGTAGGAATATATTCATACTGTTATATACTTTCTGGACACCAGGTAGCACTGTGAGTGGTTTCGAGACTTATACCTGGTTTACAGTTTATACCGTTACCATGGTAACCACCTCCCTTGGCCTATGGTCATTTTGGAGTTTCTGTAAAAGTTTGTCGCCTAAGAATTGTGCGACCTCGTCTGTTCTCCTCCGGACAGCACTTGCGACTGACCCTCCCACTCAGTGCAGGTGTCCATGCTTCCTAAGTCCCTCCACTCTGCTCCCAGGTTCCCCCGCAAACTGGCAACTGCAATTGGCCATAAGAGGATTGGTGCTGAGTTCGCCCAGTATCTCCTGTAGCTGGTTCATTGGGCTTCAGCAGCCAAAGCCGGTCCGCGGCTTCACTTGCTCTGCAGCTCCAGTAGCAAAAGCCGGGTCCTAAGCTTCAAGCCATTCCCGTGGTTGGAGCGCTTGGGGGATTTATTCTCAGTTTTATGGTTCAGAGTTTTGGATGGGCGTCCGCCAGTTCGCTACGCAGCCTGAACTGCCAGCCCCCTCCAATACCTGGGGGAAAGGTTCCTGCCCTTTTGGGTAGTTCAAAATGTCTGTTTCCTGGGCAGGATCCCTTCCCTTCAATTGTCCAACAGTTTTCCCAGCTCCCTGTGGTTTTGAGTGGCTCTCCTTTCGGATGCCTCCCTCAGTTGAGGATTAATTACTTGTCAATTGGATTTTGTCAGCATTTACAAGCTGCTGACCTCCATGGGGGAGGGGCTTGCTGGCCTGCATGGCCGAGCAGGGATGAATCTCTACAACAGAGTCTGTGATTTTTAAATTACCCCTCATATATAGCAAACCAGCAATTCACTGGGCGTCTCCAGCTGTCTGTCCTCTCCAATAATCCACACACAGGGAAGGTCCAGACTGCCTTTCCTCTCACCTGGTGGCTTGGGAGAGGTGGGCTACACGGCTGTCTTGTCCGCCATCATCGAGAATTTTTGCATCTATATTTATGAGTGAGATTGGTCTGAAATTCTCCTTTTTGTTTGGGTCTTTTCCTGGTTTTGGTATAAGGGTGATGTTTGCATCATAGAATGTGTTGGGGAAGATTCCTTCTTCCTCAATTTTTTGGAATAATTTCTGTAGTACAAGAATTAGCTCTGCTCGAAGGTTTGATAGAATTCTGGTATGAAGCCATGTGGACTAGGGCATTTTTTGGTTGGAAGATTTTTTATTGTTTCTTTGATTTCAGTGCTTGAAATTGGTCTGTTCAGGAGCTCTATTTCTTCCTGGGTAAGTCTAGGGAGAGGGTGTGATTCCAAATATTGATCCATTTCCTTCACATTGTCAAATTTCTGGGCATAGATTTTCTGGTAGTATTCAGAGATGATCTCTTGTATCTCTGTGGGATCAGTTGTTATTTCCCCTTTATCATTTCTGATTGAGGTTACTAGAGATTTTACTTTTCTATTTCTCGTTAGTCTGGCCAATGGTTTATCTATTTTGTTTATTTTTTTAAAAAACCAACTCCTTATTTCATTAATTATCTGAATGACTCTTTTGCTTTCAATTTCATTAATCTCTGATTTGATTTTGGATATTTCTTTTCTTCTATGGAGTTTAGGCTTAGATTGTTCTTTTTTTTTCCATAAGATGGCTTCTGAGATTGTTGATGTGCTCTCTTTCTGTTTTTTTGAATGTAGGCATCTAAAGTGATGAATTTTCCTCTCAAAACTGCTTTTGCAGTATCCCACAGGTCTTCATTGTTGTTATTCTCAAGGAAGTTAATGATTTCCTGTTTTATTTCTTCCTGCACCCATCTGTCATTCAACAGAAGATTGTTTAATTTCTATCCCTTTGTGTGGGGTTGAGCATTTTTATTAGAATTGAGTTCCATCTTTAGTGCCTTATGGTCTGAGAAGATACAAGGTAAAATTTCAATTCTTTTGATTCTGTTGATATTTGCTTTGTGTCCCAGGATATAATCAATTTTGGAGAATGTTCCATGGGGTGATGAGAAGAATGTATATTCTTTATCTTTGGGATGGAGTGTTCTATATGCGTCTATCAAGCACAGTTGTTCTAGGGTCTCATTTAAATCTCTAATATCTTTGTTTAATTTCTGTTGAGAGGATCTGTCCAGCTCTGTAAGAGGAGTGTTAAAGTCCCCTGTTATTATGTTATTATCAGATTATCATATTGCTCAGACTGAGTAAGGTCTGTTTCAAGAATCTGGGAGCATTTAAATTGGGTGCATAAATATTTAGAATTGAAACATCTTCTTGTTTTATTTTTTCCTTGACCAATAAAAAGTGACCATCTTTGTCTTTTTTTAATTTAGTTGCTTTAAATCCACATGTATCTGAAAATAAGATTGCAACTCCTCTTTTCTTCTGAATTCCATTTGCCTGAAAAATTGTCGTCCAACCATGGAATCAGAGCTTTAATTTGTATTTTGAAGCCAGGTGTGTTTCTTTTTTTTTTTTATTGTTAAATCATAGCTGTGTACATTAGTGCAATCGCCTGTACCCATTCTAAGATGCACCATAGATGTGGTCCCACCCATTACACTCCCTCCACGCAAACATGCCCTCTCCCTTCCCCTTCCTTGGCCCTTTCCCCATAGTCTTGTGTTATAGATGGGTTATAGTCTTCACATGAAAGCTATAATTTAGCTTCATAGTAGGGCTGAGTACATTTGATAGTTTTTCTTCCATTCCTAAGATACTTTGCTAAGAAGAATATCTTCCAGCTCCATCCATGTAAACATGAAAGGGGTAAAGTCTCCATCTTTCTTTAGGGCTGCATAGTATTCCATGGTATACATGTACCACAATTTACTAGTCCATTCATGGGTCGATGGGAACTTGGGCTTCTTCCATGACTTAGCAATTATGAATTGGGCTGCAATAAACATTCTGGTACAGATGTCTTTGTTATATTGTCATTTTTGGTCTTCTGCATCTAAACCTAGTAAAGGAATTATAGGATAGAATGGCAGGTCTATTTTTAGATCTCTAAGTATTCTCCATACATCCTTCCAGAAGGAATGTATTATTGTGCATTCCCACCAGTAGTGTAGAAGTGTGCCCTTTCCTCCACATCCATGCCAACATTTCTGGCTTGGGGATTTTGTTATGTGGAATACTCTTACTGGGTTTAAGTGATATCTCAGAGTAGTTTTGATTCACATTTCTCTGATGATTAAGGATGATGAGCTTTTTTTCATGTGTAGATTTTGCATCGGTCTCCTTTAGAGAATTTTCTCTTCAAGTCCCTTGCTGACCCTCAGACGGGGTCACGTATTCTTTTCTTGTTAATATGTTTGAGTTCTCTGTGGATTCTGGTTATTAGACCTTTATCAGATATTTTAAATAGTTTCTCCCATTCTGAGGGCTGTCTGCTTCCTTTACTTACTATGTTCTTGGCTGTGCAGAAGCTTTTTAGTTTGATCAGTTCCCAGTAGTGTATTTTTGATACTGCTTCAATTGCCTGGGGAGTCCTCCTTATAAAATATTCACCCAGGCCGATTCCTTCAAGAGTTTTCCCTGCACTTTCTTCAAGTATTTTTATAGTTTCATGTCTTAAGTTTAACTCTTTTATCCAGTGAGAGTTATCTCAGTTAATGGTGAAAGATGTGGGTCCAGTTTCAATCTTCAACACGTTGCCAGCCAGTTTACCCAGCACCATTTGTTAACTAGGGAATCTTTTCCCCACTGAATGTTTTTAATTGGCTTGTCAAAGAGCAAACAACGGTAAGTAGCTGGATCCATCTTTTGGTTCTCTATTCTGTTCCAGACATTACTTCTCTGCTTTTGTGCCAGTACTATGCTGTTTTGAACTATACTCTATCAAATATGGAAATCTGAAAGAAATCGACCAATACCTGGAAGCATGTCACCTACCAAGACTTAGCCAGAACGAAGTGGAAATGTTTAACAGGCCTATATCAAGTTCTTAAATAGCATCAACTATACAAAATCTCCCTAAAAAGAAAAGCCCAGGACCAGATGGCTTTACGTCAGAATTCTACCAACATTTAAAGAAGAACTAGTACCTATACTACTAAACCTCTTCCAAAATATAGAAAAAAAAGGAATATTACCCAGCACATTCTACAAAGCAAACATCACCTGATCCCCAAACCAGGGAAAGACCCAACAAGAAAAGAAAATTATAGACCAATATAACTAATGAATATAGATGCTAAAATACTCAATAAGATCCTAACAAACTGAATCCAACAACACATCAAAAAAATTATACACCATGACCAAGTTGGATTTATCCCAGGGTCTCAAGCCTGGTTCAATATACGTAAATCTATAAATGTAATTCAACACATAAACAAACTTAAAAATAAAGACCATATGATTCTTTCAATTGATGCAGAAAAAGCTTTTGATAATATCCAGCATTCCTTCATGATCAGAGCACTTAAGAAAATTGGTATTGAAGGGACATTTCTTAAACTAATAGAGGCCATCTACAGCAAACCCACAGCCAATATCATATTGAATGGAGTTCAATTGAAATCATTTCCACTTAGATCAGGAACCAGGCAAGGTTGCCCATTGTCTCCATTGCTCTTTAACATTGCAATGGGAGTTTTAGCCATTGCAATTAGGGAAGAAAAGGTGATCAAGGGTATCCACATAGGGTCACAAGAGATCAAACTTTCACTCTTCACAGGTGTGTTTCTTGTAGACAGCAAATGGATGGCTTGTGTTTTTTAATCCAGTCAGCCAATCTATGTCTCTTCAGTGGGGAATTCAAGCCATTAACGTTAATTGAGATAATTGATAAGTGGTAGTATTCTATTCATCTTATTTTGTGAGAGTCCATTGCTTAGTTTTATCTTTTGCATCAGTGTGGAGGTTAGGTTCTATCCTTTAATTTCTGAGTTCTTACTTTGCTGCTGATCCATTGTGGTGGTCAGTGTGCAGAACAGGTTGAAGTATTTCCTGTCAGGCTGGAAATTTGTTGTGGCAAATTTCCTCAATGTTTGTATATCTCTAAATGATTTCATTTCTCCATCAATTTTTAAGCTTAGCTTAGCAGGGTACAGAATTCTGGATTGGAAATTGCTCTGTTTAAGTAGATTAAAGGTAGATGACCATTGTCTTCTTGCTTGGAAAGTTTCATTAGAGAAGTCTGCGGTCATTCTGATAGATTTGCCCCTGCAGGTCAACTGGTGCTTACTCCTGGCAGCTTGCAGAATCTTTTCTTTTGTCTTGACTTTGGGCAGGTTCATCACAATGTGTCTTGGAGAAGCTCGGTTAGAGTTGAGGCGACCTAGGGTCCGATAGCCCTCTGAAAGCAGTGTGTCAGAATCTTTGGTGATATTTGGGAAATTTTCTCTTATAATATTCTCTAGTATGGCTTCCATTCCTCTGAGGCATTCTTCTTCCCTTTCTGGGATTCCTGTAACTCGTATGTTGGAACGCTTCATGAAGTCCCACAATTCTGACAGTGAATGTTCTGCTTTCTCTCTCTTCTTTTCTGCCTCTTTTACTATCTGAGTTATCTCAATAACTTTGTCTTCTACCTCTGAAATTCTTTCTTCTGCATGGTCTAACCTGTTGCTGATACTTTCTATTGCATCTTTAAGTTCCCTACTTGACTGTTTCAGTTCCTTCAGCTCTGCTATATCCTTTTTATATTCTTCATATCATTCATCTCTTATTTGATTCTGTTTTTGGATTTCCTTTTGTTTATTTTCCACTTTATTAGCAGTTTCCTTCATTGTTTCCATCATTCTTTCATTGTTTTCATTATGTGTATTCTAAATTCCCTTTCTGTTATTCCTAACATTTCTTTGTAGATGGAATCCTCTGCAGTAGCTACCTCATGGTCCCTGGGCGGGGTTGTTCTGGACTGGTTCTTCATGTTGCCTGGAGTTTTCTGCTGATTCTTCCTCATGAGTGATTTCTTTTATCTGTTTCCTTGCCCTAATTTTCCTTTCACTTCCTCTTGCTCTTTAAGTTCTCGTGCCTGTGGACTAATGGTTTGATGAGTCCTTTATTACAGGACCAGAGGGGTGAGAAGGTTGAAGAGCAAGAAAGGGATGAAAGAAAGGAGGACTGAGTGAAAAGAAAAAAAAATAGAGAAAGGAGAGGGGGCGTGTATAAGGAATATTGACAAAAAGAAGAGAGGCACAGAAAGAGGGAGACAGAGCAATATAGGTGTACAGTAGGGTACTTTGACACAACCTTTAAAAAACCCCACCTTCTGGGGGTGCCCAGTTGGGTGGTTCCCTTGAGGTCAGCAGCTCTTTGCTAACCTGATCAGACACAGTACTCCACCTCCACCAAGTAGAGAGGAAAGGCAAAAATGCTATAAAATCAGACACAGTACCCCACCTCCACCAAGTAGAGACGAAAAATAAACATGCTATAAATCGAACGAAAACAAGCAAACAGAAAACTTTACAGGATAAAATTGGGTGAAAACCAAATAATAGCAGTAGAAACAGTAGAAAAATGAAGTTCTAGTTATTGAAAAAGTCAGCAATGGGAAATTATAATTAAGCTAGAAAAATTGAGAAAGAAAAGAGATCTGTAAAGAAAAGGTTGAAATTAAAAAACAAAACAACATCAACAACATCAAAAGAAACAAACAAAAAAAAAACCAAAGCAAAAAAAAAAAATCAAAAACAAAGCAGTATGTATGTATTGTTGAATATTGTCTGGGCAACATGTGGTCTTCTGGGGTATGAGATGTTAATCACAGTTCTGATATGACTGGAGGCTGCTGATTTCTCAAACCCCAGCAGGTAGACACCCTATATCTCTCTTCAGCCCACTTAAAAGGCACTTTGAACTTGTAAACTTTCTGAGCAGGAGCTTTCCCAGGAAAGTGCTTGTTGCTGGAATCACTGCTGAAGTGGCTATCCACTTACCCAGTGTGCCAAACCCGGTCTCACTCTGCCCCTGAGAGTTAGGGCTGCAAGGTGGCTCAGACCCCACCTTTAGGCTACTCAGTCACTAGGTTACCAGCTCCCACCCGATTCTAGCTCTGTGACCCTGAGGGCGGAGCTTCCTGGGGCAGATCACTCACAGTGGCTCCCTGTGGCCCACAGCCAAACACCATTAGCTCTGTCTGGCTCAGTGGTTCAGACTGGGGCCCTAGACAATGGCCAAAGATCTCCACACTCCCGCTCAGTCTCTCCCCAAGGCAGTTCAACTGAGTGCCAAGTCCAAAGATACCAAAACAGTTCACAGGTAAGGCCTTTCCAGTTTGCAGTCTCGCTGCTACTAAACTTACAGTTGTGGGTGGGTTTAGGCCGATTAAATATTTAGAATTTAATGTCATTCATTTGCATTTTTCCCATGAGCAATATAAACTAACTGTCTTTGTCTTAACCTCAGTTGCTTTAAATTTACTTGTATCTTGAAATCAAAGTAGAATTTTTGACACCTCTTTCTTCTGGTTTCCATTTTCCTGAAATACTGTTTTCCAGTTCTTCACCCTGACTCTTGTTATGGCCTTGAAGTTTAGGTTTGTTTTCTAGACACAACATATAGATGGCTCATGCTTATTTGTCCAGTTGGCTAGCCTTTGCCTCTTCAGTGCAGAATTCAAGCCATTATATTTATTAAGAGCATTTATCACTATGATAAAATTCTATTCACCTTCTTTTGTGAAAGTTCATCTCTTGGTTTTGCCCTTTGTGCCATTGTACTTTTGATTTGTGTCCTGGTATATGGTCTATTTTGAAGTATGTTTCAGGAGCTGATGGGAAGAACATGTGTGTCATAGCTTTGAAGGGTTGTGTTCATATGATATGTAAAACCCAGAGTTTGTCATTTAGTTTCTGTGTGTGTACTTTGCTGATTATCATTGTGGTAGGTCAGTGTAGAGAATAGGTCTAAGTATTTCCTATGGAGCTGGTCTGTGGTGAATTTTCTCAGTGTATCTACATCAATAGAAGATTTTATTGCTCCATTGATATTGATAATTAGTTTAGCAGGTTAAAGAATTCTGGGCTGAAAATTATTTTTGTTTATGAACATTAAAAGTAAATGGCTATTATCTCTGACTTAGAAATTTTCAGTCCATCATCACTCTGATGAATTTGCTCTTATAGGTTAATTGGGACTTACACATATCTGCCTGCTGAATTTTCTCATTTGTCTTGACTTTAGATATGTTCATTTCAATGTGTTTTGGTGATGCTCTGCATTGAGGTGATCTGGAGTTCAATATCTCTCTAAAAATGTGTGTTTCAGTATCTTTCTAAATACTTGGAAATTTTTTATTTATGTTATCCTCCACTAGGGCTTCTGCTTCTTCTTTCTTTCTTTCTTTCTTTTTTTTTTTTTTGCGTTGTACTTTTTCCCCATCAAGGAACATAATAATTCCTTTATTTGTATGCTTTTTGAAGTCCCATAATTCCATGAGTGAGCACTTTGCTTTCTCTCTCTTCTTTTCTCTTTAACTTCCTAAGTTACATGAACACCTTTAAACTTGAGCTCTGAAATACCTACTTCTCAAGGCTCTAATCTGTTTTTGATACTTTCTACTGCATCTTTAAGTTCCTGATTAACTCTTTCAATACCTTCACCTCCACCATATCCTCCTTTGATTTTGTATACCTTTCACTAATTTTATGGTTCCAGTTTCCTCTATCTAATCTACTCTTAACTTACTTAAACAAAACAAAATTTCAATACAGAATTTCATTTCCTGTTAAAAATAGCTTTAAAATTTATGGCGAAAGAAAATATTTTACTCATATTCAAGCACTGAGGAAGTTTTTTTTTTAAAGACCAGTTCAATAGAAATTACTCACACCTATTCTATACTGACCATCATATGAACCCAAAGCAAACTAAACACTCAGAAACTGGGTTCCACAATAAAACACAAAACATAAAACAAAAGAAAAAAATAATAAAAATAAAACACAACCTAAGAAATTAACATTTAAAAAATAAGTTGAGTATCAATTATTAATTTATTATCAATAATAACCTATAAATTATCTCAATAAATGTTAATGGTTTGACTTCCCCATGGAAGAGGCATAGCCTTGCCGATTTGGGGATAAAAGATCAAACCATCCATTTTCTTCCTGTAGGAAACACATCTAACCTCAAAGGACAACATAATACTCAGGGTTCATTATTATGGGAAAACAATACTACTGACGAATACAAAACATCAGAAAGCTCCAGCCATGTAAACATGAAAGAGGTAAAGTCTCCATCTTTCTTTAAGGCTGAATAATATTCCATGGTGTACATATACCACAATTAACATATTCTTCTTAGTAAAGTATCTCAAGAATGGAAGAAAAAGTACCCAATATACTCAGCCCTACCATGAAACTAATTTAGGGTTTTCACACGAAAGCTATAACCCAGTTACAACCTAAGAATAGGGGGAAGGGAAAAGGGAGAGGAGGGAGGGGGGAGGTGGGTAGAGGGAAGAGGATTGGTGGGATTACACCAGTGGTGCATCTTACAAGGGTATATGTGAAACTTGGTAAATGGTCTGTGAAGCTAGTGAATGATGCCCCATGAATATATCAAAGTACACAGCTATGATTTAATTAAAAAAAGAATCAGAAAGAAGGGGTACAATCTAATTTTTCAAATACCGGTGGGTTTAAAGCAACTACAATAAAAAGAAAGACGAAGATTGACACTTCATATTAGTCAAAGGAGCAATACAATATAAGAAGACATATCAGTTTTTTTTAGAAGACATATCAATTCTAAATATTTAAGTACCCAACTTAAATGCTTATAGATTCATTAAATAGGCATTAATTACTCTATAACACCATAATAGTAGGGGACTTTAACACTCTTCTTAAATAACTGAATAGATACTCTAAACAGAAACTCAAGAAATATTGAAGGGGCTCAAATGCAACCCTAGAACAACTGAATTTAATAGACACATACAGGACACACCATCACAAAAGTAAAGAATATACATTTTTCTTATCAGTTCATGGAACATTTTCAAAAATATCTCATATCGCAGGACAGAAATCAAACCACACCAAAATTAAAAGAATTTAAATTGTACCTTCTCAGACCACAAGGCAATAAAGGTGGAACCTAACTGCAACAAAAATTTTCATCCTCACACAAACAATCTTATGCTGACTTAGTGATAGGTCAAAGCAGAGATAAAAAAAAAAAAAAAAAAAGAAAGAAATAATTAATTCCATTGAGCATAAAACAATGGGAACACAAGCTACCCAAACTTTTGGGGCACTGAAAAAGCAATCCTAAGAGGAAAATTATCACATTGTATGTTTATTTCTGAAAAACGGAAAGACAGCACATTAGCAATCTGATGAATCATCTTAAAGAAATGGAAAAGTAGAGTAAGCTATTATCAAACCAGGCAGGAAAAGAAAAAAATAACCAAAGTTAAATCAGAAAGAAATTAAATCCAAAATAAAAGAATCATTCAGAAAATAAATCAAACAAAAATTAGTTTTTCAGAAAGAAAAATAAAATTGATGAAGTATTGACCACATTAACCAGAAATAGAAAAATAAAATCCTTAATAAAATCAATAAAAAGCAAAGGGGGTCATAACAATTGATATCCCAGAGATACAAGAGATTGTTTGTGACCACTACCAAAAACCCTATGCCCAGAAAGTTGACAATGTGGAGGAAATGGACCAATGTCTGGAATCACACCATCTCCTGAGACATAAGCAGCAAGAAACAGATCTCTTGAACAGATCAATACCAAGCACTAAGACTGCAGAAACAATAAAATATCTTCCAACAAGAATCAATTCTGGAACCAGTTTGCTTCACATCAGAATTCTATTATCTCTTTAAAGATGAGCTTGGACCTGTACTGTGGAAGGTAGTCCAAAACATTGAGAGAGGAAGCAACCTTCCCACAACATGTTCCCCAAGCAAACATCACCATTATTCCAAAATTATGAGACTTTCCAATTGAAAAGGAGATGTACACATTAATTTCACTAATGACTATTGATGCAAATACACTCAACAAAATCTTAGAAAATATATTGGAGTCACACATTTAAAAAAAAATGATCCATCATGATCAAGTAGACTTCATTCAAGGGATGCAAGGATCATTTAACATAGGCGACTGTACAAACATGTTACAACATATCAATAGAAGTAAAAATGAAGGCCATATGATCTTCTCAATAGATGCAGAAAAAGCATTTGAAAAAATTTAGTATCCTTTTCTAACAAGAACAATTAAGAAGACAGGCATAGATGGAACTATTCTTATGCCACATGAAGCCACCTATGACAAAACTCACGGCTACCTTATACTGAATGTAGTAAAACTAAAAGCTTTTCCACTCAGAACTGATAAGATTGTCCACTGTCACCACTATTATTCATCATTGTGCTGGAAGTTCTAGCCAATGCATACAGGTAAGAGAAAGATTTGAAAGTCATCAAAATGGGAGAACAAGAAATCAAACTCTTCTTTTTTCTGTTTAAACAGAAAATATAGTAACATCTCAGATTTGTAAAATCAATGTCCACAAATTAGTAGTCTTTGTATAAGTCAAAACAGTCAATTTGAGAAGCAAATCAAGGACACAATTCCCTTCACTGTAGTTTCGAAGACAATGAAAAACTTAGGAATTTACCTAACATAAAGTTGAAGGATCTTTACAAAGAAAATTACAAAATCCTATGGATATAAATTGCAAAAGAAAGAAATTTCTTTCTTGCAAAAGAAATTAACAAATGTAAGAAGATACAGCACTCTACTGGAGGGCAACAAAGTGAGACTCTGTCTCTAAAAAAAAAAAAAAAGAAGAAGATACCATGCTCTAGGCTGGGAAGATTCAACTTTGTAAAAAATGTCCATTGTACCCAAAGAGATCAAAAGATTCAATGAAATTGTCATTAAAATACCAACATTATACCTTGAAGAATGGGAAAAATAGTACTTCATTTTACCTACATCCAGACAAAAACCCATTTAGCTAAGGCTATAACAAAGCCGAAGACATTACCTTACCAGACGTCAGGCAATATTACAAGTTCATAGTAATCAAAACAGCATGGTATTAGTACAAAAGTAGAGGCATAGACCTGTGGAACAGAATAAAAAAACAAGACATGACACCAGTCTCCATTTGCAGGCTGATCTTTGATAGGCCCAACAAAAACATACAGTGGGTAAAGAATCCCTTTGAACAAATAGTGCTGGCAGAACTGATTAACCACATGTAAAGAACTGAAACTCAACCCACACTTTTCACCATTTACAAGAATTAACTCAAGATGGGTAATAGATTTTAAGTCTAAGACACAAAACAAACAACAAAAATCTTAGAAGACAGGGTAGGGAAAACTGTTGATATTATTGGACTAGGGACATATTTCATTCCAAAGACTTCAGCAGCCATTGGAACAACAAATTTAACAAATTGGAATTTATTGAGCTGAAAAGCTTCTACACAGCTTGAACACAACCAGTAAATCAAAAAGATAACCTTCAGAGTGGGAAAAGATATTTTCAGGGTATGAATCTGATAAAGGCTGATAACTAGAATCTACAGAAAGCTAAAATTTATCAACAAAACAAAAGAACAATCTCATCTCTCACTGGTCAAGAGATATGAACAGAAACTTTTCTGATGAAGACTGATAAATGGCTAACAAAAATTTGAAAAAAAAAATGTTCATCATTCCTAATTGTCAGAGAAAGGCAACCTCACCTAACCCCAGTGAGAATATACTAGAATTATAAATTCTCAAAGCTGCAGAGGCTGGCGTGGAGGTGGAGAGAAGGTAACATTTTTATAGTGCTGGTGGGAATACAAACTAATACAATCTTTTTGGAAGCAAGCAGGGGGAATCCTTAAAGAACACCCATTTTATCCTGCAATCCCATTACTAGGCATCTGCCAATAATAATAATAATAATAATAATTTTAAAAATTATGGTAAGTATAAAATGTCTTTGCACTAGACAGCTTATCGCAGTTCAATTTACAGTTGCAAAATGTGGAAACAACCTAAATGCCCACCAACCCAGGAAGGCATTAACAAGCTGTGGTATATGTATACTGTGGAATACTATTAAGACATCAAAGAAAGATGGAGATATTATATTTTTTTTTGTATTAACCTGGATTGAGTAGGAAAACATTTTTCTTTTTTATTTAATTAATATTAAATCATAGCTGTGAACATTAATGTGATGATGGGTCACCATACACTGGTTTTATAAATAGTTTGACACATTTTCATCACACTGGTTAACATAGCCTTCCTGGCATTTTCTTAGTTATTGTGTTAAGACATTCTTCTTGGTAATGTATTACAAAGCGAAGAAGCAAGAATCCAATGTACTCAATTCCAATAGGAAGCAAGTCGACTATCAAATACACACCCTTATAAGAGAAAAACAACTCAATTCAAGGTGGAGACCAGGGGAATAGGTGGGATAGGAGAGCATATAAAGGAGGGGGGAGTGTGTTTATGGTGTTTGGGACAGGACACAATTATCAGAGGGACTTTACCGAACAAATGCAATCCAAGTAACCTAGTTTTTGCACCCCCACCAAATCCCAAACAATAAAAAAAAACTATCTTACACAATGAGTCACAAGATAAAACTAAGAAACAACTCTCCCCAAATTAGACAAACAGAACTCCATCATACTTATTATTTCTATGACTGTGAATGGTGTGAATTCCCCAATGAAGAGGCACAGGGTAATGGAATGGAGTTTTTAAAAAGCACAAGCCTGCTATTTTTGCCCTCAGAAAACAGATCTAACCTCTTAAAGAAAAACAATGACTCAGCATTAAGATCTGAAAAACAATCTTTCAGACAAGTGGAAATCAGAAGATAGGTGGCTTAGAATTTTAGTTTTACATATAAGTGTATTTAAAGCAACAAAACTAAGGACAAAGCCGGATACTACATACTGATCAAAGGAGTAACATATCAAGAAGGAATTTTAATTTGAAATATATATGTAACTTCATTAAATTGACCCCATATTTATTAAACAAAACCCCACTGGTATAAATAATATGATACCACATTGAATAAAAGAATTAATATAAGAGTCCTAAAGGATTCTAAAAATTGTAAATGAAAGTGTGGGAAAAATTTTTGATAAAAGCCTGGGGAAAGATTTGTATGAAAAAGACTTCATGGCAATTTCTCTCTCTCTCTCTCTCTCTCTCTCTCACACACACACACACACACACACACACACACACACACACACACACACACACACACACACACACACACACACTTACCTGGGGAACAATATTAAGCCTGAGGAAAGATTCTATGGAAAGGACATATGGCAATCACACACAGAGACACACACACACACACACAAACACACAAATAGATATATGGGATCTATTAAGCTAAAAAGATCCTGCACAGCTGAAAGTTAAGAACACAAAAAGTAAAACAAACAACCTTCAAAATGAGAAAACACACACACACACACATATACATCATGAGCATCTTTTGGCCACAAGAAAATATCCAGACTTAGGTGGAGTTGAAGAACATTTTCCATTTTTTAGTAAAGTGTCACAATAATGAAAAGACAAGTATCCAAAGAATTCCATTTTCATATGAACCCAACAGACAAACAAATATACACCCACAGAAGAGAAAAATACAATTAAATTCAAGTAGGGGAGAAGGAAGAGAAAAGAAGAGGGAGGAGGACTGAGGTCCTCTTGCCCTACAGGCACAATATATAGCCACACCTCCTGGGTGAGAGGACTTCTTTAAATACACTCATGAACACAAACAATGCAGCCTAATCATCTGTAATTTTATATTAATGTAATATTAAAAAGTAAAATATATATGAAACACTCATGGAAGAAATCTGCAAAGGAATTCTGGCAACATAAGAATTCAGTGCACATCATCTCCCCGAAGGAATTACAATGAAGCAACAGTTAAGAACGCCATTCATAAAGGATTTTATGAAAAGTCCTAAATAGAATTAAGTATGTGAGTAGTAAATAAAATGAATGAATTGGAAAAATACGTAAAATCTCTCTGAAGAAATAAAATAAATTAAAGACAAAGTCACCAGTTAGGAAGAAAGCAATGGAGCTTCAATAATTGAAGGAAGCATTCTTGGAGTTCGGAAACACAGCAGAGAGTCCCAGCAGCAGCTTAGACTACAGAGAAGAAAGAATCCTAGAACTTGAAAACAAGGTTTTCAAACAAACCTAATCTTTAAAAGAAGCGAAAAAGATAAGAGCAGAAATAGAGCAATTTGTTAGACAGATATGTGATTTTGCAAAACACACGATCATACAAATCGCAAATATCTCTGAAGTGAAAGAAAAGCATTGCAATTCTAAATGAAGACATTACAGTAGAAAATTTTAGAAGGATAGGCAGAGATCCAGAGATACAGTTACTAGGTAACTTTCAACCTTCATGTTAAATTAATCCAAACATGGGATCTCCTAGACATCACTGCAGTTAACTGGACTAGATCAAAAAGGAAAAGAAAGTATATAAGCAGCCAGGCATAAGGAGCAGTTGGCTTACAAGACAAAGTCATTAGAGTAACAGTGGACTTTTCAGTAGGAACTTTACAATCCAGGAGAAGAGTTACATTGTCATTTTTGATATTTCCTAAAAAAAAGTATCCGCCAGACAAGTATTCTGTAAGATGAAATCGTTTACCAAGAAACATTGAAGAAACTTGCCACAAGGCTGTCTCAATAGGAAGTAGCCTACATTTCAAAACAATTGAACACCAACAAAGTATCAATGGCAAGAAACCAAATAGCAAAGCCTAGCTTTCACAATAACCCAAGTGATAATAAAGGCAGATGCACGATGTACAAACACACACAAAAAAGCTCATCATTCTTAATCATCACAGAAAGGCAAATCTAAACTATTTTGAGATATCACCTAAGCCCAGTAAAAGTAGCCAACATAACAAAATCTCCAAACCAGAGATGTTGGCATGGATGTAGAGAAAAGGGCACACTTCTACACTGCTGGTGGGAATGCACACTAATATGTTCCTTCTGGAAGGATGTTTGGAGAATATTTAGAGATCTAAAAATAGACCTGCCATTCAATTCTATAATTCCTTTACTAGGTTTAGATGCAGAAGACCAAAAATAACAATATAACAAAGACATCTGTACCAGAATGTTTATTGCAGCCCAATTCATAATTGCTAAGTCATGGAAGCCCAAGTGCCCATCAACCCATGAATGGACTAGAAAATTGTGGTACATGTATACCATAGAATATTATGCAGCCTTAAGAAAGATGGAGACTTTACCTCTTTCATGTTTACATGGATGGAGCTGGAACATATTCTTCTTAGCAAAGTATCTCAGGAATGGAAGAAAAAGTATCCAAGGTACTCAGCCCTATTATGAAGCTGATTTATAGCTTTCATATGAAGGCAATAACCCAACTATAGCACAAGACTATGAGGAAAGGGCCAAGGAAGGAGCAGGTAGGGGGAAGGTTAGGGCGGAGGGAGGATCATGGGGGGACATTGAAGAATGGCTATAGGCAAAACTAACTAAACGCAAAATACAAATGTCTACATACAATAAGAAAATGCCATGAAGGCTACGTTGAACAGTTTTTTTTTTTTTATTAGCGTTAGATCATAGCTATGTACATTAATGTGATCATGGGGCACCATGCACTTGTTTTATTAACAGTTTAACACATTTTCATCACACTGGTTAACATAGCATTCCTGGCATTTTCTTAGTTATTGTGTTAAGACAATCTTATTCTGATTCACTAAGTTTCACATGTACCCTTGTAAGATGCATCACAAGTGTAATCCCACCAGTCATCCTCCCTCTACCCAATCTCCCCCCTCCCTCCCATCTCTATACCCCTTCCCCAAATTCTTAGATTGTAACTGGCTTTCCTAGGAAAGCTATAAATTAGTTTCATGGTAGGTTTGAGTACATTGGATACCTTTTCTTCCATTGTTGAGATACTTTACTAAGAAGAATATGTTCCAACTCCATCCATGTAAATATGAAAGAGGTAACCATCTTTCTTTAAAGCTGCATAATATTCCATGGTGTACATATACCACAATTTATTGATTCAATCATGGATCGATGAGCACCTGGGCTTTTTCCATGACTTAGCAATTGTGAATTGGGCTGCAATAAACATGCTGGTACAAATATCTTTGTTACAATGTGATTTTTGGTCTTCTGGGTATATATCTAGTAGAGGAATTATAGGATAGAATGACAGATTTATTTTCAGATCTCTAAGTGTTCTCCAAACATCTTCCAAAAAGAATGTAATAATTTGCATTCCCACCAGCAGTGTAGAAGTGTTCCCTTTTCTCCACATCCACACAAACATCTCTGGTCTTAGGATTTTGTGATATGGGCAAATCAAAACTACCTTAAGATACCATCTAACTCCAGTAAGATTGGCCATATGTTGAACAGTTTGAAGAGAATATTTCAGATTTTATATGAAACCAGCACATTGTACCCCTTGATTGCACTAAAGAACACAGCTATGATTTAAGAATAAAAAAAGAAATACAAGAAATAAAATTATGCCATGTATGTTTTCACATGATGTTGAAATAAAATCAGAAGATGATTCAAAGAGAAATGGTCATACCTACACAAAAACATGAAAATTAACCTGCTGCTGAATTAATATTTTCTTTTTCTTTTTCTTTTTTTTATTAAATCATAGCTGTGTACATCAATATGATCATGGGGCACCATACACTTGTTTCATAGAATATTTGACACATTTTGAACTCATTAGTTGACCTAGCCCTCCTGGCATTTTCTTGGTTACTTTGCCAAGACATTTACATTCCACATTTGCCAAGGCACACATGTACCCTTGTAAGATGCAGCACAGGTGTGATCCTTTCAATCCCCCTCCCTTTACCCACCTCCCCCTCCCTCCCCACACTTTCCCCTTTCAGTCTGTTCTTAGCTTGTAACTTGGTTATAGCTTTCATGTGAAGGTCCTAAGTTAGTTTCATAGCAGGGGTGAATACATTGGATATTTTTTCTTCCATTCTTGAGACACTTTACTGAGAAGAATATGTTCCAGCTCCATCCATGTAAACATGAAAGAGGTAAAGTTTCCATCTTTCTTCAAGGCTGCATAGTATTCCATAGTATTCCACATATACCACAATTTGTTAATCCATTCGTTGATCGATGGGCACTTGGGCTTTTTCCATGACTTAGCAATTATGAATAGGGCTGCAATGAACATTCTGGTACAAATATCTTTGTTATGATGTGATTTTTGGTCTTCTGGGTAGATGCCCAGTAGAGGAATTACAGAATTGAATGGCAGATCTATTTTTAGATCTCTAAGTGTTCTCCATACATCTTTCCAAAAGGAATGTATTAGTTTGCATTCCCACCAGTAGTGCAAAAGTGTTCCCTTTTCTCCAAATCCACAGCAATATCTCTGGTCTTGAGATTTTGTGATATAGGCTAGTCTCACTGGAGTTAAATGATATCTCAAAGTAGTTTTGATTTGCATTTCTCTGATGATTAAAGATGATGAGCATTTTTTTCATATTTCTGAAGGCCTCTCGTCTGTCTTGATCGGAGAAGTTTCTTTTAATTCTTTTGCCCAGCCTATGATGGTATCCCTTGTTCTTTTCTTGCTAATGAGTTTGAATTATCTGTGGATTCTGGTTATTAATCCTTTGTCAGAAATATAACCAGCAAATATCTTCTCCCATTCTGTGGGCTGTTTGCTTCCTTTACTTACTGTGTTCTTGGCTGTGCAGAAGCTTTTTAGGTTGATCAAGTCCCAAAAGTGTACTTTTGAAGCTGCTTCAATCGCCCGGGGGGTCCTTCTCATAAAAAACTCACCCAACCCAATTTCTTCAAGGATTTTCCCTGCACTTTCTTCTAGTATTTTTATAGTTTCATGTCTTAAGTTTAGGTCTTTAATCCAGTAAGAGTCTATCTTGGTTAGTGGTGAAAGGTGTGGATCCAGTTTCAGTCTTCTACAGGTTGCCAGCCAGTTCACCCAGCAACATTTGTTAAATAGGGAATCTTTTCCCCACTGGATGTTTTTAATTGGCATGTCAAAGATTAAATAACGATAAGTAGCTGGGTTCATCTCTTGATTCTCTATTCTGTTCCAGACATCTACTTCTCTGTTTTTGTGCCAATATCATGCTGTTTTGATCACTATCGATTTGTAGTATAGTCTGAGGTCTGATAGTGCAATTCCTCCTGTTTTGTTTTTGTTTTTGAGTAATGTCTTGGCTATTCAAGGTTTTTTCTGATTCCACATAAAATGAAGTATTGTTTTTTCAAGATCTTTAACATATGACAGTTTAACTGTAATAGGGATTGCGTTGAAGGTATATATTGCTTTGGGTAGTATGGACATTTTAACAATGTTGATTCTTCCCAGCGATCGGCGTGGTATGTTTTTCCATTTATTAACATTCTCAGCTATCTCTTTTCTTAGAGTTTCATAGTTCTCTTTATATAGATCTTTCACATCCTTTGTTAGATAAACTCCCAAATATTTCATCTTCTTTGGCATTACCGTGAATGGGATAGAGTCCTTAATGTTTTTTCAACTTGACTATTGTTGGTATATATAAAGGCTACTGCTTTATGAATGTTGATTTTGTAACCTGAGACATTGCTGTATTCCTTGATCACTTCTAAGAATTTTGTAGTAGAGTCCCTAGTGTTTTCAGATATACAATCATATCATCTGTGAAGAGCGAAAGTTTGATCTCTTCTGACCCTATGTGGATGCACTTGATCGCCTTTTCTTCCCTAATTGCGGTGGCTAAAACTTCCATTACAATGTTAAAAAGCAAAGGAGACCTGGGCAGCCTTGTCTGGTTCCGCATCTAAGTGGAAATGATTCCAATTTAATTACGTTCAGTATGATATTGGCTGTCGGTTTGCTGTAGTTGGCCTCTATCAGTTCAAGAAATGTCCCTTCTACACCAATTTTCTTAAGTGTTCTGATCATGAAGGAATGTTGGATGTTATCAAAAGCTTTTTCTGCATCGATTGAGAGGATCATATTATCTTTGTTTTTTACTTTGTTTATGTGCTGTATTACATTTATAGATTTATGTATATTGAACCAGCCTTGAGACACTGGGATGAAGCCAACATGATCATGATGTATGATTTGTTTGATATGTTGCTGGATTCTGTTTGTTAGGATCTTGTTGAATATTTTTGCGTCTGTATTCATTGGTGGTATTGGTCTATAATTTTATTTTTTTGTTGGGTCTTTTCCTGGTTTGGGGATCAGGGTGATGTTTGCTTCATAGAACGTGTTGGGGAGTCTTCCTTCTTTTTCTACATTTTGGAACAGTTTGAGTAATATAGATACTAATTCCGTTTTAAAGGTTTGGTAGAATTCTGATGTGAAACCATCTGGTTCCAGATTTTTCTTTTTGGGGAGGTTTTGTATGGTTGATGTTATTTCCGAACTTGATATGGGCCTGTTCAACATTTTCACTTGATTCTAGTTAAGTCTTGGAAGGTGACAAGCTTCCAAGTATTGGTCCATTTCCTTCATATTTTCATATGTCTGACAGTAAAGTTTCTTGTAATATTCATTAAGGATTTTTTGGATTTCTGAGGAGTCTGTTGTTATTTCGTCTTTGTCATTTCTGATTGATGAGATTAGAGATTTTAGTCTTTTTTTCTTGATTAGGTTGGTCAAAGGTTTATCTGTTTTGTTAACCTTTTCAAAAAAACAGCTTTTTGATTTATTGATCTGTTGTATTATTCTTTTGTTTTCAATTTCATTTAGTTCTGCTCTGATTTTCGTTATTTCTTGTCTTCTACTGGGTTTGGGGTTGGAGTGTTCTTCCCTTTCCAGTTGCTTCAGATATCCCATTAAGTTGGTAACTACCTCTCTTTCCATTCTCCTGAGGAAGGTTTGCAGCGCTATAAATTTCCTTCTTAGAACTGCCTTTGTGGTGTCCCAGAAGTTCTGATAGCTCATGTCTTCATTTTCGGTTTGTTCCAAAAATTTGGCAATTTCCTTCTTGATCTCATCACTGACCCAGCTATCATGCAGCATAAGGTTATTTAACTTCTATGTTTTTGTATGTGTATGCATAATCCTGTTGTTACTCATCTCAAGTTTTATTCCATGATGGTCTGAGAAGATGCATGGAATAACTTCTATTCCTTTAAATTTACTGAGGTTAGACTTGTGACCTAACATGTGATCGATTCTGGAGTAAGTTCCATGGGCTGAAGAGAAGTATGTGTATTCAGTTTTGTTAGGATGAAATGTTCTGTAGATGTCTGCTAAATCTAAATGCTGGATGGTTAGATTTAAATCTAGAATTTCTTTACTCAGCTTTTTGTTGGAGGATCGATCCATCACTGCCAAAGGAGTGTTAAAATCTCTGACTATTGTAGAGTTGGAGGAAATCAAGTTGCTCATGTCTGTTAGAGTTTCTCTTATACATTGAGGTGCATTCTGGTTGGGTGCATAGATATTAATAATTGAAATCTCATCATATTGAGTCTTACCCTTAACAAATATGAAGTGACCATTTTTGTCCTTCCTTACTTTTGTTGGTTTAAAGCCTATTGTGTCCTCAAATAAAATTGCAACTCCTGCTTTTTTCTGGTTACCATTTGCCTGAAATATGGATGACCATCCTTTCACCTTGAGTCTGTATTTGTCTTTTAAGTTAAGATGTGATTCTTGTATGCAACAAATATCTGGCCTAAGTTTTTGTATCCAGTCAGCTAACCTATGTCTCTTTAGAGGGCAGTTTAAGCCATTCACATTAATGGAGAGCATTGCTAAGTTTGGTGAAATTTGGGGTATTGAGTTTTTTGAAAGTCCAGTGGGCATTTTTAATCCTTTGCCATTGTGGAAGTTAGAGTTTGATCAGAAGTTTCTGAGTGAGTTTACTTTTGTAGTAGAGGATTGGGTTGGTTATTATGGAGGATAGGTCTGAGAATATCCTGAAGAGCTGGTTAGGTTATGGCAAATTCTTCAGCATATGTATGTCATTAAAGTATTTAATTTCTCCGTCATAAATGAAACTCAGTTTAGCTAGGTACAAGATCTGGGGTTGAAAGTTATTTTGCTTGAGGAGATTAAATGTTGATGATCACCTTCTTCTGGCTTGAGACAGAGAGAGATCTGCAGTCATTCTAATGTTCTTCCCTTTGAAGGTAATAGATTTCGTTCACCTGGCCACTTTGACAATTTTCTCCTTCATATTAACTTTAGTGAAGTTAATTATGATATACCTGGGGGATGTCTTATTCGGTTTGAGTCTTGCTGGGGTTCTGAAGCTATCTGCTGTCTGAATTTCAGGTTCTCTAGGCATGTCTGGAAATTCTCTTTCATAATTTCATGTAGAAGGCCTCTGCGCCCAGTGAGGCCACTTCATCTGTTTCAGGAATTCCTATGAGACGGATATTTGCCTTCTTTGAGTTATCCCAGAGCTCTCTGAGTGAGTGATCCATTTTTGCTCTCCATTTCTCTTCCTCTTTGAGAGTTTGGGAGCGTTCAAAGGCTTTATCTTCGATGTTGGAGATCCTTTCTTCTTCTTGGTCCATTCTGTTGCTAAGGGATTCTACTGTATTTTTCATATCTTTGAGGGCTGCAAATTCTGGTTTCAGCGTGTCTAAGTCTTTCATGGTTTTGTCTTTAAATTCGTTAAATTCTTGAGACAGCTTTGGAATTTCTCCATGAATTTCTAATTCCATTTTGTTAATCTTGTTTCCTATCCAAATTCTGAATTCGATTTCTGACATCTCAGCCAGTTGTTTGTGAATGGGATCTTCAATTACATCTGCCGTATCTTTCCTTGGGGGTGTTGATCTATTCTGATTATTCATGTTACCAGAGTTTTTCCGCTGATTCGCCCCATGATTGTTTTACCCCCTTTCATTTTCCTCTGGTGTTTTGTTGAGGACCCGTACAGTGCTGTGGCCTGAGAAACTGGGGCCCTGTTTGGTGTAGAGGGGCTAAGTGGTTCTGTCTTGTTTTCAGCTTGTTTCTATGTGACCCTAGTCTGGGTTGAAGTCTCAGCTGTGGAGAAATACCAGCAATGAAGTCACCCCACCCACCACAGGCAACAAATGGAAAAGGAAAATCAAACCTTCCTACCACCATACACCCAGGGCACTACCTGGATAGTCTCTAGGTGAGTGACAGTTCAAAAGGTCCAAGTCAATTGTCTCACTCAGCAGCTGCCTTGGGTGGAGGGTTCAAGAGGTCCCTGGGAACTAGATCACAGGGGTCTGGTGACTGCTCTAAAATGGCTTGCTCCAGTGCTGCATGGAATCAGGAAGAGTCACCAGTAAATAGATCAATCTGGGAAGATTGATGCCTCCTTCTGCACTTTGCAGCTCTGTGACACCCAGTCGCTGCTAGCCCCACAGGGCTGTGACCCAGTCAGTTGTCTGCAGTAAGCAGATACCCCAGGGGTTTGCACCTGCCTAAGTCACAGGGTAGTCTGTGTCTGCTCGACTAGGCCACTATTCTCTGTCTTTATCCAGTAGGGATTATTGTGGCCTGTCAACCTCGGGCACTTGATGGAGGCTGAAGATGTTCACTCATTTCCAGCCCCACCCTTAGTTTATGTTACTGGGTGAAGGGAACAACCCTGTGGGAGTTTGTTTCTGACCTTGCCAGATTTCTCTGCAGAGGAGAGGCTGATTTGAGTTCCCAGACCCTGTGCCTCAGGCCCTGTCTTTAGTCCTGTGGGTTTGTATTCGCAGCACAATCAGTTGTTGGCTATAGCATCTTGGCCCCCTTTGTCAATATGCTGGTGATCCCCTAAGGGCCAGATGTGTCTTAGGCTCAGTAGAGCGGTCCTCTGGATCAGCCCCACCCTGGGAATTTCCTGGCTCTGTGGTGTGTTTTCTAGTCCCCGTGTTCCACCCATGTCGGTACTGTCTCAGGAAAACCCTTTACTCACGGGGCCTGTGTTTCAGTCCCACAACTGTTCCATGGTGATTGCCATCTGAGAAGATGCTCGTCCTCATCTGGCTGCCCAGGAAGACAGGAGGAGAGGCTATGGGTTATCTGGGGTTGGGCCTTGTTATTGCTGAAGACGGCTGTTGCTCTGCACCTTGGGACGCCACCGCTCCTGTAATTACCTCTCAGCCAACCATCATCTTCTCGCTCCCTTGCGACAGAGTCAGCACTGGCCAGCTGCAGTCCAGGTCCTGTCTACACCTCTCAAGAGTTCACCCAAGATTCTGGACTCTTATGGGGGCACGTCTCCAGATCACGGAGTGAGAGTGGAGGGGAGTGTTAGGAGCTCAGAGTTGCAGGTCGTAGCACCAAGCTCATTGAGACCAAATGAACAAATAGACAGATACAAAGGTTACCATGCACATGGGCCCATAGATACAGAGACAGACAGAGACACAAAGACATACAGGCAACAGCCACAACAACAGCAATATAAGAACAACTGCAATAAAAATAGTGATAATCGTAAAATAATTGAACAAAAGGAAATAAAGAGAAAAAAAGTGATGTTAGAAGGTATGTTAAATGAGAAGAAGGAAGAAATTAAAATTAGAAGACACAGAAATAAAAGATATATGTATATTAAAAGTAATAATAAAAAATTATTGAAATCTCCTCTACGAAAATGGTGAGTGAAAAACAGACAAAAGCAAAAACCATGAAAACCAAACCAAACCAAAACGAAACAAAACAAAAGGCACCAACTACAAAAATATTCGTGTGTAGAAATTACCTATAAATATCTATGTGTCTGCTCTAGGGATTAACTTGCATAGGAATATATTCATACCGCGATACACTTTCTGGACACCAGGTTGCTCTGTGAGTGGTTTCGAGACTTATACGTGATTTACAGTTTATACCATTACCATGGTAACCACCTTCCATGGCCGATCGCCATTTTGGAGTTTCTGTAAAAGATTGTCGCCTAAGAATTTTGCAACCTTGGCTGTTCTTTTCCAGACAGCACTTGCGACCGACTTTCCCACTCAATGCAGGTGTCCACGCTTCCTAAGTCCCTCCACTCTGTTCCCAGGTTCCCATGCAAACTGGCAACTGCAATCAGCCATAAGGGGAGCAGTGCTGAGTTTTTGCCGGCTCTATCTCCTGTAGGTGGTTACTGCGGTTTCAGCAGCCAAAGCTGGTCCACGGCTTCAGCAGCTTTGCGGCTCCAGAAGCCAAAGCCAAGTCCTAGTTTTCAGGCCGGTTCCCATGGTTGGAGAGCTCAGGGGACTTATTCTGAGTTTTATGGATTAGAGTTTCCCATTTGGATGGGCACCCACCAGTTCGCAGTGCAGCCTGAACCACCAGCCCCCTCCAAAGCCTCGGGAAAAGGCGCCCGCTCTTTTGGGTAGTTCAAAATGTCTGTTTCCCAGGCAGGATCTCTTCCCTTCGATTGTGCAACAGTTTGCCCAGGTCCCTGTGGTTTTGAGTGGCTCTCCTTTCAGAAGCCTCCCTCAGTTCAGGATTAATTATTTGTCAATTGGATTTTGTCAGCATTTACAAGCTGCTGACCTCTGTAGGGCAGGGGCCTGCTGGCCTGCCAAGCAGGGAAGAATCTCTACAACACAGTCTGTGATTTTAAATTACTCCCCATATATAGCAATCTGCCAGTTTGCTGGGGTCTCCAGCTGTCTGTCCACTGCAATAATCCACACACAGAGAAGGTCCAGACCGCCTTTCCTCTCACCTGGTGGCTTGGGAGAGGTGGGCTACACGTCCATCCTGTCCACCATTATGCTCCACCTCCCCTAGTATTTTTATAGTTTCACGTCTTAAGTTTAAATCTTTAATCCAATGAGAGTCTATCTTAGTTAATGGTGAAAGGTGTGGGTCCAGTTTCAGTCTTCTGCAGGTTGCCAACCAGTTCACCCAGCACCATTTGTTAAATACTGAATCTTCTCCCCACTGAATGTTTTTATTATTTTTATTTAATTTTTATTAAATCATAGCTGTGTACATTAATATGATCATGGGGCACCATACACTTGGTTCATAGACAGTTTGACACATTTTCATCACACTAGTTAATATAGCTTTCATAGTATTTTCTTAGTTAATTTGCTAAGACCTTTACATTCCACATTTACTAGGATTCACATATACCCTTGTAAGATGCACCGCAGGTGTAATCCCATTAATCCCCCTCCCTCCGCCTACCTTCCCTCTCCCTCCCACCCCTTTCCCACTTCTCCCTCCCACCCCTTTCCCACTTCTCCCTATTCTTAGGTTGTAACTGGGTTATAGCTTTTATGTGAAGGTCCTACATTAGTTTCATAATAAGGGTGAGTACATTGGGTACTTTTTCTTCCATTCTTGAGACACTTTACTAAGAAGAATATGTTCCAGCTCCATCCATGTAAACATGAAAGAGGTAAAGTTTCCATCTTTTTTTAAGGCTGCATAATATTCCATGGTGTACATATACCACAATTTATTAATCCATTCGTGGATCGATGGGCACTTGGGCTTTTTCCATGACTTAGCAATTATGAATAGGGCTGCAATAAATATTATGATACAAATATCTATACTACAAATCGATAGTGATCAAAACACCATGGTACTGGCCGAATGTTTTTAATTGGCTTGTCAAAGATCAAATTATGGTAAGTAGCTGGATTCATCTGTTGGTTCTCTATTCTGTTCCAGACATCTACTTCCCTGTTTTTGTGCCAATGCCATTCTGTTTTGATCACTATCAATTTAGTATACTTTGAGGTCTTGTAGCATAATTCCTCGTGCTTTGTTTTTATTTCTGAGTAATGTCTTGGCTATTCAAGGTTTTTTCTGATTCCATATAAAATGAAGTATTGTTTTTTCAAGATCTTTAAAGTCTGAGAGTGGGGATTTAATAGGAATTGCGTGAAATTATATATTGCTTTGGGTAGTATGGACATTTTAACGATGTTGATACTTCCCAGCCATGAGCATGGTATGTTTTTCAATTTGCAAACATTTTCAGTGATTTCTTTTCTTAGAGTTTCATAGTTCTCTGTATAGAGATCTTTCACATCCTTTGTTAGATAAACTCCCAAATATTTCATCTTCTTTGGCACTACTGTGAATGGGATAGGGTCCTTAACTGTTTTTTCAACTTGACTATTGTTAGTATGTATAAAGGCTACCAATTAATGAATGTTGATTTTGAAACCTGAGATGCTGCTGTTTTCCTTGATCACTTCTAAGAATTTTGTACTAGAGTCCCTAGTGTTTTCCAGATACACAATCATATCATCTGCGAAGAGTGAAATTTTGATCACATTGATTTCCTTTTCTTCCCTAATTGCAGTGCCTAAAACTTCCATTACAATGTTAAAAAGCATTGGAGACAATGGGCAGCCTTGTCTGGTTCCTGATCTGATTGGAAATTATTACAATTTAACCCCATTCAATATGATATTGGCTGTGGGTTTGCTGTAGATGCTCTCTGTCAGTTTCAGAAATGTACCTTCTATACTGATTTTCTTAAGTGTTCTGATCATGAAGTGATGCCGGATATTATCAAAAGCTTTTTCTTGAGAGAATCATGTGGTATTTCCTTTTTAATTTGTTTATGTGTTGGATTACATTTATATATTTACGTATATTGAACCAGCTTTGAGACCTTGGGATAAAACCGACTTTGTCATGATTTGTAATTTGTTTGATGTATTGCTGGATTCTGTTTGTTAGGATCTTGAACATTTTTGCATCTATATTCTTTAGTGATATTGGTCTATAATATTCTTTTCTTGTTGAATCTTTCCCTGGTTTGGGGATCAGGGTGATGTTTGCTTCATAGAACATGTTGGGTAGTTTTACTTCTTTTTCTACCTTTTGGAACAGGTTGAGTAATATAGGTACTAATTCCTTTTTCAAGGTTTGGTAGAAATCTGACGTGAAAACATCTGGTCCTGGGCTTTTCTTTTTAGGGAGGTTTTGTATGATTGATGCTATTTTTGAACTTCATATGGGCCTATTCAACATTTCCACTTGATTCTGGCTAAGTCTTGGAAGCTGACATGCTTCCAAGTAATGGTCAATTTCCTTCATATTTTCATATTCCTGAGAATAAAGTTTCTTGTAATATTCATTAAGGATTTTTTGCATTTCTGAAAAATCTGTTGTTACTTCATCTTTCTCATTTCTGATTGATGATATTACATATTTTACTCTTTTTTTCCTGGTTAGTATGGCCAAAGGTTTATCTATTTTATTGACCTTTGCAAAAAAACAGCCTTTTGATTTATTGATCTGCTGTATTATTCTTTTGTTTTCAATTTCATTTAATTCTGCTCTATTTTGGTTATATATTTTTTTCTTCTACTGTGTTTGGGGTTGGAATGTTCTTCCTTTTCCAGTTGCTTGAGATGTACCATTAAGTTGTTAACTTCCTCTCTTTCCTTTCTCTTCAGGAAGAATTACAGTGCTCTAAATTTCCCTATTAGAACTACCTTTGTGGTGTTCCAGAGGTTCTGATTGTTAATGTCTTCATTGTCATTTTGTTCCAAAAAATTGGCTATTTCTTTCTTCATCTCATGTCTGCCCAGCTATCACTCAGCATAAGGTTATTTAACTTCTATGTTTTAGAATGGGTATGCAGAATCCTGTTGTTACTCAGTTCAAGTTTTATTCCATGGTTTTACGAGAAGATGCATGGAGTAATTTCTATTCCTTTAAATTTACTGAGGTTAGACTTTTGACCTAAGATATGATTGATTTTGGTGTAAGTTCCATGGCAGATGAGAAGTATGTGTATTCAGATTTTTTGAAATGAAATGTCCTGTAGATGTCTGCAAAATCCAAATGTTGAATGTTGAGGTTTAAATCTAAAATGACTTTGCTCAGCTTCTTTTTTTTTTTTTATTTTATTTTTTTTTTATTAAATCATAACTGTATACAATGATATGATTATGGGGCATCATACACTCACTTCATAAACCATTTGACACATTTTAATCACAGTGGTTAACATAGCCTTTCCGGCCTTATCTCAGTTACTGGGCCAAAACATTTACATTCTACATTTACCAAGTTTCGCAAATACCCCTGTAATATGCACCACAGGTGTGATCCCACAGATTCCCCTCCCTCTACCCACCCCCCCCTTTCCCACTTCCCCCTATTGTTAAGTTGTAGCTGGGTTATAGCTTTCATGTGAGAGTCCCAAATTAGTTTCATAGTAGGGCTGTGTACATTGGGTATTTTTTCTTCCATTCTTGGGATACTTTACTAAGAAGAATATGTTCCAGCTCCATCCATGTAAACATGAAAGAGGTAAAGTCTCCATCTTTCTTTAAGGGTGCATAGTATTCCATGGTATACATATACCACAATTTATTAATCCATTCGTGGATCGATGGGCACTTGGGCTTTTTCCATGACTTAGCAATTATGAATTGGGCTGCAATAAACATTCTGGTACAAATATCTTTGTTATGTTGTGATTTTTGGTCTTCTGGGTATATGCCCAGCAGAGGAATTACAGGATTGAATGGCAGATCTATTTTTAGATCTCTGAGTGTTCTCCATATATCTTTCCAAAAGGAATGTATTAATTTGCATTCCCACCAGCAGTGCAGAAGTGTTCCCCTTTCTCCGCATCCACGCCAACATCTCTGGTCTTGAGATTTTGTGATATAGGCTAGTCTCATTGGAGTTAGATGATATCTCAAAGTAGTTTTGATTTGCATTTCTCTGATGATTAAAGATGATGAGCATTTTTTCATATGTCTGAAGGCCGTGCGCCTGTCTTCTTCAGAGAAGTTTCTCTTCAAATCCCTTGCCCAGCCTGCGATGGGATCCCTTGTTTTTTTCTTGCTGATGCGTTTGAGTTCTCTGTGGATTCTGGTTATTAAACCTTTGTCAGAGATATACCCTGCAAATATCTTCTCCCATTCAGAGGGCTGTCTGCTTGCTCTGCTTACTGTGCTCTTAGCTGTGCAGAAGCTTTTTAGTTTGATCAAGTCCCAGTAGTGTATTTTTGAAGCTGCTTCAATTGCCCGGGGGGTTCTCCTCATGAAATACTCACCCAGACCAATTTCTTCAAGAGTTTTCCCTGCATTCTCCTCTAGTATTTTTATAGTTTCATGTCTTAAGTTTAAATCTTTAATCCAATTAGAGTCTATCTTAGTTAATGGTGAAAGGTGTGGGTCCAATTTCAGTCTTCTGCAGGTTGCCAGCCAGTTCACCCAGCACCATTTGTTAAATAGGGAATCTTTTCCCCACTGAAGGTTTTTAATTGGATTGTCAAAAATCAAATAGCGGTAAGTAGCTGGATTCATCTCTTGTTTCTCTATTCTATTCCAGATATCTACTTCTCTGTTTTTGTGCCAATAACATGCTATTTTGATCACTATCGATTTGTAGTAAAGTCTGAGGTCTGGTAGTGTGATTCCTCCTGTTTTGTTTTTATTTCTGAGTAATGTCTTGGCTATTCGAGGTTTTTTCTGATTCCATATAAAACGAAGTAATGTTTTTTCAAGATCTTTAAAATATGACAGTGGAGCTTTAATAGGGAGTGCGTTGAAATTATATATTGCTTTGGGTAGTATGGACATTTTGATAATGTTGATTCTTCCTAGCCGTGAGCATGGTAAGTTTACCCATTTGTTAACATTTTCAGCTATTTCTTTTCTTAGAGTTTCATAGTTCTCTTTACAGAGATCTTTCACGTCTTTTGTTAGGTAAATTCCCAAATATTTCATCTTCTTTGGCACTACTGTGAATGGGATAGAGTCCTTAACTGCTTTTTCAATTTGACTGTTGTTGGTGTATATAAAGGCTACCGATTTATGAATGTTGATTTTGTAACCTGAGACACTGCTGTATTCCTTGATCACTTCTAGGAGTTTTGTAGTAGAGTCCCTTGTGTTTTCCAGATACACAATCATATCATCTGCGAAGAGCGAGAGTTTGATATCTTCTGACCCTATATGGATACCCTTGATCGCCTTTTCTTCCCTAATTGCAGTGGCTAAAACTTCCATTACAATGTTGAAAAGCAATGGAGACAATGGGCAGCCTTGTCTGGTTCCTGATCTGAGTGGAAATGATTCCAATTTAACTCCACTCAATATGATATTGGCTGTGGGTTTGCTGTAGATAGCCTCTATCAGTTTAAGAAATGTCCCTTCTAGACCAATTTTCTTGAGTGTTCTGATCATGAAGGGATGCTGAATATTATCAAAAGTTTTTCTGCATCAATTGAGAGAATCATATGGTCTTTGTTTTTTAATTTGTTTATGTGCTGAATTACATTTATAGATTTACGTATATTGAACCAGCCTTGAGACCCTGGGATAAAACCAACTTGGTCATGATGTATAATTTGTTTGATGTGTTGCTGGATTCTGTTTGTTAGGATCTTGTTGAATATTTTTGCATCTATATTCATTAGTGATATTGGTCTATAATTTTCTTTTCTTGTTGGGTCTTTTCCTGGTTTGGGGATCAGGGTGATGTTTGCTTCATAGAACGTGTTGGGTAGTCTTCCTTCTTTTTCTACATTTTGGAACAGGTTGAATAATATAGGTACTAATTCCTCTTTAAAGGTTTGGTAGAATTCTGACGTGAAACCATCTGGTCCCGGGCTTTTCTTTTTAGGGAGGTTTTGTATAGTTGATGCTATTTCTGAACTTGATATGGGTCTGTTCAACATTTCCACTTGATTCTGGTTAAGTCTTGGAAGGTGGCGTGCTTCCAAGTATCGGTCTATTTCCTTCACATTTTCATATTTCTGAGAATAAAGTTTCTTGTAATATTCATTAAGGATTTTTTGGATTTCTGATGAGTCTGTGGTTATTTCGTCTTTGTTGTTTCTGATTGATGATATTAGAGATTTTACTCTTTTTTTCCTGATTAGGTTGGCCAGAGGTTTATCTATTTTATTGACCTTTTCAAAAAACCAGCTTTTTGATTTATTGATCTGTTGTATTATTCTTTTGTTTTCAATTTCATTTAATTCTGCTCTAATTTGGTTATTTCTTTTCTTCTACTGGGTTTGGGGTTGGAATGTTCTTCCTTTTCCAGTTGCGTGAGATGTCCAATTAAGTTGTTAACTTCCTCTCTTTCCGTTCTCTTGAGGAAGGCTTGCAGTGCTATAAATTTCCCTCTTAGAACTGCCTTTGCAGTGTCCCAGAGGTTCTGAGAGTTTGTGTCTTCATTGTCATTTTGTTCCAGAAAATTGGTGATTTGTTTCTTAATCTCATCTCTGACCCAGCTATCATTCAGCATAAGGTTATTTAACTTCCATGTTTTTGTATGGGTATGTAGATTCCTGTTGCTACTCAATTCAAGTTTTATTCCATGATGGTCCGAGAAGATGCATGGAATAATTTCTATTCCTTTAAATTTACTGAGGTTAGACTTGTGACCTAAAATGTGATCAATTTTGGAGTAAGTTCCGTGGGCTGATGAGAAGTATGTGTATTCAGTTTTGTTGGGATGAAATGTTCTGTAGATGTCTCCTAAATCTAAATATTGGATGGTTAGGTTTAAATCTAAGATTTCTTTGCTCAGCTTCTTGTTGGAGGATCAATCCAACACTGCCAAAGGAGTGTTGAAATCTCCGACTATTATGGAGCTGGAGTTGCTCTTATCTGTTAGAGTTTTTCTTATAAATTGAGGCGCATTGTGGTTGGGTGCATAGATATTACTATTAGCAATCTCATCATATTGAGTATTACCCTTAACAAATATGAAGTGACCATTCTTCTCTTTCCATAGATTTGTTGGTTTAAAGCCTATTGTATCCACAAATAAAATTGCAACGCCTGCTTTTTTCTGATTACCATTTGCCTGAAATATGGATGACCATCCTTTCACCCTGAGTCTATATTTGTCTTTGAAGGTAAGATGTGACTCTTGTATGTAACAAATATCTGGCCTGAATTTTTGTATCCAGTCAACTAATCTACGCCTCTTTAGAGGACAGTTTAAGCCTTTCAGAATAATGGAGAATATGATAAGTATGGTGAAATTTTGGGTATTCAGTTTTTCAAAAGTCCACTGGACATTTTTAATCCTTTTGCCAGTGTGGAAATTGGATTTTGATCCAAAGTTTCTGAGTAAGTTTACTTTTGTGGTATAGGATTGGGTTGGTTATTTTGGAGGATAGGTCTGAGAATATCTTGAAGAGGTGATTCGGTTATGGCAAATTTCTTCAACATATGAATGTCATTAAAGTATTAAATTTCTCCATCATAAATGAAACTCAGTTTAGCTGGATACAAGATCCGGGGTTGAAAGTTATTTTGCTTTAGGAGATTAAAAGTCGATGACACCCTCTTCTGGTTTGAAAAGTTTTAGAAGAGAAATCTGCAGTCATTCTAATGTTCTTGCCTTTGAAGGTGATAGTTTTTTTTCACCTGGCTGCTTTGAGAATTTTCTCCTTCATATTAAGTTTAGTGACGTTAATTATAATATGCCTGGGGGATGTCTTATTAGGATTGAGTCGTGCTGGGGTTCTGAAGCTGTCCGCTATCTGAATTTCAGAATCTCTAGGCATGTCTGCAAAATTGTCTTTCATAATTTCATGTAGAATGGTCTCTGTGCCCAGCAAGGCCACTTCATCTGTTTCTGGAACTCCAGTTATTTGGATATTAGCCTTCTTTGAATTATCCCAGAGCTCTCTGAGAGAGTGATCCATTTTTGCTGTCCATTTCTCTTCCTCTTTGAGAGTTTGGGAGCGTTCAAGAACTTTATCTTCCATGTCAGAAATCCTTTCTTCTGCTTGCTCCATTCTGTTTCTGAGGGATTCTACTGTATTTTTAATATGTTTGAGGGCTGCAAATTCTTGCTTCAGTGTGTCTAACTCTTTGGTGGTTTTGTCTTTAAATTCGTTAAATTCTTGAGACAACTTTTGAATTTCTCCTTGAATTCCTAATTCCAGTTTGTTAATCTTGTCTGCAATCCAAATTCTGAATTCGATTTCTGACATCTCAGCCAGTTGTTTATGAATGAGATCTTCAATTGCTTCTGCCATATCTTTCCTTGGGGGGGGTTGATCTATTCTGGTTATTCATGTTACCAGAGTTTTTCCGCTGATTCTACCCCATGGTTGTTTTACTCCCTCTGATTTTTTCCCCCTGGGGCTTTCTTGAGGGCCTGTACAGTGTTTTGGCCTGAGAAACTGGGGCCTGGTGTGGTGGGGCTAAATGGTTCTGCCTTGTTTTCAGCTGGTTTCTGTTCCACCCTAGTGAAACAGATATTTTGGATTGAAGTCTCAGCTGTGGAGAAATATCAGCAATTAAGACATCCCACCTCCCACCGGCAAACAATTGGAAAAGAAAAAATCAAACCTTCCTACCACCGTGCACCTACGGCACCACCTGATTTGTCCTCAGGTGATTGGTTCAGTTCAAAAATGTTCAAATCAATTGTCTCAGTCTGCACCTGTCTCAGGTTAGAGAGTTTAAGAGGTCTCAGGGAACTGGTTCACAGGGGTCTGGTGACTTCCCTGGTATGGCTTGCTCCAGTGCTGCATGGAGTCAGGAGAAGCCATCCAGCCTATAAATCAGTCTGGGAAGTTTGCTGCCTCCTTCCCCACCTTGCACCACTTCACACCCAGTCACTGATAGCCCTGCTGACCCAGTTGCCTGTAGTGAATCGGTACTCCAGGAGTTTGTACCTGCCTGAATCACAAGGAAGTCTGCCAGGCCACTGTGCTCTGCCTCTCTCTAGCAGGAGGAGGTGAGGCCTGACAAGCTCGGGTGCTAGATGAAGGTTGAGGGGTTTTCACTCAGGTCCAGTCTCACCCCTGACAGAACAGAACAGAACAACTCTGTGTTTCCCCTGCAGAAGAGAAGCTGAATTGAGTTCCAAATCAGCTTGTCTTTGCTCTTGTATTGTCTATAGGCTGACGATCCCCTGAGGGCCAGGTGCATCTTAGGTTTAGTAAAGCGGACCTCTGGGTCATCCCCACCCTGGGAGTTTCCATGGTTTGCAAGTTGGAGTTGCCTCCAGCAAACTCAGAGTCTCTGGTTGTCCAGGGAGACAGGGGGTCTGGCTTCAGAATATTCTGTAGTGAGCCATATTGCTAACAAAAGAGTGCTGCTGCCTTATTGCTCAGGCAGCCGTTGCTCCAGTGTAGCTCCCCTCCGGCCAACCGTCCTCTCTCCGCTCCTGTATCCTAGAGTCTGCACCGACTGGCTGCAGCCCAGCACTGTCTACACCCCTCAAGCAATTGCCCAAGTGTCTGGACCCCGACAGGCCTCCAGACCTTGGAGCCAGAGCAGAGGGGAGCGTGGAGAGCGCTGGAAGCCTGGGGTTGTGGGCAGAGAACACACACAGCTTTACACAGTTTTATGCCTGGCTGTATTTTCACCAAAAGATGGCTGTCACACTCTGCCTCAGGGAACTGCAACTCGGGTGCAGTCCCCTCTCCAATGACCGACCCGGACTGGCCTCCAGACCCCAGTGTGAGTGAAGGGCGCGCTGGGAGCTCAGAATTCCAGGTAGAGACTATATACAGTTTATAGAGTTTTATGCCTGGCAGGAGGATGCCGTGGCACCCCAGTAGGGGAGGTAGGTCCAGTTTTTAGAGGGTTTCTCCCATGGAGTGTAGTGGGGGGACCTTTGAACTCTGCCCAGTTGTTTGTGGGGCACTCTGAGCCGTTCTCATGGGGGAGGGGACTCCCGTCCACTGGTGATGGATTTTGTACCTTTTGTTTGTATCCTTGTGGTCGCAGCTCACCTCAGCGGGGTTGACGTGCGTTCTACAACCTTCTCTCTTAGTGCAGCTCAAAGCCACCAGGTTACTTGCTGAATTTTTGTCCTTTAACTCTCCTTCTGAACGGGAGCCTCTGTGGAAAGCTGGCTTCAGTCAGCCATCTTGTCTCCTCCCCCTAAAGGCCTATGTTAAGAAAACACACAGAGAGTGTATCAGCAAACTCATTAGCCATCTTATGGAATTGGCAGAAAAAAAGAAATAACCAAAATTTAAGAAGAGATTAATGGAATTTAAAACAAAGAATCACATAGAAAATTAATGAAATATAAAGTTTTGTATAGAAAAATAAATAAAAATCAATAAAAAATTGCCCAGTTTAATGAGAAATAGAAAATTAAAATCTGTAATGAACTCAAAGAGAAAAACAAGGGGCAATTGACTACAGGTGCCACATAAATAAAAAGTATTATTTCTGAGTACTACAAAAAACTCAGAAATAATGCCCAGAAATTTGACAATGTGGAGGAAATGAATCAATACCTAAATTTTTACCCTGTCCTTAGATGTAACCAAGAAGAAATAGATCTCTTGAACAGACCATTGTCAAAAACAGAGATTGAAGACACAATAAAGAAATCTTCCCTGAAAAGTAATGCCCGGGTCTAGATGGTTTCACACCAGAATTCTATCAAAAACCTTCAAAGAAGACCTTAAACCCATGGTGCAGAAATTATTCCAAAAATGTTGAGAAGGAAAGAATATTCCTGAACACATTCCAGAAAGCAAACATCACCATGACACCAAAGTGAGGAAAAGACCTGACTTCAAAGGACAACCTCAGATGAATTTCACTAATGAATATAGATACAAAAAGTCTCAATAATGGAAAAAGAAGAAATAGTTCCCAACTCATTCTATGAAGCAAATATCACCCTGATACCCAAACCAGGAAAAGACCCAACAAGAAAAGAACATTTTAAACCAATATGTCTAATGAATATTGATGCAAAAATAATCAATAAGATCCTAGCAAACAGAATCCAACAACACATCAAACAAATTATACACAACGACCAGTTCGGTTTCATCCCAGTGTCCCAAGGATGGTTCAATATACATAAATCCATAAATTTAATACATCACATAAACAAATGAAAAAAAAAAACAAAAGCATATGATTCTCTCAATTGATGCAGAAAAAGCTTTTGACAAAATCCAGCATCCTTTCTTGATCAGACGCTTAAGAAAATAGGTATAGAAGTAACATTACTTAAACTGACAGAGGCCATCTAAAGCAAACCCATAGCCAATATCATAGTGAATGGAATAAAATTGAAATAATTTCCATTGAGATCAGGAACCAGGCAAGGATGCCCACTGTCTCCACTGCTTTTTAACATTGTAATGGAAGTCTTAGCCACCACAATCAGGCAAGATAAGGCAATCAGTGGGATCCAAATAGGACCAGAGAAGATCAAATTGTCACTCTTCGCAGATTTTATGATTATATATCTGAAAAATCTCATAGAATCAACTACAAAACTCCTAGAAGTCATCAAGGAATATAGTAATGTCTCAGTATGAAAAATTAATACTCATAAATCTGTAGCCTTTATATACACCAACAATGGTCAAGAGGAAAAAACAATCAAAGATACTATTCCTTTTACAATAGTGCCAAAGAAGATGAAATAGCTGGGAGTGTATCTAACTGAAGATGTGAAAGATTTCTATAAAGAGGACTATGAAACTCTAAGAAAAGAAATAGCTGAAGTTGTTAACAAATGGAAAAATATACCATGCTCATGGCTGGGAAGAATCAACATTGTTAAAATGTCTATACTACCTAAAGCAATTTACAGATTTAATGCAATCCATGTTAAAGAACTTCTCTCATATTTTAAAGACCTGGAAAAATTAGTTCTTCATTTTATATGGAAACAGAAAAAACCTCGAATAGCCAAGACATTACTCAGAAATAAAAACAAATCAGGAGCAATCACACTTCTAGACTTCAGACTATATTATAAATCGATAGTGATCAAAACAGCATGGTATTGGCACAAAAATAGAGAGGTAGATATATGTAAGAAAAATGAATACCAAGAGTTGAACTCAGACAATTATTGTCATTTGATTTTTGATAAGCCTATTAAAAATATAAATTGGAAGAAAAATTCCCTATTCAATAAATGGTGCTGGGTGAATTGGCCGGCAACTTGTAGAAGACTGAAACCGGACCCACATCACATGAAAAAATGCTCATCATTAATTATCAGAGAAATGCAAACAAAAACTACTCTGAGATACCATCTAACTTCAGTAAAAGTAGCCCACATCACAAAATCCCAAAACAACAGATGTTGGCATGGATGTGGAGAAAAGGGAACACTTCTGCACTACTGGTGGGAATGCAAGCTAGTACGCTTCTTTTGGAAGGAAGTTTAGAGAATACTCAGGGATCTAAATGTAGACCTGCCATTTGATCTTGCAATTCCACTTCTAGTTGTGTATTTAAAGGAACAAAAAGCATTTGGCAATAAATATATTTGCATCAGATTGTTCATTGCAGCTCAATTCATAATTGCCAAGTCATAGAAGAAGCCCAAGTGCCCATCGACCCATGAATGGATTAATAAATTATGGTATATGTATACCATGGAATACTATGCAGCAGTAAAAAAAAATGGAGACTTTACCTCCTTTATGTTTATATGGATGGAGCTGGAAAATATTCTTCTTAGTAAAGTATCTCAGGAATGGAAGAAAAAGTATCCAAGTTCTCAGTCCTATTGTGAAACCAATTTATAATAACTCACACCTGCATATGAAAAATGAAACACAACTTTAGTCTATGATGAAGGAGGGAAGAGGAGGGCAAAGAAGGGTGAAGGAGTGGGAGGGATAGTAGGGTATAGAAGGGGGACCACAACTATGGAGCACATTGCAAGTACAAGTTCGTTCTATCATTTGTAGAACACAAATGTCCTAATGCTATAATTAGGTAAATGAGATGAAAGCTATGCTGATTAGTATGATGTAAGTACTCCAATTTGTACAAATAATGAACACACTGAAATGGGCATAAATATATTTATGATCTATGTACAAAAGACTTAATAAAAAAATAAAAATACAAGAAAAAATATCTCAATAAAATCCTACCCAATAAGGTACCATTTCATATTTAAAAAATCATTCATTCTTAGCAAATTGTTTTTTTCCCAGTGATGCTAGTCTGTTTTAGCAAACACAAGTATATAAAGTAATTTACTATATCAAGAGAAGCAAAAACAAAGACTATAATGATTCTCTCAATAGATGCAGACAAAAGCATTCGATAAAATTTGGTATCCCTTTCTAAATAACACACTAAAGATTATAGGGATAGATGGGACATTCTTAAACTGACTGAAGCTTAAGACTTCAATTATATGATAAACTCACAGGTAATATTTTACTCAATGGAGTAAAACTGAAAGCTTTTCAGTTTTAGAACTGGAAGCGGACAAGTTTGTCCCCTATTACCACCAGTATTGAACACTGCGCTGGAAGTTCTTGCCAACACAATCAGGCAAGGGAAGGAAATAATGTAGGGCAGAGGAGGTCAAATCCTCGCTTTTTGTTTATGACATGATCCTATACTTAGAGAACCTCAAACACTCAACTGCAGGAGTCCTGGAAGTGATCAAAAATGTAGAAGTATCTCAGTTAATAAAATTAATGTCCACAAATAAGTAGCCTTTTGTATATGCCAATAATAGCCAAGCTGAAAAGGTAAAAAAAGACACAGTTCCCTTTCTCATTAGACTCAAAACAAATGGAATATCTAGGAATCTAACAAAATAGGTGAAGGACCTCTACAATGAAAATTATGAAACCCTTAGAAAAGAATTTACAGAAGATATTAACAAATGGAACAATATATAATGCTCATGGCTGGGGAGAATCAATAATGTCAAAATTTCTATAGATCCCACAGCAATCTACATATTCAATGCAATCCTCATTAAAATATCATCATCATGCTTTCAATATTTGGAAAAAACAATTATTTTGTGCAGAATCATAAAAAGCCTCAAATATGCAAGGCAATTCTTAGAAATCAAAACAGAACTGGGCTTATCTCCCTACCAGACATTAGTCTATACGAAAAGGCCATAGTGGGATCAAACCAGCATGGTATTGGCACAAAAATAGAGACATTGACATTCGGAACCAAATAGAAAACTGTGAGTGAAACTAACATCTTACCACCACAAAATATTTAATAATGAAACAAGATCATACACTAGAGAAAAGAATCTCTATTCAATAAATGGTGTTTAGAAGACTGGATGATTACATGTAAAAGACAGGACCCACACCTCTCACCACTTACAAACATTGTTTCCAGTTTTATAAAAGATTTAAAACTAAGTCATGATACGATAAAAGTCCAGTTTTCATATGAAGGCTATAACCCAACTATAGCACAAGAATATGGGGAAAGGGTCAAGAGAGATGAGGGGAAGGTTAAGGTGGAGGGAGGGTAATTGGAGGGGCCACACCTATGGTGCATCTTAGAATGGATACAGCCGAAACTTACTAAATTCAAATGTCTTCAGACAACAGCTAAGAAAATGCCATGAAGGCTATGTTAAACAGTTTGATTAAAATATTTCAGATTGTGTATGAAACCAGCACATTGTACCCGTTGACTGCACTAATGTACATAGCTATGATTTAATTTAAAAACCCAATAGTATTATTGTAAATTTGCATTATTTATCAAAAACAACATAAACACAGATCATTCCGTATTTTTTGGCTTTATAGTCTTATAACCTTTGTGTCAAACTCTGACACTTTAAAAATATAAAAATATTCAGCAAAATCCAGGTTAAAAAAAAAAGTGTGGGAAACACTTGAAGATATCCATCAGCCTGGAGAAATTTTCTATTTATTAAATCATAAAGATGTAGATCATATATAAATTAATGCATTTTTAACGTATAATGTGCTGATTTCATATGCAATTTGGAATGCTCACATTGTACTAATTAATATGCCCCCACCTCATTTACTTAATTATTGTGTTTTAAGACATTTATACTCTGTACTAAATAGATATGACATGTACACTTGCAAAATGCACCATAGGTGTGAGTCCTCAAAGAAAGTGTGGGAAACACTTGAAGATATCAATCAGCCTGGAGAAATATTTTATGCATAATAATTTTGTGACAATTGCAACAAAACAAAAATAAACACATGAGGCTTAATTAAACTGAATAATTTCTGTATAGGTAAAGACACAATAACCAAAGCAAATAAAGAACCTTTAGAATTGGAAAAAATATTTTCATATTAAGAATTGAACAAAAGCTTGATAATTAGGAGCTAGGGGAACTCAAATTAATGAACAAAAAAGACCCAACAGTCCCCCTAGGACAAGAGTGATATATAGAACCTTCTCTAAAGAAGACAGACAAATGGCTAACAAATGCTTGAAAAAAATGTTCATCATCCCTAATCATCAGAGAATTGTAAATCAAAACTACCCTGAGATATTGCTTAGCCCTAATGAGAATGAACTACATCACAAAGTCTCAAATTTGCAGATGCTGTCTCGGATGTGGACATAAGGAAACACTTTTACACTGCTGGTGGGACTGAACCTAATACAGCTGATCTGGAAAGAAATATGGAGAATCTCCAATTAACTTCTATTTTTCTGCGATATCATTACCAGCCCTTAGAACTCCCATTTTGTCCTGCAATTCCATTACTAGGCTTCTACCAGAACAATAATAACAAAATCACAAGGACGTTTGTGCTAGACCTTTTTCAGAGCTCAATTTACAATTGTTAAAATGTGGAAACAACCTAAATGCTCACCAAATCAGGAACGTATTAACAAGCTCTGGTATATGTATTCCATGGAATACTATTCGTCCACTAAAAAGATGGAGACTATAGAGGCTCAGCACCCATAGCACAATGGTTATGATGCCAACCACATGAACTGAAGTTGGTGGGTTCGATTCCAGCCCATACCTGCCAGACAACAGTGACAATGTTTGAAAAAAAAAAAAAAGGAGAGTTTACATCTTTTGTATTAACTGGGACAGGAGTGAAACACATTCTTAGTAAAGCATCACAAAAATGAAGAAGCAAGAATCCAATGTACTCAACTGTAATATGATGGCAGTAGATAAGCTAATACAAGGAGTGGGGTAGGAAAATGAGGTAGCAGGGAGAGGGAAGGAGGGACAGGAATTGGGTCAAGGTGTATGGCAGACCTCTTGAGAATAGAACACAAGCTTAAGAGAGGCTTTAACAAATGCAATCAGAGTGACATCAATGAATCACAAATCATAAATTAATTGATTGATTGATTGATTAAAATCAAGAATAGTATTTTCTCCACATCCATGCCAACATCTCTGGTCTTGGGATATTGTGACATGGGCTAATCTTACTGAAGTAAGATGATATCTCAAATTAGTTTTGATTTGCATTTTTCCGATGAGCATTCTTTCATATGTCTCTAGGCCGTGCACCTGTCTTCTTCTGAGAAGTTTCTCTTCAAGTCCATTGCCAGCCTGAGATGGGATCACTTGTTCCTTTCTTGCTAATACTTTTGAATTCTCTGTGGATTCTAGTTTATTAAACCTTTGTCAGAGACATAACCTACAAATATCTTCTCCCATTCTGAGGGCTGTTTCCTTGCTTTACTTACTGTGTTCTTGGCTGTGCAGAAGCGTCTTAGTTTGGTCAGGTCCCAGTAGTGTATTTCTGATACTCTTCAATTGCCCAGGGGGGTCCTGCTGATAAAATATTTGCCCAGACCAATTTCTTCAAGAGTTTTCATTGCACTTTCTACAAGTATTTTTATAGGTTCATGTCTTGAGTTTAAATCTTTAATCCAGTGAGAATCTATCTTAATGGTGAAAGGTGTGGGTCCAGTTTCAGTCTTCTACAGGTCACCAAAGATCATATAACAGAATTCACATAGTATGAATTTGTTAGCAACATTTGTTAAACAGGGAATCTTTTCCCCACTGAATGTTTTTAATTGGCTTGTCAAAGATCAAGTAATGGTAAGTATCTGGGTTCATCTCATGGTTCTCTTTATTTTTTTTTTCATACGTCTACCTCTCTGTTTTTGTCCCAGTACCATGCTGTTTTGATCACTATCAATTTATGGCCTAATCTGAGGTCTGGTAGCATGATTCCTCCTGTTTTGTTTTTATTTCTGAGTAATGTCTTGGCTATTCAAGGTGTTTCTTGATTCCATATAAAATGAAGTTTTTTTCAACATCTTTAAAGTATTACAGAGCTTTAATAGCAATTGCATTGAAATTGTATATTGTTTTGGTTACAAGAACATTTTAACAATGTTGATTCTTCCCAGCCATGAGCATGGTATATTTTCCCACTTGCTAACATTTTCAGCTATTTCTTTTCTTAGAGTTTCATACTTCTCTTTATAGAAATTTTTCCTATCCTTTGTTAGACAAACTCTCAAATATTTCATCTTCTTTGGCACTACTGTGAATGGAATAGTCTTTGACTGCTTTTTCAGCTTGACTATTATTGGTATATATAAAGGGTACCAATTTTTGGATGTTTATTTTGTAACCTGAGATGCTGCTGTATTCCTTGATCACTTCTAAGAGTTTTGTAGTAGAATCCCTGGTGTTTTCCAGATATACAATCATATCATCTGTGAACAGTGAAAGTTTGATCTCTTCTGACCCTATATGGATAACCTTGATCACCTTTTCTTCCCTAATTGCGGTGGCTAAAACTTCCATTACAATGTTAAAGAGCAGTAGAGACAATGGGCAACCTCGCCTGGTTCCTGATCTAAGTGGAAATGATTTCAATTTAACGCCATTCAATAGGATATTGGCTGTAGGTTTGCTGTAGATGGCCTCTATCAGTTTGAGAAATGTCCCTTCTATCCCAATTTTCTTAAGTGTTCTGATCCTGAAGGGATGCTGGATATTATCAAAGGCTTTTTCCGTATCAATGGAGAGAATCAGATGGTCTTTGTTTTCTAATTTGTTTATGTGCTGAATTCTATTTATAGATTTACATATATTGAACAAACCTTGAGACCCTGGGATAAAACCAACTTGGTCATGATGTATAATTTGTTTGATGTGTTGCTGGATTCTGTTTGTTAGGATCTTGTTGAATATTTTTGCATCTATATTCATTAGTGATATTGGTCTATAATTTTCTTTTCTTGTTGGGTCTTTTCCTGGTTTGGGGATCAGGGTGATGTTTGCTTCATAGAACGTTTTGGGTAGTAATCCTTCTTTTTCTATATTTTGGAACAGGTTGGGTAATATACGTATTAGTTCCTTTTTAAAGGTTTGGTAGAACTCTGATGTGAAGCCATCTGGTACCAGGCTTTTCTTTTTAGGGAGATTTTGTATGCTTGGTGCTATTGCAAAGCTTGATATAGGCCTCTTCAACATTTCTACTTGATTCTGGCTAGGTCTTAGAAGGTGACGTGCTTCCAAGTATTGGTCAATTTCCTTCATATTTTTATATATCTGAGAATAAAGTTTCTTATAATATTCATTAAGTTTTTTTTTTTTTTAATTTCTGAGGACTCTGCCGTTATTTTGTCTTTGTCATTTCTGATTCATAAAATTAAAGTGTTTACTGTCTTTTTCCTGGTTAGGTTAGCCAAAGTTTCATCTATTTTATTGCCCTTTTCAAAAAACCAACTTTTGGGGGGCTGAGACAAGATGGCAGACTGAAGCCAGCTTTCCACAGAGGCTCCCGTCCAGAAGGAGAGTTAAGGGATGAAAATTGAGCAAGTAACCTGGTGGATTTGAGCTGCACCATAACAGAAGGTTGAAGAATGCCCATCAATCCCACTGAGGTGAGCTGCGACCACAAGGATGCAAACAAAAAGTACAAAATCCATCACCAAGCAGACGGGAGTCCTCTGCTCCCCCATGAGACTGGCTTTAGAGCCTCCCAAAAAACCAAATGGACAGAAATCAAAGGCCCTCCCGCTACACTCCACGGGAGAGTCCTTCTAAAAACTGGACCTACCTCCTCTACTAGGGTGCCATGACACTCTTCTGCCAGGCATAAAACTGTATAAAACTATAAATACCCTTTGCCTGCAACTCTGAACTCCCAGCACTCCCCTCCACTCACACTGAGGTCTGGAGGCCTGTCCCCAGGAGTTCGGATTCTTGGGTGATTTCTTGAGGGGTGTGGACAGTGCCCAAGCTGCGGCTGGTCAGCGCTGACTCTGGGGCATGGGAGCAAGGAGAGGGCAGTCAGCTAAGGGGGGCTATGCCAGGGAAGCACTTCCCTGAGGCATGGTGCAGCAGTGCTCCTCAGGCAGCAATATGGCCAGACATAAAACTGTGTGAAACTGTGTATCTTCCTTGCTTGCAACACTGAGCTCCCAGCACTCCCCTCCACTCTCACTCTGGGGTCTGGGGGCCTGTCACCTAGGTGTCCGGATTTCTTGGGTGATCTCTTGTGGGGGTGTGGACAGTGCCTGAGCTGCTCTGACTCTGGGGTATGGGAGTGAGGACAGGATGGTTGGCTGGGAGGTAACCACTCCAGAGCAGCTTTTCCTGGGATACAGAGAGTGGCTGTCTTCTGGCAGTGGTGCGGGCAGGCATAAAACTGTGTGGAACTGTGTGTGCTTGCTACCTGCAGCTCTGGGCTCCCAGCACTACCCTCCACCCTCACTCTGGGATCTGGAGGCCTTTCCCCCAGGAGTCCGGATATTTTGGGTAATCTCTCAAGGGGTGCAGACAGTGCTTGAATTGCGGCTGATCAGTGCTGACTCTCGGGTGCAGGATCGAGGACAGAAGGGTGGCTGCGAGGGAGCCACACCAGAGCAGAGTTTCCTGGAGGTGAATCAACAGCCATTTTTTATTTTAACAGCAATACTCCTGGCTATTCTAAAACCACACACCCTGTCTCCTTGGGCAAACAGAGGAGGCCACCCCGTGAGTAAAGGATTTGCCTAAGGCAACTCACAATCCCAGGAAGTTTCCAGGGTGGGGCCGATTCAGAGAGGTAACCGAATACAAATCTCCAGAAGCATAGACAGCACATTGCAACTCAGAACAGCTTTTCTTCTGCAGGCAAATTTTACAGGAACAGAGACAGAATCTCACAAAATTGTTCTGTTCTGTTTTGATCTGTTCTGTTCTATTCTGTCACTTACATCAATCAGGGGCGGGGCTTGGCCTGAGTGAACACCCACTGACCTTCATCAAGCTCCTGAGGATGTCCACCTCACTGCCTCCTGCTAGATAGTGGCAGAGTGCAGAGGCCTGGCAGATTTCCTTGCGATACAGGCAGGTGCAAATCCCTGGAGTATCTGTTCACTACAGGCAACTGGTTTAGCTATCTGCAGAGTTATCAGTGACTGGATCCAACAGAGGGGCAAGGTGGGGAAGGAGGCATCAACCTTCCCAGACTGATCTATTTTCTGGGTGGCTCCTCCTCACTCCACGCAGCACTGGAGTAAGCCATATCAGAATAGTCACCAGACCCCTGTGATCCATTTCCCAGAGACCTCTTGAACTCTCCTACCCAAGACAGGTGCCGGTTGAAACAACTGATTTGGACCTTTTGAACTGAACCAACAGAGTGAGGACATTTTGGTTGCTGCCTTGGGTGTGCGGTTGTAGGAAGGTTTAATTTTCCTTTTTGAATTGCTGCCTGTGGTGGGTGGGGTGACTTAATTGCTGGTATTTCTCCACAGCTGAGACTTCAACCCAGAGTAAATGTTTCACTAGGGTCAAACAGAAACCAGCTGAAAACAAGACAGAACCACGTAGCCCCAGGACACCAGACAGGGCCCCAGTATCTCAGGCCACAACACTGTACAGTCCCTTGACAAAGCCCCAGGGGAAAATAATCAAAGGGAGTAAAATAACCATGGGGCAGAATCAGTGGAAAAACTCTGGTAACATGCATAACCAGAATAGATCAACCTCCCCTAAGGAAAGATATGACAGATGCAATTGAAGGTCCTATTCATGAACAACTGGCTGAGATGTCAGAAATCGAATTCAGAATTTGGATAGCAGATAAGATTAATAAAGTGGAATTAGGAATTCGAGGAGAAATTCAAAATTTGTCTCAAGAATTTAATGAATTTAAAGACAAAACCACCAAAGAGTTAGACACACTGAAGCAAGAATTGCCAGCCCTCAAAGATCTGAAAAATACGGTAGATCACTCAGCAACAAATGGAGCAAGCAGAAGAAAGGATTTCTGACATTGAAGACAAAGACTTTGAATGCTCCCAAACTCTCAAAGAGGAAGAGAAATGGAGAGCAAAAACAGATCATTCTCTAGGAGAGCTCTGGGATAATTCGAAGAAGGGCAATATCTGAATCACTGGAGTTCCTGAAACTGATGAAATGGCCTCCCTGGCCACCAAGGCCCTTCTGCATAAAATTATGAAAGAGAATTTTCCAGACATGCCTAGAGAACTTGAAATTCAGATAGTGGACAGCTTCAGAACCCCAGCACAACTCAATCCCAATAAGACATCCCCCAGGCATATTATAATTAACTTCACTAAACTTAATATGAAGGAGAAAATTCTCAAAGCAACCAGGTGAAAAAATACTATTACCTTCAAAGGCAAGAACATTAGAATGACTGCAGATTTCACTTCTAAAACTTTTCAAACCAGAAGAGAGTGGTCATCGACTTTTAATCTCCTAAAGCAAAATAACTTTCAACCCTGGATATTGTATCCAGCTAAACTGAGTTTCATTTATGATGGAGAAATTTAATACTTTAATGACATTCATATGTTGAAGAAATTTGCCATAACCAAACCACCTCTTCAAGATATTCTCAGACCTATCCTCCAAAATGACCAAAATCCTATACCAAAAAAAGTAAACTTACTCAGAAACTTTGGATCAAAATCCAATTTTCACACTGGCAAAAGGATTAAAAATATCCACTGAACTTTTGAAAAATTCGATACCCAAAATTTCACCATACTTATCATATTCTCCATTATTGTGAAAGGCTTAAACTGTCCTCTAAAGAGGCATAGATTAGTTGACTGGATACAAAAATTCAGGCCAGATATTTGTTACATACAGAGTCACATCTTACCTTAAAAGACAAATATAGACTCAGGGTGAAAGGATGGTCATCCATATTTCAGGCAAATGGTAATCAGAAAAAAGCAGGTGTTGCAATTTTATTTGCAGATACAATAGGCTCTAAACCAACAAAAGTATGGAAGGAGAAGAATGGTCACTTCATATTTGTTAAGGGTAATACTCAATATGATGAGATCTAAATTATTAATATCTATGCACTCAACCAGAATGCACCTCAAGTTATAAGAGAAACTCTAACAGTCATGAGTAACTTGATTTCCTCCAGCTCCATAATCGTCGGAGATTTCAACACTCCTTTGGCAGTTTTGGATCGATCCTCCAACAAGAAGCTGAGCAAAGAAATCTTAGATTTAAACCTAACCATCTAACATTTGGATTTAGCAGACATCTACAGAACATTTCATCCAAACAAAACTGAATACACATACTTCTCATCAGCCCATGGAACTTACTCCAAAATCAATCACATCTTAGATCACAAGTCTAACCTCAGTAAATTTAAAGGAATAGAAATTATTCCATGCATCTTCTCGGACCACCATGGAATAAAACTTGAACTGAGTAACAACAGGAATCTGCATATTCGTACAAAAACATGGAAGTTAAATAACCTTATGCTGAATGATAGCTGGGTCAGAGATGAGATTAAGGAAGAAATCACCAACTTTTTGGAACAAAACGACAATGAAGACACAAACTTTCAGAACCTCTGGGACACCGCAAAGGCAGTTCTAAGAGGGAAATTTATAGCACTGCAAGCCTTCCTCCAGAGAATGGAAAGAGAGGAAGTTAACAACTTAAAGGGACATCTCAAGCAACTGGAAAAGGAAGAATATTACAACCCCAAACCCAGTAGAAGAAAAGAAATTACCAAAATAGAGCAGAATTAAATGAAATTGAAAACAAAAGAATAATAAAACAGATCAATAAATCAAAAAGCTGGTTTTTTGAAAAGGTCAATAAAATAGATAAACCTTTGGCCAACCTAATCAGGAAAAAAAGAGTAAAATCTCTAATCTCATCAATCATAAACAACAAAGAGGAAATAACAACAGACTCGTCAGAAATCCAAAAAATCCTTAATGAATATTACAAGAAACTTTGTTCTCAGAAATATGAAATTCTGAAGGAAATTGACCATACTTGGAAGCACATCACCTTCCAACACTTAGCCAGAATCAAGTGGAAATGTTGAACAGGCCCATATCAAGTTCAGAAATAGCATCAACCATAGAAAACTTCCCTAAAAAGAAAAGCCCAGGACCAGATGGTTTCTCGTCTGAATTCTACCAAACCTTTCAAGAGGAATTAGTAACTATATTACTCAACCTGTTCCAAAATGTAGAAAAAGAAGGAAGACTACCCAACACATTCTATGAAGCAAACATCACCCTGATCCCCAAAGCAGGGAAAGACCCAACAAGAAAAGAAAATTATAGACCGATATCACTAATGAATATAGATGCAAAAATATTCAACAAAATCCTAACAAACAGAATCACACATCAAACAAATTATACATCATGACCAAGTCGGTTTTATCCTAGGATCTCAAGGCTGGTTCAATATACGTAAATCTATAAATGTAATCCAGCACATAAACTACTTAAAAAACAAAGACCATATGATTCTCTCAATCGATGCAGAAAAAGACTTTTATCATATCCAGCATCCCTTCATGATCAGAACACTTAAGAAAATCAGTATAGAAGGGACATTTCTTAAACTGATAGAGACCATCTACAGCAAACCCACAGCCAATATCATATTGAATGGAGTTAAATTGGAATCATTTACACTCAGATCAGGAACCAGACATGGCTGCCCGTTGTCTCCATTGCTTTTCAACATTGTAATGGAAGTTTTAGCCACTGCAATTAGGGAAGAAAAGGCGATCAAGGGTATACACATAGGGTCAGAAGAGATCAAACTTTCACTCTTCGCAGATGATATGATAGTATATCTGGAAAACACTAGGGACTCTAATACAAAACTCTTAGAAGTGATCAAGGAATACAGCAGCGTCTCAGGTTACAAAATCAACATTCATAAATTGGTAGCCTTTATATATACCAACAACAGTCAAGTTGAAAAAACAGTTAAGGACTCTATCCCATTCACAGTAATGCCAAAGAATATGAAATATTTGGGAATTTATCTAACAAAGGACGTGAAAGATCTGTATAAAGAGAACTATGAAACTCTAAGAAAAGAAATTGCTGAAAATATAAACAAATGGTAAAACATACCATGCTCATGGCTGGGAAGAATCAACATAGTTAAAATGTCTATACTACCCAAAGCAATATATAATTTCAATGCAATCCCTATTAAAGCTCCACTGTCATACTTTAGAGATCTGGAAAAAACAGTACTTCGTTTTATATGGAATCAGAAAAAACCTCGAATAGCCAAGATATTACTCAGAAATAAAAACAAAACAGGAGGAATTATGATACCAGACCTCAGACTATACTACAAATCAATTGTGATCAAAAAAGCATGGTATTGGCACAAAAACAGAGAGGTAGATGTCTGGAATAGAATAGAGAATCAAGAGATGAATCCAGCTACTTACCGTTATTTAATCTTTGACAAGCCAATTAAAAACATTCAGTGGGGAAAAGATTCCCTATTTAACAAATGGTGCTGGGTGAACTGGCTGGCAACCTGTAAAAGACTGAAAGTGGACCCACACCTTTCACCATTAACTAAGATAGACTCTCACTGGATCAAAGATTTAAACTTAAGACATGAAACTATAAAAATACTAGAGGAGAGTGCAGGGAAAACCCTTGAAGAAATCGGGATGGACGAGTATTTTATGAGGAGGACCCCCCGGGCAATTGAAGCAGCTTCAAAAATACACTACTGGGATTTGATCAAACTAAAAAGCTTCTGCACAGCCAAGAACACAGTAAGTAAAGCAAGCAAACAGCCCTCAGAATGGGAGAAGATATTTGCAGACTATGTCTCCAACAAAGGTTGAATAACCAGAATCCACAGAGAACTCAAACGCATTAGCAAGACTAGAACAAGGGATCCCATTACAGGCTTGGCAAGGGTTTTGAAGAGAAACTTCTCTGAAGAAGAGAGGTGAGCGGCCTTCAGACGTATGAAAAAATGCTCATCATCTTTAATCATCAGAGAATTGCAAATCAAAACTACTTTGAGATACTATCTAACTCCAGTGAGACTAGCCTATATCACAAAATCCCAAGACCAGAGATGTTGGCATGGATGTGGAGAAAAGAGAACACTTTTGCACTGCTGGTGGGAATGCAAATTAATACATTCCTTTTGGAAAGAGATATAGAGAAGACTTAGAGATCTAAAAATATATCTGCCATTCAATCCTGTAATTCCTCTGCTGGGCATATACCCAGAAGACCAAAAATCACATCATAACAAAGATATTTGTACCAGAATGTTTTTGCAGCCCAATTCATAAAATTGCTAAATCATGGAAGAAGCCCAGGTGCCCATCGATCCACAAATGGATTAATAAATTGTGGTATATGTACACCATGGAATATTATGCAGCCTTAAAGAAAGATGGAGACTTTACCTCTTTCATGTTTACATGGTTGGAGCTGGAAAATATTCTTCTTAGTAAAGTATCTCAAGAATGGAAGAGAAAGTACCCAATGTACTCAGCCCTACTATGAGACTAATTTAGGGTTTTCACATGAAAGCTATAACCCAGTTACAACCTAAGAATAGGGGGAACGGGGAAAGGGAGGGGAGGGAGGAGGGAGGTGGGTTGTGGGAAGGGGATTGGTGGGATTACACCAGCGGTGCATCTTACAAGGGTATATGGGAAACTTGGTAAACGGTCTGTGAAGCTATTGAATGATGCCCCATGATTATATCAATGTACACATCTATGATTTAATAAAAAAGAAAGAAAAAAGAAAAACATAGGCTTTTAATGCAATACATTTCTCTCTGAAGATTGCCTTTGCTGTATCCCACAAGTTTTATAAGTTCTGTCTTCATTGGTGTTATCTATGAGGAATTTAAGAATTTAGTCTTTTATCCTTTCCTGAACCCAAGTATCATTAAGAATAAGTTTGTTTAACTTTCAGGTCTTTGTGTGAAGAAAAAAAATTGTTGGAGTTGACTTCAAATTTCATCGCCTTCTGATCTGAGAAGATACAAGGCATACTTTCTATTTATTCATTTCACTAATGTTTGATTTGTACCCTAGAATGTGGTCAACTATGTAGTATGTACCATGGCTGACAAGAAAAATGTACATTCTTTATTTTTGAGATCATGTGTCCTATATATGTCTATTAATTTCATTTGTTATAGGGTCACATTTAAGTCCTTTGTATCTTTGTTTACTTTTTATTTCAAAGATCTGTCCAGTTCTAGAGGATGTTAAAGTTTGAAAATATTTTGGTTTTATGAGATATGATATTGCTTAGACTCGACAAGATATATTACATAAATGTAGGGCCAGGCAAGGTGGGTGTATACATATTTAAATTGAAAAAATGTCTTCTTTCTGTATTGTGCTTTTCAATAGTATAAAGTGTCCATATTTATCTTTCTTAACTTTAGTTGCTTTAAATTCATTTGTATAGGAAAATAAGATTGCAACACACCCTCTTTTTCTGATTTCCATGAGCTTCAAATACTATTTTCAATCCCTGAGTCTTGATTTGTCCTTCAAGGATAGCTGTGTATCCTACAGACAGCATATGGATGACTTGTGTTTTTTATCCAATCCAGCAGCCTGTGCCTCTTTAGTAATCATTTAAAACTATTTATATTATTTGAGAGAAATTACAAATGTGATGGGGTTGTAGTCATCTTATTTTATGAACATCTTCTATGTAGTTTTATACTTTCAATCAGTATGGAAGCTAAGTTTTTACCATTGCTGGATGTTTACTTTGCTGGTGGCTCATTGTGATGGTTAATGTAGAGAATAGTCCTAAGTGTTTCCCGAAGAGCTTGTCTAGTTATGGCCAAATTCCTCAGTGTTTATATATCCACAATAGATTTGAATTTTCCATTAATTATGAAGCTTAGTTTAGCAGGATACTAAGAATTCTTGCCTCAGATTATTTTGACTGAGAAGAATCAACATTGGTAAAATGTCCATACTTTTCAAAGCAATCTACAGATTCAATTCCATCCCTATTAAAATACTAACATCATGCATTTAAGACTTGGAAAAAATAATTCTTCATGTTGTATGGAACCAAAGGAAATCCCATATAGTTAAGGCACTTCTTAATAAAAGCAAAACTGGGGAAATCAGTCCATCAGACTTTAGGCTGTACTACAAGGCCATAGTTGCCGCACCCTCGGCATCAAGCCGCAGCGAGGTGGCGCTGTCCGCGTTGTAAGACGCATGGGTAGGTGGTCTGTGCTCCCCGGAGCGAAGCCCCCAGCACCCCTAGTATGCGACAGCAGCGCAGAAGTTGCCTAGCATGCTGTTTGTTGAACGTAATTACTTAAGGTGCGGCATAAAGCCTGAGGAATGCCTGTGAATGAAACCTGTCTGTTCAGTTGAATGCCTGAATGTCTTTAGAAACTAAGAATAAACATAATGACTTACTGATCCATAATTAAACATAGTAAGAATGCCTGTGGAGACTCAGTGTCTCCAGGGGGAACGGTGCAATAGCACGCCCCTATCATAAATATCAGTGAATTGAGACAGTGCATTGAGACAATGCAGGAACAGCAAACAAGATGTTCCATCTAGATATGTGCTTACACCACCCACAGCCACCCACGACTTAAAACTTTCCACATACCTTTACATTTCATATATTTCCTAATACTATAATCACTTACATAACCCACACATATATGAAATCTTTTAATCACATTAGAAGTAAATAATTTGTGAATTATTACTAATACTAGTAGTTATAAAGAAAGAATTTTCACGTTTTAAAACTTTAACCTTTGAAGCATTTACTTAGATAAGGGGTAGTGAAAGACACAACTGATAACCAATAACCTTTATTCCCCCTTGCGGACAAAACCCCTTGCGGGCAAAACCCCTTGCGGGCAGGACATTGTTCAAGTGGGATGGTTAAATACTCACATCTACAAGGTTAGATAATAACTTGTAAGGCTCAGCAAGTTGTAAAAATACCTTTTGTAATTTGTAATGCTTTGTCAAAAATGTATAAATACCAATACAAAAATTCAGTAAAGTACAGCTGCTTTCTTCATCACTCGTGGTGTGTGGCAGTCTGTCATTTTATCCTGCGTCGACCTTTCAGCCAACCTGTACCGTTCGCCCTGAGCACCCTCGGACTGAGGCCCATCGACCGGCGGTCCGCGGCACATAGTGGCCAAAGCAGCATGATATTGGCACAAGAATAGAGACATAGACATCTGGAAAGGAACAGAAAACCAGGAGATGAAACTACAATCTTATATCCACCTAATCTTTGATAAACCAAATGAGAACATACACTGGGGTAAAGCATCCCTACTCAAGAAATGCTGATGGAAGAACTGGATATCCACATGTGAAAGACTGAAAGACCCCCACACCTTTTTCAACTCACAAAAATTGAATTGAGATGAATAAAATTTAAGGTATGTAATGTAAAAATCCTTAGGAAAGCATAGAAAAAATACTTGAAAATATTGACCTGGGGAAAGACATTATGAAGAAGACTTCCATGACAATTGCAACAACAAGAATAAACAAATGGAACTTAATTAAAATGAAAAGCCTCTGTATGGTTAAGAATACAGCCACCAAAGCAGATAGTCAACCTACACAGTGGGAAAGGATGTTTGAATATTTTGAATCAGAAAAAAATGATAACTAGTATCTAAGAGATTACAAATTAATGAACATGAAAAAGCCAACAATCCTTTATATCAATGGGCAAGATAGAAGAATAAAGCCTTCTCTAAAGAAGACAGTCAGATATCTAACAAACATATAAAAAAATGCTCATCATCCCTAATTATTAGAGAAAGGCAAAACTAAACCACCTGGAGATATCATGTAACACCAGTGAGAATGGCCCACATCACAAAATCAAATAACTTCAGATGCTGGTGTGGATGTGGGAATGCAAACTAAGACAACCTTTTTGGAAGGAAGTATGGAGAACCTTTACAGAACTCAAGCTAGACCTCCTGTTTGATCCTGCAATCCCATTAACTGGGTGGGTACCCAGAATGAAAAAAAAAAAAAAAACTTTTACCATAAAGACACTTGTACTAGACTGTATATTGCAGCAAAATTTACAATCGTCAAATTGTGGAAACAATCTAAATGCCCACCAATTTAGGAATGGATGAATAAGCTTTGGTACATATATGAAATGGAATACTGTTCTGCCACTAAAAAAGATGGAGACTTTACAACTTTTGTATTAAGCTGGATGTAAATGGAACACATTATTCCTATTAAAGAGTCACAAGAATGAAAAAGCAAGAATCCCATCTACTCAAATCTAATATGGAACAATTAATGACCGAGTAATGTGGTGGGGAGTGGAAGAAGGGGAGAGTAGAAAGAGGGAAAGGGAGGAAGTTAAGGGTCATGGTGTGTGACACAACTTTTGGGGGTGGGACACAATTATAAGAGGGACTTTACCTAACAAATGAAATCAAGGTAACCTCATTCTTTGTTCCCTCAATGAATCCCCAACAATAAAAAAAGTACCTGTTCATGTCATGCATGAATTATTAGCATTTATAAATCTCAATTTTTAATCAATTGAATTTATTTTCTTAATAAGAGACATTTATAGACAATTCAACTTAACAAAGTTGCTGCATAAGTTGAAATGGGCATAAACTTTGTAAACTAGTAAAAAACTGTCCAACTTTCAGGTATTATTGCTATTAGCATGTAGCTATAAACTCAAGACTGCATTTGTAAAAGGTGTAGACAAAGAAGATACATTTGCCTACCACTGTATAACAAATAAATCTTATTTCTTTTTACATTAGAATAATAATAAAGGCTTGATGCCTGTGGCTCAAGCATCTAAGGCACCAGCCACATACACCTGAGGTGGTGGGTTCAAATCCAGCCCAGGCCCACCAAACAACAATGACGGCTGCAACAAAAACATAGCCAGACATTGTGGGAGGCACCTATAGTCTTAGCTACTTGGTAGGTGAAGGCAGGAGAATCAACTGAGTCCAGGAGTTGGATGTTGCTGTGAGCTGTGATGCCACAGTACTCTACCCAGGGTGAAAGCTTGAGAGTCTGTCTCAAAATAATAATAATAATAATAATAATAATTATTATTATTATTATTATTATTATTTTGATGGTGGATGACTAGGCTCTTTTGCCTGTAATAGTTTTACATGAAAAATCTGTTGTTATATGAATAGCTTTGCCTCTGTAGATCAGTTGGTGCTTACTCCTGCCTGCTGGCAGAATTTTTTTCTTCCATCTTGACTTTGTACAGGTTTATTACAATGTGTCTTGGAGAAACTTTGTTTCAGTTGAGATTATCCAGAGTTTTATATTCATCTGAAATGAGTGTGTTTGGGTCTTCAGTAAAAGTAGGGCAGTTTTCATTTGTGATAGTCTCCAGAAGGGCTTCCATTCCTTTGGGTGAATTTTTTTCTCCTCAGGGATCCCTATTATTCATATGTTTGAACACTCCTGGAGTCTCATTGTTCTCTAAGTAGCTGTTCTGTTTTCTATCATTTCTTTTGTGCCTCTTTGACTATCTGGATTAACCCTTAAACTTTATTCCCTCACTCTGATGTTCTTATTTATCCATGGTTTAATCTACTTTTGATACTTTCTACTGCATCTTTACATTCTGTGATTGTACCCTTCATTTCCTTAAGCTCCAACATGCCCTTTCTATATTTTACATCTCTCATCTGAGTTTTAGTTCTGTCTTTCCATTTTCTCATCCATTTCTTTTATGTCATTATTCTTCATATTTCAAATTACCTTTATGTGAAATTCATTAATTTTTTATTGCTGAATACTTCTGCAGTAGCTGCCTGATGGTGCCATAGAAGAGTTGCTCTATTTTCATTTTTATGTTGCCCAGATTTTTCTGTCAGTTCCTACTCATATGTTCTTTGCACTTTTTCACTTCCTTTTCTTCTTTTTCCCTTCTTGTTTCCTCCTTTATTTCATATTACCTTGTTTCAGAGTTTAAGTTAAAAAGAAGAGAAGGGTATTAAGCAAGCAAGAAGAAACAAGACTAAAGGAATGAAAGGAAGAAAGAAAAAATGGAAGGAAGGAAGGAAGGAAGGAAGGAAGGAAGGAAGGAAGGAAGGAAGGAAGGAAGGAAGGAAATTAAAAGAAAAAAACAGGAACGGTTTGAAAGAAAAAAATTGAAGCAGAGGAGGGAATGAGGACAGGATTGAAGAAATTATATTAATTGGCCCAATGTTAAGGATACTCCTGTAATTCATGGATTTTGAGAGGCTTCACTCAGATTGTTTCTCAAAATCAGGAGCTCCTTGCCAGCGTGACCATAGCCAAACTCTTCCTCATAGTAGTCCTTCCTTTAAGGACTACTAAAAGTACAGTAGTCCTTACTCTTCATGAAAGTAAAAATACAAGAATAAAACTAATCAAACAAATTAGCAGAAAGACAAAACACACCAAAAACAAACAAACAAAAAAGCTTACATATTAAAAAACAAACAAAAAAACTCCAGCAACCTCAGGAATATTGGAAAAAAGGTGCATCTTACAAGGGTATATGTGAAACTTAGTAAATGTAAAATGTAAATCATAGCTGTGTACATTAATATGTTCATGGGGCACCATTCACTAGTTTCACAGACCGTTTGACACACTTTTCATCACACTGGTTAACACAGCCTTCCTGGAATTCTCTCAGTTACTGTGCCAACACACTTACATTCCACATTTACCAAGTTTCACATATACCCTTGTAAGATGCACCGGAATGTAAATGTCTTAACACAATAACTAAGAAAATGCTAGGAAGGCTATGTTAACCAGTGTGATAAAAATGTGTTGAACGGTCTATAAAACCAGTGTATGGTGCCCCATGCTCTCACTAATGTACACAGCTATGATTTAATAAAAAAAAAAAGAAAAATCTAAAAAAAAAGAGAATCAAAAATAAAGAACAAAGAAAGCTAAAAATGATAAAATAAAGATAAATTTATATGTAGTGGAAGAGAGGAACTTTAATCGAATATATATGTTGCAATATGTTGCCAGGACACCAAGTGGTGTTGGGGTTATTTTAAGAGATGCAGAACACAAATAGCTACTTATATGGTCCTTACAAATTATTCCTAGCTTGGTTGCCTATGCTGATCACCTGATTTTTTCCTCAGCATTCAGCCCCTGCTGGGCTAGGATCTTAAAGCTCTCTGGAATCTATAGGAATACTGGTGCTGAAGAGTGGCAGGGGCAAGGGCGCAGTTGCTGAGGGAGAAAAGCATTCACTGTCCTGGTACCCCCAGGATTAGACTGAGCCCAAGTGGAACACTCACCAGTGGCTATTAAACTTGGCTGAAAGCAGGCAGGCCTCAGCTCCCCCAACAGGCTGGGCTGCAGGGGCATTGACGTTCCTTTGACTCTGACAGGCACTAGTCCCTGACACTTCTGCCTATTGGAGGGAGCAGGACTATAGCCTGGTGGGGTCACCAGTGACTGGGCATGAAAAAGAAGTGAAGTGGAGAAAGAGATTCAGCCCCCTGGCCAACACTGCTACTGGGCAGGCCTTTCTGACTCCATAGAGCACCAGAGTGTGCCAAATCTGAGCAGACAGCAGACCTTTGCCATCTACCTGCTGGAGACATTTCGAACTCTCCCACTTGAGAGTTTGTACTGACTGGGTCAATTGGTTCGGAACCCCTAACATGGGACAATCACCCAAGGACCCTCTTTGGTGGTTCCCTGGTTGTGTAGTAATAGGAAGGGTTGATTTTCCCCTTCCAGTTGTTGTCCATGGGGAGTGAGGTGTCTTAATTGCTTGTATTTCTCCACAGCTAAGACTTCACCAGAGTCACTGATCTGTAAGGATCAGACAAGAAAAAGCTGAATACAAGACAGAGCCACCTAACCCCCACCATACCAAGCAGGTTTCCTCAGCCTCAGACTGTAATACTGAGCAGGTCCTTTGCAAAGCTAAAGGGGGAAAAGCTGCAGTCATCAGCCCCAGATCCTTAACAAAGGGCTAGTTAACCACAACTCCAGGAAACCCCAATCCAATTTCACCTTACCTGACCACCTAGCCAATGGTGAAAAACAATCATGAGGTGGAATCAGTGGAAAAACTCTGGCAACATTAGCACAAAGCCATATCCACTCTAGTGCATTCTCAAGAAGATGTCTGAAAAGAGTCTCAGGACACTGCCATCACAGGTGAGAACCAGTGTGGAACAACAGGGAGATGCTCACTTTTACTTGCACACTTGGGGCTTACATGATGTCTTTACCATGAGTGTGCAAAAGTTAAAACTTAGAAACACACATATATGTGAAACAATAGCTGCTGCAAGGGTGAGACCTCCTCCATGTGTTATTTATTTAAACTTTATTTTTTTAATTTTTTAAATTTAAAATAAATTTATTTAATAAAATAAATTATTATTTTATTTATTTTAATAATTATTTATTAAATAAATTTATTTAAATTTATAAATATAAATATTATTTACTTAAATCATAGCTCTGTACATTAGTGCAATCAAGGGGTACAATATGCTGGTTTCATATACAATCTGAAATATTCGCATCAAATTGTTCAATATACCCTTCATGGCATTTTCTTAGTTATTGTATGTAGACATTTGTATTCTGCAATTTAATAGGTTTCACCTGTACACATCCCCCCTCCCTTCTCCTCCCTTGGCCCTTCCCCTGATTCTTAGGTTACAACTGGGTTATAGCTTTCCTATGAAACCTGTAAATTAGTTTCATAGTAGGGCTGAGTACATTGGATACTTTTTCTTCCATTCTTGACATACTTTACTAAGAAGAACATGTTCCAACTCTATCCATGTAAACATGGAAGAGGTAAAGTCCATCTTTCTTTAAGGCTGCATAATATTCCATGGTGTACATATACCACAATTTGCAACATGAATAATCAGATTAGATCAATTACCCCAAGAAACAATAAAGCAGATAGTGCAAGATGTCATTCACAAACAAATGGGCTGCAGAGCTAAAGCAGAGGGGTTACCCTGAAAGGACTTTCCAGTGTGCCCGTGAGTTTAGGGCCAATTGGGAAGCAGACCAGGTTCGTTCCAGGGTGGACTGGATCAGAGGCAGCCATTCTGCCACTGATGGGGAAGCTGGGCCAGAAGGGGGAGAAGGAGGCACTTACAGGGAGGGAAAGAACAGATGGTTAGAGAGCCCTTAGGAGCCTGAGGTGTGAAGAGTTGTCAGTGATGGCTGAGGGTAGGGTGTGTTCACCCACGGAGGCCCTTTGGACATAGCAGCAGGGTGGTTTGCAATGCCTGGGGGATGCTGTGCCACCTAGGATAGGGCAGCTCCTTGGGTCCTTCTCATCTGGGACTGGTGACCGGTCCTTGTCTGCTCAACACTGGGCGCTGACCAGGGCAAAGCCAGTCTGTGTGAGCAAGGCAGGCAGCTCCAAGAGTGAGGTCTGCTGCCAGAAAGTGAAGGAGAGATGTTCCTTCGTCTCTCATGGAGGATGATTTGGTTCACAGCAGACAAGGCGCTGGTGCTGCCAAGTGAGTATGGGTGAGGGTGATAAAACATTTGTGGCCAATGATGGTCACTGTAGCAAGAACCAGGGCCAGGGTGCCCTTGGCATTCAGTGTGGGTCAGGGTTACCGTTACTTGTGGGCAAGGAAAATCCCCTCACCAGGAAGTGCCAGAGGCCTATGCAAGGGTTGATCCCATCCTGGTCGGGGGATGGGGTAGGGCAGGGGATTTGGGGTCTAGTCTGGATTGTGGTCAGATGGCCGCAGACATGGTTCTAGAGCCAGGCCAGGCCCAGCAGTACACCCCAGGTGAGAGAGCCCTGGAAGCTTCCGCCTGTGGTCAGACCCATGCCCATATCTTGGTGGGCCAACACTGCTTAAGTCTTAGGCAGTGACTTAAGTGACAAGTTAGTGACTTCTTCCCTATTAAAAGAAAAGAAAACACACGGTGGGTTCAGTGGCCTGTAGTCTTAGCACTTTTGGATGAGACAGGAGGATCGCTTGAGCTCATGAGTCCGAGTCCACAGTGACCTCTGATGCTACCACTGTACTCCACCCTGTCTCTTAATAAAGTCCAAAAGGATCGTACACCCAGGTACTTGAAGAAATTTAAGCAATTGTAAATGTGTTTAGCTACCAGTCTCCACAGCGTGGGGACTGCCCTGCCAGTGCACTCACCCCATCTTCATTTCTTGTATCTGTCAGTGGTTTGTTTATAGAGACACAGGTACTGTGGGTGTACTCTCCTGTGTCTCCCTGTCTCCGTTGCACGACTGGACCCATGTGGACCTTTTCCTGCTAATGTGCCACTGTGTGAATGTATATATTGGGGCAGTCAGGCTGTTATTCCCTGAACTGCAGAGGACCTCTGCCTGGGCCCCCAGATTACCAACCACACTGTCTGACCCTGCCAAAAGATGACACTTAAACTCACTTTTGCCTCTCTCTCTAGGACGTTCTGGAATCAAAGACTAGCACCATCAAGTATCTGCAGTATTAGGTGGCCTGTATCCGTAAGGTACAGCTATGCCCCCAGCCCTGTCCTCCGGGCTCTCCCTCGAGGCCAGCTTCAGTCTATTGCTGCCTGTCTCCACTTTCTACTTCACTTGACAGGACAAGTGCACTGTGGGTTGGGCCATGTTCTGTGGGGCACATTGATGTTGAGGCCCAGGCCTTGTCTCTCCTGGGATTTGGTGGGAAGTGGTGTGTGTGTGTGTGTGTGTGTGTGTGTGTGTGTGTGTGTGTGTGTGTGTGTGTGAGAGAGAGAGAGAGAGAGAGAGAGAGAGAGATCTGGACCCTCCCCAGGAGACCCCTGACCCAGGGGAACATGCAGAGTCACTGTGGAGGGGGAGAGTGTTGTGCACCCCACCGCAGGTAATAGATGCATGGAGCCAGAGCCGACCCACCCAGGCCACAGTTCTGCTCCAGGTCCCTACCCTCTGCCTCCAGCTCCCCATTTGCGAAAGAGGAATGGTGACAGCACCTCCCCGTGGTGGCCTACCTAGTTATTGCATGTGACGTGAGGTGCACACCCTGCCACGCAACTCATCTGTCCCTGCCTGCCCCTGGTGGAGGTCGGACATGTCACCTAGTGCCCAGGCTCAGGTGGCTCCTCTTCCTGACACAACCCCATTTCCACAGGCCCATGATGACCTGCTGCGCACACAGGAGGCAAAGCTTCTGGCCTTCGGCTTCCCCCTGGACATCATGAGCTTCAAGTCTTTGGAGACAGCTTGGACTAGGTAGACACTGGACCAGAGCCCTGCTGGACTCATGGGCACCTTAACGTAGCTACTCTGCCCCAGGGCTGAGGCCTGCAGAGCCCCTGGGACCGCTCTCCAGATGACACTCCCTTTCTGATGGCAAGGACAGCAAGTTGATATTCTTTAGGTTGTACTGTCTGCAAATGAAGGCTTTTCACACTTCCTTGCTGTCCTCTGGCCTGAGTCTATGGAGGACACCCATGATTTCCAAAGTCAGAGGCTCTAGCCTCTAACCCCAAGGTGATGTCCAGCATGTATGTGGTCAGTGAGCTGCTAGCTGCCTCTATGTCACTGCCCTGGGTCCCTGGAGTTGGACAGGGGTGAGCTTCTGAGGCGGCTTGTGCCTACCCAGCCCAACCTTGTGTATATACCAGCTGTGATGAGGGTAGATAGCCCTCTGGACAGAGTCCTCTCAACCAAACTGCCCAGGAGACCAGCGGAGTATAAAGCCTCTAGAATTGCCGAATCAGTACCATGAGCCAACTTGTTCTTAAACAACTGATGTGCGTCCTCGTTCTTGCCCACTCCCCGCCCCTACCAGGGACCGTCACTCTCCTCACCACCCAGCCACTAGGTGCCTTCTCTCCCTAGCCCCTGAGTTCTAGCCAGTTAGTGCCAGAGGGATCCCCTTGTTCTCTCCCCCAGGACTCTGGTTCATGAGGTGTCTTGGAGTTAAGTCCCCCAGGCAGAACTGGGCCCAGGAAATCTGCCTAAGCATACCCTCTAACCCCAACCTCTGGGGGGCTTAGGTGTTGCTGGAGCATCAGCAACGGTGGGGTGGCCCAGGACTGTGTGATGCCTGCGGGACCGGGTGGCCATGGCGGTTGTCACTCCTCCCCAGTGCCCTTCCTGAACACTCAGGGAGGCCTCAGGGGCTTTGTCCCAGAGTGTTCTGGGGAGTGCTGGGGATGCATAAGATCTGAAGGAGCCCTAGACCTGAGGGGATTGTGGAAGTTTCTCTGGCATGGAAGTGGAGTTGGAATGGGGGCAGGGCAAGATGAGCACACATTTTGAGAGACAGTGAGTTTGGGTGTGTGTCTGTGTGTACAAGGACATCTATGGCAGGGACCTGCCACAGTTTGGGACCTGAGGCTTCAGGGGACTAGCAGGGCTGGGCATGGTCCGAGGGCTGAGGCATCGTTCAGAAGGTAGGAAGAGCAGTGGGCAGGGACATGCAAGGGGTGGGTACCTGTGAAAGGCCAGGACTTGAGGATGCTGGGGTTGAGAACGGCAGTTCCAGAGAAGACCATCCCCGGTTCCCGGACAGGGCGGCCCATGTGCTGCTGGGAGGCTCAGAACCCCAAAGGATTTCAGTAGAATGTCCTCTGTGGGGTTTTCCGATTGTGGCTGCCCCTTTAGGCTTGTGACCTCACCTCAGTTTCTTCATCTGTGAAATGGGAGCAGTAACTCCCAAGGCTGTTCACATGGCTCCCTAGGCTAAGGCAAGGATCTCGGAGTTGTTGTTCTCACGCTTTTGGTACCTGGCCCCTCCTTACCGCCCTCTGCCCTCCCCCTAGTCCCATGGAGTACACAGGGTAGGAGGTGCTTACTCTGCAGAGCGTGAGGTTAAAACAAGTGGTAGAGCACTCTTCACTGCCATGAATCCATTGTTTTATTAAATTTACATAGCACCCTTTTTAAAATTAAGTTATATATACATAGATCATCAATACACTTATGCCTTTGTGGGATTCAATGTGTTGATTATTTTACAAATTGGCATACTTACATCCTACTACTTAACATAGCTTTCACCTCACTTAGTCACAGTGTTAAGACATTTCTGTTCAATACTTGATAGATTTGACTTGTGTCCTTGCAATATGCTCCATAGGTGTTGGCCCACCATTAACCCTCCTTCTATCCATCCACCCTGCTCCCTTTTGATCCTTCATCCTGGGATATAGTTGTGATTCACATTTTTTTTTTTTTCAAATTCAAGAGCTTCTTATCCTTTCTTAAAGATAATAACTGTGTCCATTACTGCATTTATGGGGTACAATGTGCTGTTTTTATATACAATTAGGAATGTGTACATCAAACTGGTTAACATGTCATTTGCCTCACTTAATTGTTGTGTTTAGACATTTACACTCTACTATTCATATATTTAAAAGTATCTCAGGAATGGAAAAAATTACCCAAGTACTCTATACTATTATGAAATCAATATATAATCACCCTGACTTTCACATGAAAGATAAAACACAATTATAGCGTTGAAAGAGGAGAGGAGGGTTGGCGGTGAACTCACCTACTTTGCATCCTGCAAGGCTACATAGCATATTTAGAGAAGTAAATTGGCACATATAAAGTATGGGAATAAAATAAGGGCATTCTACGTTTAAAATCTAGAAAGCTCCATGCCATGACGTTGGTTTACTGGTTGACTTGCTCTGGGATATGGAAACTCTTTTATTCTTGCTAAGTTGCATTTTCTACTCATTGGATAGGGGGCATAGTAGCCCTGCCAAACGTCAGGAACTCGTTCTTTTTAAATGGCTGCAATCACCCTTGTATGTGACTGAACTCATTTATTTAATCGGTTCCCAAGGAGGCCACACTCTTTGTGGTCTCTGGCACCCATGGGAATTCCCATAACAGGTGTGAGCATTCCTTTCGCGTTTTCTCCTATGAACAGAAGCCCTGCCAAACGTCATGGGAATTAGATCACAACTGGGTGTTTCCCAGTTACCTCAAAAGTGGTTGCAACCGGAACACTCTTGGCGTTTGCTGAGAGCATCTCCTTCCCTTCCCATGGAGAGATCTGATCCTTAACCTCCTGGAGAAGGCAGCTAGTGACAGGGCAGGGACAGGTACCAAACTCCACTTAGTAAAGGGGAGGGCTTCTAAATTTATATTTAGATCAGACTGTGTTACAAAGATAGCTCTCTTCATCCACAGGACTACCTCTTGATGTTCAATATTATTATCACTATCTTACCGAGGAGGTAATAGTCCATTTTTGGATTTGCACAAAGTTATAGTACAATACCCAAAACATTTCAAAATAATAGGATTGGGGACTGTAACTCAGCGGCTAGGGTGCTGGCCACATGCACCTGGGCTGACAGGTTCCAACCGACCGGGCCTGCTAAACAACAATGACAACTACAGCAAGAAAATTGTGGTGGGCACCTGTAGTCCCAGCTACTTGGGAGGCTGAGGTAAGAGAATCACTTATGCCCAAGATCTTGAGTTTGCTGTGAATTATCACCCGATGGCTCTCTACTGAGGGTGACATACTTGAGACTCTTGTTTCAAAAAAGAAAAAAAGAAATTAATAAAGATGCGGAGTGGGCCTGAGATACCTAGATTTTTAAAAAAAGTGCAGTGACAAACTGGACAGCTGTACATCGTATTTCCCATCCCATGTGACAAAGGGAGACCCAGCTTGTACAGCCATCTGGGAGATCATTGAGATCATCTCTACCGTCTAGGAAGCCCCTGGAACATCATTATGTTTGGTGAAAGATACTGGTGACCCTGGTAGGTAGAAGGGCATAATTCCATGGGGAGACTCTGAGAGGAGAGAGTTAGAGGGAGACTGCCAGTGCCTATGACCAGAGGTGGCCACAAGAGGAAGAGAATAGAGCATATTAGACCCCACTCTTGGGATCTGAATGCCACGTTTCCTCCAGCGCTGCAAACTAACCCTGTCTCGTATGGTCTGCCGTGATCCTAAGCCAGCTCCCAATAGCACTTTCCGTGTGGTTCATTCATCCAGGCTGATCTCACCCCGAGTCCATACCTTCTCCTGTCCAATCTAACTCCTCCACAGAGCACTCTCTGACTTACTCCATGAGCTCTTAGGCCTGTGTCCTCCACCCCTGTGGAAGGATGCAGTTTGGCAGGTGCTAGGCTGGTACTGGCCAGTTGAACTGAGCAAGTTCCTGTGGTCATGAGTGTTTGTGTCTGAGTGAATGTGTTGGGCTTGACTGTACGTGTGAGCAACTGAAAGTAGGAATGATTGTCATATGAGGCAGAGAGTATGTGGGTGAACATGCATGCATGTTAGTGTGTGGGAGTCTGCACGTGTGTGACTCGGCATGTGAGGGTGCATGGTGTGTGTGTGTGTGTGTGTGTGTGTGTGTGCGCGTGCGCGCGTATGTAACAGAGTCTGTGGGGATGTACATGAGTGTATCCACGTGATTGAGCCCCAGCATTTGTGTGGGCGTGAGTGTGATCACATGTGAGCAAAGTTGGCATGTGCCTAAGTGTGTAAATGAGTGAGGGAACGTGAATGTGTGTGCCTGTGGCAACATGTGAGCCTGAGTCTGGTGAACATTTGAGTGTGAGTTGTGAGTGTGAGTGTGAGGGTACTTGAGTGTGTGCATACAGTGAGGGCAAGAGTGTGCATGTGGGGTGTGCTCTCTGTGTGGGAGAGTTTCTGTGGATATGCTGTAAGCATGCTGTGTGTGGACATGTGTGCATGGGAGGTGTGCTGTGTGAGTGAATGAGTGTGAGTGTGGGCTGTGTGTGAACTGTGTTCATGCGAGGGTGTGCTGTGTGTGAATCTGTGCATGAGAATGTGTTGTGGGAATGTGTACATGTGAGGCTGTACTGTGTTAGAGAAGACACAGCCCCATGAGAATCTACTCTCCTGGTGGGCTACAGGCTCACTCTCTCCTAACGCACTCTCACCTCTTTCTCTCCTCTCCCAAACCTTTCTATCTGATGCAAGTGTCATGGCCAGGTCAAATTTCTCCCCAGGTAGAATGCCAGTCCTTCAGAGTGTGACTTTTTGTTTTTCTTTAGGAGACAGGGTCTTGACTCTGTTGTCCAGGGTGGAGGGCAATGGTATAATCACAGCTTACTGCAGCTCATGCAATCCGTCTGCTTCAGTCGCCTAAGCAGCTGGGGTTGCAGGGTACAGTCCATCACAGTGTCTACCGAGGTGTACACACACACACACACACACACACCACGTTTTTTTAGAGGTGGGGTTCTTGTTACATTGATCAGTTGGTCTCTCCCCTTGACCTCTGGAAGCGCTGGGATAATAGGTGCAAGCCACTGTGCCTGGCCTATTATTGTTTTCGTAGCAGTTTCTTGTCATTCAACATCTGTTAGCACTGACCGGAAAGCATCCTCCCCTGCCAATTCCCAAAAGATGATTCAGCTGCTTTTAATGAACAAAAGGTGACTAATGAGAGAACGGACTTCTTCAAAGGAAAGAAAGACTGTCTTTCCTTTGACAAAGAGTCTCTGCTTGACCTAACTTTGTTTGAACGCATGAGCCTTCTCCAGGCCAATCTGTGCATTCCCTTTCCTTGTAAAATCCAGGGTTTGCAAAGACCTCACTATGTCAGTGTTGCAAGAATCTCAATTTATGATCATCTTCCACCACCCCTAGGGGATGTCTGATCTCCCTGCCTACTTTCTGTTGGGTAGGAGTTTTGGCCAGAGTCCCCATCACCCCTTGCGTTTCTTCTTACTAAGTTTCCATCCACACACACACACACACACACCTGCCCCTTGGCTGTAAATTCCTGCTTGACTGTGCTGTCCTTTTCGGCAGGCCAAGGAATGCCAGATTGGCAGCAAACTACCACAAGCTAGAAGAGACAAGGAAGGACCCTCCTACACATGTGTCAGACCCTGCTGAAACCTTCACTGTGCAATGCTAGCCTCCACGACTGTGAGCTAGTAAATTTCTGTTTTAAGCCATCTAATCTGGAGGCTTAGAAATGAATACGTTGGCTATCTCTGTACCTAAGATTACATCTTCTCCCAGTCCACTTGCTGAGCACATCAACATTTAGGAGATTATTCTGAAGATGAAGAGGGATAGTGGAGAAGGAAAGACTTGGACCAGGGAAGGAGCCAAGGAAAGTGGGCATGGAATTTGGAGAGTTAATTTGAAAGGCCACAGGAGAAGTGGGTGTGAATGGCACAGTCATCAGAGGCCATTTCCAGAGGAAAATGGGTCTATTTTCAGCATCCCCGTTCTCGTCTGCTCAGTCTCCATACTCTGGGAACATTTGATTCTGAGAGGTTTATTCTCACTTTGGGAATGAGGAACACATCCAGAAGCCAGAATCAAAGGCTGAGCTTATTCTCTATGGGCAGCAATGTCTCCTTCACCACACTGCCTCCTGCTCAACTTTCTTTCCCAAGAGAAACTTCAGCACATGTAGTGATGTATCGGCTGGGATGGGAAAGGAGGACCTTATTCCTGTTGCCACCGGGAGGACATGAAGACTCCTCCGTAATCCCGCATGGTCCCTCTCCTCTCCCCGAGCTTGGCATGGTCTGATAGAGACCGTGGATTTTCGTGAGAAATAAGCCATCACTTTCTTTCTTTTAGTCGTCCTTTTCTTGTAAAGAGGATGGTGTTTGCTTTTACATTTTTGTGTCTGTATTATATACAAAGAGGATCTAGGATTCATTCCCCTAGGAGGAGGGAAGGTGTTCCTTCCCTGATTGGCAAGGGACACACCCATGCATGCACACAAATACATCACACATACTTGCAGGTGCACATGAATGCACATACATCCTGGCAGCCCCTACACCCACACTGATACACATACCCAGCACACATGCTCCCACACCAGGGGTCCTTGCTGGGCTTTTACTCTGGAGGCTACAGAGCCTGGAAGAAACCAGGAGAGGAACCAGGATAAGCCATGGAAACAGTGCAGCAGTAATGGGGAAAGGCCTAGTAGGAAAAGAAGGCACACTGCCTAGGAAACCAAGGAATTCCCTTCCCTGTGTCTGGGATCCCCCCTCAGAAATTGATTCTCCAATGATTTGAACCAAATGAATCCAGGCTTATACCTTTCCAAAGGTTCGATGCTGGCATGACCAGACCTGAGGGTGTGAGTTCCCTGTGGTCTTTTTGGACTCATCTCCCTTCAACCATAAGAGAGGAATAGGGGACATCTGGGGATTCAGAATCTTGTGAAGAAAAAAATTTTATTGAACAGGAGGCCAAAACCACCCACCCAGAACCAACAATTGAGGGGACTGATGCGAGATAGAATAACCAGTCAGCACCCACTGAACACTGAAGTACCTTCCCCACCACTGTTTCTCTTCTTCATCTCTAGTCATGAAGGTAGAGGATTTGTTTCATCAGACATTTCTGCTCTTTATACTCTTGTGGAACCTAAGGGGTCAGCGGCCTTCCTCAAAAGCCCTCTCAGAGCTAAGGTGCAGACGTGTGTTATGGCCACAATTGCCCTCTTGTGGCTCTTGAGTTGTGGTTTTATTGCGCGTGACTTACTCATCCCTCTTGACAACGTAAGGCTTCGTGTGTGTGTCCTCTGATGTACAAGGAGGTGTGCCTTTTGGAAGAATCCATGTCCACACTCCTTGCCAGACATAGCGCTTCTCCCCCTGTCTGTGTCTGGTGGTGGGTGAGGACTGTTGTCTGGTGGCCAAATCCTCACAGACATAGAGCTTCTCTCACACTCCTTGAAGATACAGAGCTTCTCTCTGTGTGTGTGTCCTCTGGTGTGTAAGGAGGGTTGACTTTTTTGCTAAATCCTCGCCCACCCTCCTTGCAGACATAGGGCTTTTCTCCTGCGTATACCTTGTGGTGTGTGAGGAGATGTGGTTTTTGCCTAAATCTGTGTCCACACACCTTGCAGGCTTAAAGCTTATCCCTTGTGTGTGTCCTCTGGTGTCTGCTGAGGTGCGACTTTTGCCGAAATCCTTGACCGCACTCCCTGCAGACACAGGGCTTCTCCCCCGTGTGTGTTCTCTGGTGTCTGAGGAGATCTGAGTTATGGCTAAATCCTTGACAACACTCTTTACAGACATAGGGCTCTTCACCTGTGTGTTTCCTCTGATGTCTGAGGTGGGTAAGTTATGACTAAATGCTTGTCCACTCTCCCTGCAGAGACTGGGCTTCTCCCATGTGTCCCGCTCGCTATTCTTCATTTTTACAATACTGGAGATTCCTACTGTCATACATAATTTGTCTGTTTTGGGACTGATCTGGGCTCTTCCTCTGTCATTCTTTTTTTCTCCCTAAAACTCCCCATTTGTCCCTGACATATCCCTGAAATCTTGCTCTGCTGTGTCTGTTTAAGAGAGGATTTTGACATTTCTTTGACTTCTTGACCTTTGGTTTTTGTCTTTCCAGCTGGATGGATCAGAAAGTTGCTCCTGATTCTCATCCCCAGGGATTCTCTGGTTGGAGGTGTTTTCTTCTAGATGTTCGCGGGCAGACCTGAGAGATGTGGGTGTGTCTACACGTTGATTCGAGGATTTCTTACTAGAGAAGGTCAGAGAGCAAGACGGACACGTATGAACCTCTGGCTTTGGTTCTGTTGAGAGAGAGAGGAAGACTTTGGTCACAATAGATGTAAACAAGGCCCAAAGTAGAGGTCTGTGCCGTCTACTTCATTGTGTGGTGAGGCCTGCTCCACTAATCATTCTTCTGTGAGTTAACAAGGCAGTCTCTCACCACGGATTTGATGGACCTTTACAGTCCATTTTTGCCTTCAGCTTTTTTTTATTTAGTACATCCTTTCCTTTTTCCTAAGCAAACATTTATTTATTTAACTGAAATATTTATTAAAATATTTTAATAAATAGTTATTGGTCGGTACGATGCATAGTATTCTACCGTATAGATACATAGTACAGAACACTTTGTTTAGTCAATTACCTACTTTTGGAGATTTAGTTTACTTCTATTTATTTGTTGTTAAAAATACCATTTTGAAAAATTTCATCACTGAAAATGTCTGTGTATGTCCACCGTAATTATCTTAAAATACAATCCTAGAAGTGAAATTTCTGGATCAAATAAATGCATCTATTAGATTTTAGAATAAAGATACCCATTTAAACCATTACTGATAGTGATGATCATACATAAATTCTTAATATTTTAAATGTACGTGTACAGACAAGGACGGAAAGTAGCATACAATCACATGAGATGAACTTGCCTGCTCCTCATTCAAACTTACAACACGTATATTTCACTGTCTTATTTTGTACTTGAACATCAGTCTGCTTTATTTTTAAACAAGATTGGTGAATCTGACTTACCAAATAATTTTTAAAACATCAGTATTCAATAAGAAATATTTTAAAGATATTTAGACCAATCAGCTCTCCTTCATTTTCTTTCTTTCTTTCTTTTTTTTTTGAGACATGGGTGTCACTTTCTTGCCCTCAGTACAGTGCTAAGGCATCAAAGCTCCCATCAACAGCAGACTCTTGGGCTTAAGCAATCTTCTTGCCTCAACCTCCCAAGTAGCTGGGACTATACCTGGATATTGATTGATTTTTTATTGTTGGGTAATCATTGAGTGTACAGAGAACTAGGTTACAGTGCTTGCGTTTTCTAAGTACCCCTTATACTTGTGTCTTGCACCCACAAGGTGTGTCGCACGTCGTGACCCTTCACTCCCTCCCTCCTCACCTGTCTGTGCTCCCCCATGTCTTGACCCCCCACCATGTCCTACCATCAAGTGTCCTCAAAAAGAATTGAGTACATTGAATTCTTGCTTCTCCATTCTTGTGAAGCTTTACTAGGAAGAATGCATTTAAATTGAATACTTGGATATTTTTTAGAGAAGGTGTCTTGCTCTAGCTCAGGCTGGTCTCAAACTCCTAAGCTCAGGTAATCCACCCGCCTTGGCCTCCCAGAGTGGTAGGATTATAGGCATGGCATAAGCCACTGGGTCAATACATCTTTAAATATCCAGAAACTTCAAATCATGTACCTTCTCTACAAATTTCATAGGTCACAGACCCTCTATCTAGAACTTCGGAGGCACTTCCATTCCTGACATACATAGAGCTAAGGTGAATTTCCTTCCATATTCTACGAATGCCTTCCAAGCCATTTCAGACCTTCCTTGACACCCCTGCCCCACCACTGCCACAAGCTCCCTTCTGTCACACCGATCCTTAGATCCTTTGCAGTGTTTTCCACAAATCCAAAATGAAGATACGTCCTTCCTTAGCCTACATAGCAAGTATTGATGCTTGACTTATGTTATTCAGTCTTAGCCGCTTTCAAACACAATAGGAAGTCCTGTTTTGACACATATCCTTGATCTGACTGCTTGCTCCCAAGACCTTCACCCTCTTCTCTCCCACCTGGAGACTGAGTCGTCTCCTCACAGACGACTCACTGCAAAAGGATCTTCTCAGAGTGGTGAACCGAACAGAGAAATGAAACTTCACACCTGTTGCCGTCTCACTCTGGAAAACCCCAGTGTCTTGGCATGGATGATAGGCTTTGTGTTCCCAGGCTTCTCTGTGTCTGTCCCACTTCTGCTCTTACCCTCCCGGGTTCCTTCACCTGAGTGGTTTCTGGCACCCTAATTCCTCCCTCTCGACACTGGCTCCAATGCCATCCCATAAGTGGAACTTTCCCTGACCACCTTGCAACATCTCGTCTACTCCTCAAACTGATGCCCGGGCACTTACCCAGGATATGTGTTCTTCAAAGCACTGATCCCAGTCTGATATGCATATGTCTGTCAGTGTGTGTGTGTGTGTGTGTGTGTGTCCCCGCATTCATGTGTCAGCTGCTCAGGAGCTGAGATTCTGAGTGTCTTGCTCAAGCTCAACTTCCAGCTCATGGAACACTGGCACAAAGCAGGAATTCGTATGACAACTAATAAGAAAATGAGTGAATTAATAACAATGTAAGCATGTATGGATGGAGCTGGAGCATATCCTACTTAGTAAACTATTATCTCAAGAATGGAGAAAAAGTATCCAATGTACACAGTACTATTATGAAACCAATTTACAATCGCTCACCTTTTCGTATGACGAATAGATCCCAACTATGGCCCAGGATGAAGGAGGGACAATTGGAGGGGTGGGGGGAGCCAGAAGGAGGGAGGAGGAATGGTGGGATCACACCCATGGTGCATACTGCAAGTGTGCAAGTTGGATCTATTAAGTATAAATGTCAATACAATAATTAAGAAAAACGGAGAAATTTTAAAGTAAACAACTAAATAGACCAAAAGAAATCACCTTGTTGAGAGAGCTGGCAGGTGAGGCAACTTGCCTTTAGCCTGCAAGGTTTCAGCACTATCTGATGTTATGCACTTTGTGCCTGAAGTACTTAGAATGTGAAATCAGAGCAAACATTTAAAATTATAAAAATTGTCCCTAGGATTCAAAGGCATGTGACATGAATATTTAATTTCATGAACACCTGACTGGAAAGTTACTGACTTTAGACTGCATTTTACTCTACTAAAGAGTTCAACGAGTCTGGGCACAGTGGCTCAGGCCTATAGTCCCCGCATTTTGGGAAGCTAAAGAAGGAGACTCGCTTGAGGCCAGGGGTTCAAGGCTGAAGTGAGCTAAGACTGTGCCTCAGCTGACTACAGCCTAGGTGACAAAGGTCAGATCCTGTTTATAAAACAATATAAAAAGGAAATAAAAATAAGATTACAGTACAATAAGAGCTAAACTCTGCAAATTCACAAGTAGAAGAAATGTTTACTTTTACTTCATGGGAAGTCATCATGGTGCCTAACTCACCTCTGAGTAAGCACTTTTCCTCTTGCTGCCCCTCTTGATGCCTAGTTCCTGGCCACACTCGTACCCATACTAGACCAGCAGTTCACAGCCTGGCCTGATGACATGGCAGGTACAATAGAAGATCTGCCTGCGGTATTGGAAGGCCACCGGGTTCTGCTCCTTTGCATTCCGGGCACAGTTCACATACCTGGGGTTGAGCATCAGAAGGAAAGAAGACAGTGGTGAGTTCCCACCACCCGTCAGGTCCACATGTGGCCTGTCCCCTGGTGGTCAAGGCCTCCATGCTCCAGTGCTGCACACTTCCCACTGCTCCTCAGACTGCCCTCTGCCGGAAACCTAGTCTTTTCAGGGTTCTATGAATTCCAGCCTCTGGGTCCTGCTTACCAGGCTCATGCTGCCTGGAATGCTCCCTGAGCTGCCTAATAAGTCATTTTTCAAAGCCCAATTCCAGACTTACCACTATCTTCATTTGCTATAGGACACAGTGACCTATGGCTGCTCTAAGCCCTACGCCAATAATGCCACGGCACCTTGTGCTTTCATGTACTCTGCTGGTAAATTAGCACACATCATTCTACACTCAGCCCAAGTCAGCTCTGTCACGGTGAGAGGCTACCCGCAGTACCTCCACAGTTTCCCCAGATTCTGACAGAAACGTAGAGGACTGTGCTAGCAGAACATAACACAAGAGTAATTGTTTATTTGTATCTGCCTCCCCTGAAAAAGTGAGAGTCCCTCACGGAGAGGGGCTGGTGAAGCACGGACACCCAGGACTGTCCTGCAGCTCATTTCCCAAAGCTGCAGGGCCTAGTATTAGTTTCACTGGGGACAGGAAGTTTTCCTACCCTCACATATTAAAGGTCTTTTTTTTTTTTTATGATGACTTGGCACAGTGTGGATCTTGGAAAATAGTAAAATTATGGTCAAACATTTCCATAATTGTTTTGTGCCTGTCTGCCACACAAACTCCAAAATGACACAGCTGCGTGATCTGTTCAGGTGATGGCCCTCAGTTTCAAAACTGGGAGACCCTACGTGCTTAATTAATGTGGATTACAGAAAATAAAATTTGAATTCAGTGTCCCCAGTGAATATGGGCCCTTCAAGGTTTATCCTGCTGCCTCAATTCTGTGTGTCATAGAGATTTATCTTTTGATCAAAACTAACATGTACATTGTTATGTTTTTTTTCTAAACGTGATGAAAAAAAGAGCACCGTATGGAGAAAAACAGGAAGAGAAGATACAAAAACCACTGAAGGAAGAGTGATGAAAAGCAAAGGCATCTGAACTCGTCAGAGAGAAAAAGACCTCTCTGGAACCCAGAAAACTACTAGCCTTACTTCATCCAGTTTGCCACAGTTTCACCCTTCCCATCCAAAAACGCATAGGATTTCTTCCCCGTGGTGATCTGAGTTTCAAAAAAAGTACGTTAAAAGCTGTTTAGAGGGTAGTAATCAGAAGACTTGTTTTTTTTCTCTACTGTCATCAGTGCCCTCTGAGACCGTGTGGACTGAGCTGCCAGCCTTAGGTGCCAACTCCATGTCTGAGTCCCTCTGTTCCATCTAAGCACAGGCCCACAGAGAAGATGCACCTCTCTGTGCCACTGAGCTCCTGCTTTCTCTCGGATCTTTAAATTGGAGATCCCTCTCCATGCAGAGATCACTGGGCACACAGAGCTGACCATGTTATTATCCCTGTGTATGTCCTCCCAGGTAAAGGGAAACTTCCCACCAAAGGCACAGAAGGGATGTGGGAAGCCAGAACGGGTGAAAGGGTAGGGACTTCTCACCCGCCAGGAGTATCCACTGCTGGCTGCCTCTCTGTCTTCTGTGACCTCACCTTCAAAGGGGCCAAAATGCAGCCCCAGCGCGAGATCAGAAGTCTCATTCCATACTCCATACCCAGCGTCAGGGATGCCCGATGTTGTTTTTTTTTTTTTTTTATGGCCCTCGGTAGAGTGCCGTGGCCTCACACAGCTCACAGCAACCTCCAACTCCTGGGCTTAAGCGATTCTCTTGCCTCAGCCTCCCGAGTAGCTGGGACTACAGGCGCCCGCCACAACGCCCGGCTAGGATGCCCGATGTTCTAATTGCCAGCCCATTGGGCGGGCTGAGACTGAGCGGTTGGGATGCCCCTCGTCCACTGAAGTGTCCTTTATAAATCTAGGGAGCCCATGAGTAAGTACCACAGCTGTCAATGAAGAAGTGTGACACACCTCACAATCTGCAAGGGAGAGAAGCAGCAATTAGGAGAGATGTAGGGTATGTTCTTGACATAAAGAGCTTCAGAAGAAGAGCTCCATTTAGCCTCAGTCCTGTACTCCAAATCAGTCGAGTAAAGGAATGATTTGGGGGCCAAAGGATGAGATGAAATCATTGTGACAGGACATCACAGGCTTATGTGTGAGTGGGACAAAGGGTCACTTACAGAGAACGTCAACATCCTGAGGCTCGCTAATCTCCTCTCTCCTGAGATCTAAACTGGGGAAAAGTAAGTGAGTGAAGTTGGGAATCTGGGGTGTTCATCCCTATTTCATCAGAAAGTGTTTTCTCCAGTATCATTAAGGTCTACGCTCCTATTGGAGGCATCTCAATTATTCTTAAATTTCTTTCTTGAAATAAGCAAAACTTCACCTCTGTTTCACCCTATATTCACAAGTTATATAATGTATTTCTTTCTTAAAAAAAGTAAATAGACTACAGCCAGATGCAGTGTCAGATACTCGGGAGGCTGAAGTGGGAGGACTGACTGAATCCACGACTAGCTCGGAAAATGTTAACGAGACCATGTCTTGAAAAAAACAAACGAATAAATAAAACAAATCGACTGCATTTGAAGACAAATACACTGAACAAACTAGGAACTCAAGGAAATTACTGGCCAGGCATGGTGGCTCACGCCTGTAAATGCTAGCACTCTGGAAGCCCCGGGCGGGTAGGTCACCTGAGCTCACCAGTTCTACACAAGCTTGAACAAGACCAAGATCTGCTCTCTTCAAAAAATGGAAAAAAGAAAAGCCAAAAAAAGTAGCTGGGCACTGTGGTGGATGCCTGTGGTCCCAGCTACTGGGGAGGCTGAGATAGGCTGAGATTCTTGGGATCCCTGGCTCCCAAGAATTTGAGGTTGCTGCGAGCTATCACGGTGCCATAGAACTCAAGCATGGCAACATAGTAAGACTCTGTATAAAAAAAATAAAATAAAATAAATTTCAAAAACGAACAAAAACCCAACCAAGCCACAGTCAAGCCACCTGCCGGCCCTTCTTCCAGTTGTGATAACAAGTATTCTCATTTTGGTACTCCTCTTCCTATTCAGATTTTATACATTTATCACTTATGACGGTATCTGTAAATTGTATATCATACACACACACACACACAATTATATATACATACTTTGTAAATAACATACTTGTAAGTTATATATAGTATATATAATAATATGTAAAATTATATATGTGTGTGCGTGTGTGTTGTCCGTATGTATATAATTTACTCATTTGAAAAAGTTTTGGCACAGTAACTGAGATAATGCCAGGAAGGCTATGTTAACCATTGTGACGAAAATGTGTCAAATGGTCTATGAAGCGAGTGTATGATGCCCCATGATCATATCAATGTATACAGTTATGATTTAATAAAAAGAATGAAAACTTTTTATGAATAGCCTACTACAGTATGTACTGTTGAGCAGCTTGGTTGTTTGTTGAACATCTCTGTATTTGAGATAATACTCTGTTTCCTTTGTTAATTCCGAAGTTGTAGCTGAGACCTAAATCAAAGCTAGTTTCAGGAAGTTACCTCTAAATCCTCGGGCCCCTCACCTTGCAGCCTAGGCATCCACTCTTCATCTGCATCCTCAGCGTCACCCATGTGGTATTTGAAGGCCAGTCTTCGGTGACACATAGAAGCTGATTGAGGGGCTCTGAGACCTGAAAAGAAGCACAATCTCTGTGCTGAAAGAAAAACCCCAACAGGAGGAACAAAGGACAGTAGCAGTGGAAAGTACTACAAGGCCAGTGTGGCGCTCTCTGTCTCTGGAGCTAGGAGAGTCTCACTCAAGGTCAAGATGTGACCTCTGCATGGCCGCATCTTGTCACTAAGCATTGCATTCACACAAAAGAACAACATTTCCCGCCAGATTTGTCTCCATTCAGAAGGGAACTGTGGGCAGATGCTGCCACCAGAGAGTCAGCGGAAATAATACAGGGACTGAAAATGTGTTTATGTTTCCACGGTTGGTCTGGACCTAGCACTTCCTGTGACCTATATCAATCAGCACATTATAGTTCTTTCCCCCATTCCTATGGCAGGTTATCTCCTAGTCTCTCTTCTCTGCCCATTCTTCCTTGGAGAAGCATATGGACATGTCTTTGAAAGCATCTTTGACCTAGAGAAAGTAACTAATTCTATCAGTGCTTTACTAGAACACAACAAGGTGGCCTTGTCCTCCACCTTGCACGTATGATGTAATCAAAGACTCCCTCTCTCCCCAGACTATGTCCTGTTTAAATGAGCAAATACTAAGCATTTTCCTAGTTCTCCTCTGACAGAGAGCAGTTGTTGATACTTGTGTCCTTTCCCCTTCCAAATCCCAGACAGGACCAAGTGCCCTGTTCCATGCACAGGCGGATAGGTCACCCAGGGGTGTAGGCCAGGAACCTTGCAGACATCCAGAGACCAGATCATTCTCCTTACGTCTCTCTTACCACCTATTCCACAGACCCCGGTGAAGCCTGGTTTCTCTCTTCCCCACTCCACCCCTCTTCTCACTGTGGGCTTTCACCCTCTTCCCCTTACCTTCCTCTGGGCTCTCCTCCTGGTACCTGGTGATGCCCATGGTTCTAAATTCCCTAGCGGTTAGGAGGGACCTTTGAGTCTCCCAGCTACTAGGCCAAGGCTCCCGTGGAGGGAGGAAGTAATGAGAGAGGGTGATAGGCCAGACTATTGCCAAGAACCAGGCTCTGTTTTCTGCCTTGGGCTAGACTTCCGAGAACAGGAATAACAGTTAAGATTACCCCACATCACAAAATCCCAAAACTACAGACATTGCTGTGGATGTGGAGAGAAGGCAACACCTGTACACTGCTGGGAACGCAAGCTAGTACATTCCTTTTGGAAGGAACTTTGGAGAACACCTAGGGAACTAAAAGTAGACCTGCCATTTGGTCCTGCAATTCCTCTACTAACTATATATCCACATCACCAAAGGTCATTTTACAACAAAGATACTTGCACCAGAATGTTTATGGCAGCCCAATTCATAATTGCCAAGTCATGGGAAGCAGCCCAAGGGCCCATTGACACATGAACGGACTACCAAACTGTGGTATATGTATACCACGAAATAGTATGCAGCCATAAAAGGGACAGAGATTTTACCTCTTTTATGTTTATACGAATGGCACTAAAACATATGTTTTTTAGGAAAGTGTCTCTAGAATGGAAGAAAACATATCCAATGTACTCATTACTATTATGAAACCGATATATAATCGCCCATACTTTCACATGATTACTAAAACACAACGGTAGTCCAGAATGAAGGAGGGAAGTGGAGGGAGGGTAAGCGGTGGGACCTTGCCTGTGGTGCAGATTTCAAAGAAACATGTCAAATCTATTAAGAATAGAGTATAGGGCGGCGCCTGTGGCTCACTGAGTAGGTACCCGCCCCAAATACCCAGGGTGGTGGGTTCAAACCCCGCCCCTGCCGAACTGCAACAACAAAAAAATCCGGGCGTTGTGGCGGGTGCCTCTTCCTGGGAGACAGGCAAGAAACTACTCGGGAGGCTGAGGCAAGAAAATTGCCTAAGCCCAGGAACTGGAGGTTGCTGGGAGCTGTGTGAGTCCACAACACTCTACAGAGGGTGATAAAGTAAGACTCTGTCTCTACAAAATAAATAAATAAATAAATAAATAAAAAGAGTAGAGTAGAAATGTCTTAACACAACAATTAAGTAAGTGAGGTGAGTGAGGAAGAACAAGATGGCAGCTGAGTAACAGGTTCTTTGCAACCGGGTGCAGTGAAACTGGAGAGAGAAGACTCCAGGCATCTCTGGCTTGTGGGCTCTCCTCAGAAAAATCCCAATGGGGATGCAGGGAGACAGCAAGACATGTCTGGACCCCAGGAGGAAGACAAAAGCAGTGGGAACTGGCAAATGGTTGTGATCAGTCTGAGGCTGCAGTTCCAACTACAACAGCGGCGAGACTGCAGACAGGAAAGTCCCTCCCTGTGGGCTATTCTGTTTTTTTGGACTGGGACACTCAGTTCAATTACCTTGGGAGAACTTGGGCGAGAGTGCGGGTGACTTTCAGTGTTTTCCAGGGTCGGGACTGAGTCGCCGGGCCAGAACAGAGCTAACATTGTCTGGCTGTGGGCCGGCTCGCACTCATTGTGGGAGATCTGCCCAGCAGGCTCGACCCTCGGGGTCACAATGCTAGGCTCAGGCTGGGAGACCTTGGCCTACTGATCTAGTGACTCTGAGCAGTGCCAAATTTCAGGACTGAGACTCCGGGGAAGAGCGGAGATTCCAGTGTTTGGCAGAAGGAGGGCTGACTTGCAGCCTTGGCTCTCAGGGGCATAGATTGAAGCCGGTTTTGGCACACCACATAGGCAACCACTTCAGGAGAGAGCCCAGCGACAAGTGCTTTCCCGGGAAAGTTTCTGCTTAGCCAAGGTTAACAGCCTAAAGTGTCTTTTAAGTGGGCTGAGGACAGATTCAGGCTCTCCATCCTCTGGGGTGTGAGGTCAGCAGACACCTCCAGTCTGCGTCCCAACTGCTGTTATCAACATTGTGATTAGCATGACATTCCCCAGAAGATCACCTATAGCCCAGACAATATTCAGAAAGATATGCATACTGCTTTGTTTTATGTTTTATTTCAACATTTTCCCCCTAGATTTTTCTATTCTTTCTTCATTTTTTCTCATTTAAATACAATTTTCTATTTGCCTTCTCTATAATAAGAACTTCACTTATGCTAGTGTTTCTTACCCTGTTATTTGTTCCCCCCTCCCATTTTATCCTATAAGGTTTTCTGTTTGTTCGGTTTGGTTTGATTTACAGTATGTCTGTCATCCCTCTCATTTGCGGGAGGTGGTGTACCGTGTCTGCTCAGGCTGGCACAGAGCTGCTGACCTCAAGGGAAACTCCGAAACACAGCACTCCCAGAGGTTGGGAGCTTTTAAGATGTGGGCCAAAGTACCCTACTGTACACCTTCATTACTCCTGTCTCACTCTTTCTGTGCTTCTCTTCCTCTTGTCAATGTTCCCTGTCACTCACCACCTCTCCTTTTTCTTTTTTCCTGTTTAAGACTCTTTTTCTTTTTCTTTTTCCTTCTTGCTCATCAATCTATTCATCCTTTTAGTCCTGTATCAAAAGGACTCACCAAAACCTTAGGCCAGAGGCCTGGTAACTTAAAGATCAAGAGGAAGTGAAAGCACAGTTAGGGCAAGGAAACAGACAGAAGAAAACACTCAGGAGGAAGAGTCAGCAGAAGAATCCTGGCAACAGGAAAAACCAGTCCAGAGCAACCCACACCCCCAGGGGACCATGAGGATGGAATCCTTGCTACTGCAGAGGATCCCACCTATAAAGAAATCTTAGAAACGACAGAAGGGGAATATAAAATATAGCTGATGAAAACAATGAAGGGAATTGCTGAGAACGTGGAAAACAACCAAAGGAAATCCAAAAACAGAATCAAATAAGAGATGAATGACATGAAGAATATAGAAAGGATATAACAGAGCTGAAGGAACTGGAGCAGTCAATTAGGGAACTTAAAGATGCAAAAGAAAGTATCAACAACAGATGAGACCATACAGGAGAAAGAAGCTCAGAGGTAGAGAACAAAGAAAGCTCTTGAGGTAACTCAGATAGTTAAAGACAGAGAAAGCAGAACACTCACCGACAGAATTATGGGACTTTTTGAAACGTTCAAATATACGACTTGTAGGTATCCCAGAAGGGGAGGAAGAACGCCTCAGAGGAATGGAAGCCATACTAGAGAATATTATAAATGAAAATTTCCAAAATATCACCAAAGATTCTGACACACTCCTTTCAGAGGCATATCCGACCCAGGTCGCCTCAACTCAAACAGAGCTTCTCTAAGACACATTGTGATGAACCGGTCCAAGTCAAAACAAAGGAAAAGAGTTTTCAAGCTGAAAGGAGTAAGTGCCAATTGACTTACAGGGGCAAATCCATCAGGGTGATGGCAGACTTCTCTAATGAAACTTTGAAAGCCAGAAGACAAAGGTCATCTACCTTTAATCCACTTAAATGAAACAATTTCCAGCCCAGAATTCTATATTCTGCTAAGCTAAGCTTTAAAATTGATGGAGAAATAAAATCTTGGACTGATAATGCAAACATTGAGGAAATCTGCCACAACAAGACCATCTCTGCAGGTAATACTTCAACCTGTTCTACACACTGACCATCACAATGGACCACCAGCGAAGTCAGCACCCAGAAGTTACCTTCCATAATGATGCAAAAGACAAAACTAAGCAGTGGACTTCCACAAAATACGATGAGTAGAACGCTACCATGCTTATCAATTATCCCAATACATGTTAACGGCTTGATTTCCCCACTGAGGAGGCAAAAACTGGCTGATGGATTAAAAAGCACAAACCATCCCTTTGCTGTCTGCAGGAAACACACCTAGCCTCAAAAGACGAATTAAAACTCAGAGTGAAGGGCTGGAAAACAAGTTTTCAGGCTAACTGAATTCAGAAGAAAAGAGGGGTTGCAATCTCATTTACAGATACGGTGGATCTAAAGCAACTAAAGAAAAAAAAAAAAAAAGACAAAGACGGACACTTCATATCGGTCAAGGGAAAAATACCAAAAGACATTTTAATTCTAAATATTTATGCACCCAACTTAGATGCTCCCAGGTTCTTCAAAAACACCTTAATTAGTCTGATCAATATGATATACTATAACACCATTATAACAGGGGACTTTAACACCTCTCTTCCAGAGCTGGACAGATCCTCTAAACAGAAATTAAACAAAGATATAAGGGACTTAAATGAGACCCTAGAAAAACTGTACTTCATAGACGTATCTAGAACACTCCATCCCAAGGATAAAGAATATACATTCTTCTCATTGCCCCATGGAACATTCTCCAAAATTGATCATATCCCAGGACACAAAACAAACCTCAACAGAATCAAAAGAATTGAAATCTCACCCTGTATCTTCTCAGACCACTAGACACCACAGGTGGAACTCAACTCCAACAAAAACATTCAACCACACACAAAGGCATGGAAATTAAATAGCCTTATGCTGAATGACACTTGGGTGCAGAAAGAAATAAAAGACAAAATCATTAACTTTCTTAAACATAACAACAATGAAGACACAAACTAGTAAAACCCGTGGAATACAGCCAAAGAAGTCCTGCGGTGCATCTTACAAGGGTACATGTGAAACTTAGTAAATGTAGACTATAATTGTCTTAACACAACAACTAAGAAAACACCAGGAAGGCTATGTGAACCAGTGTGATGAATTATGTGTCAAACTGTTTATAAAACCAGAGTATGGTGCCCCATGAGCACACCGATGTACACAGCTATGATTTAATATTAATAAAAAAAAAAAAAAGGAAAAAAGAAGTCCTAAGAAGAAAATGATCGCTTTAGAAGCCTACATCTGAAAATCAGAAAGCGAGCGCATCAGCAAATTCACGAGCCATCTTATGGAATTGGAAAAAGAGAAGAACAATCTGAGCCTTACCACAGCAGAAGAAAAGAAATATCCACAACAAAATCACAGATTAAGGACATTGAAAAAAAAAAAAAGCACAATCATTCAGAAAATTAATGAAACAAGGGGTTGAGTTTTTGAAAAAATAAATAAAATTCATAAACCGTTGGCCAAACTAATACAAATAGAAAACATAAAATCTCTAAAAACCTCCATCAGAAATAAGGGGGAAATAACCTTACGGATGCCACAGAGACACAAGAGATTATCTCCGAATACTACTAGAAACTCTATGCCCAGATATTTGACAATGTGAAAGAAATGGATCAATATTTGGAATCACACCCTCTGCCTACACTTAGCCAGGAAGAACTAGAGCTCCTGAACAGACCGATTTGAAGCACTGAGATCTAAGAAACAACATAAAATCTCCCAACACCCCCCTCAAAAAATTCTCTGCTCTGAAGGACTTCACACCAGAATTCTATCAAACCTTCAAAGAAGAGTACTGCAGAAATTATTCCAAAAAAACGGAGAAGAAAGGAATCTTCCCCAACTCGTTCTATGAAGCAAACATCACCCTGATACCCAAACCAGGAAAAGACCTAACTGAAATGGAGAACGTCAGACCAATTTCACTAATGAATATAGATGCAAAAATTCTCAACAAAATCCTAGTCAATAGATTATAACTTATCATCAAAAAAGTCATACATCATGATCAAGTAGGTTTCATCCCAGGGGTGCAAGGATGGTTTAACATACGCAAGTCCATAAGCGTTATTCACCACATCAACAGAAGCAAAAACAAAGACCATAGGATCCTCTCAACAGATGCAGAAAAAGCATTCAATAAAATCCAGGATCCTTTTCTAAGTAGGATACTGAAGAGTATAGGAATACGTGGCACATTTCTCAAAACGACTGAACCCATCTATGACAAACTCACAGCTAGTATTTTACTGAATGGAGTAAAACTGAAAGCTTTTCCACTTAGCACTGGAACCAGACTAAGTCATTCTCTACTGCCACTACTATTCACCAGAGAGCTGGAAGTTTGAGCCAATAAAATTAGGCAAGACAAGGAAAATGAGGGGAAGACAGCCTGGCATGGTGGGTTGCGCCTGTAATCCTAACATTCTGGGAGGCTGAGGCATGTTGATTGCTTAATATAGTAAGTTCAAGACCAGCCTGAGCAAGAGTGAGACCCCGTCTCTACTACAAATGAAAAACAAGGATCTCAAGGGAGATCACTTGAGCCCAAGAGTTCGACGTTGTCGTGAGCTATGATGCCAGGGCAGTCTACCCAGGGACAGAAAGTGAGGCTCTGTCTCAAAAAAAAAAAAATCATAAATAAATAAGTAAATCAACAAAACGGAAACAGAAAAGGTCAAACTCTCCCTCTTTGCTGATGATATAATCTTATACATAAGAGAACTACAATGACTCAACCATAAGACTACAGGAAGTCAACAAAACTTACAGTAATGTCTCAGCGTATAAAATCAATGTCCACAAGTCAGTAGCCTTTGTATAGGCCAATAACAGCCACGATGAGAGGCTTATGAAGTACACAACTCACTTCACCATAGCTTCAAAGAAAACGAGATACCTAGGAATATAGCTAGCAAAAGAGGTGAGGGACCTCTATAAAGAAAATTATGAAACCCTAAGAAAAGAAATAGCAGGGGATATTAACAAAATGAAGAACATACCATGCTCATGGCTAGGAAGAGTCAACATTGTTGAAATGTCTATACCTCCCAAAGCAATCTACAAATTTAGTGGCATCCCTATGAAAATACCAACATCGTACTTACAAGACTTGGAATAAAAAAAGTCTTTGTTTTGTATGGAACCAGAAAAAAAAACCGTATAGTTAAGGCAATTCTTAGTAATAAAAACGGGCCCAGGGGCATCAGCTTACAGAACTTTAGGCTGTACCACTAGGCCATAGTGGTCAAAACAGCATGGTACTGGTTGGCACAAAAATAGAGACATAAACATTTGTAATCAAATAGAAAACGGGGAAATGAAACTAACATCTTACACCCACCTAACCTTCTATCTGAATCCTGGGAATCGGTTCTTAGTAGGAACCAGGCAGAGAGCTGAACAAGACACACACCCTGCTGTGCTCATAGAGCTCTTCCTCAGAAAGAAGTCTTAGCCAGGATAAGCCATCTTAGAGATGACAGGCGTTTAAATGGAACAAAGGGGGAAGTGGTGTGGTGAGTTTTTCTCGTAGAGAACCTTGAAATCATAGTCTTAGTGGTGAATACAGGAAGCTACCGTACTCACATGCTGATTACAAAAGGCTACATGCTGTGTAATTCCATTACACAAAGAGACCAGAATAGACAAAGCCATGGAAAGTTTATTAGGTGGCTGTGGGTTGGTGAAGAATGGGTACAGGGTTGATTTTGGGTAGGGGATGGGTGATTACATATCTTAAAATTAATGATGGTGACTGTAACAACGCTGGAATAAATGAAAATGTGAGTCATGTTCTTTAAAAGGGTGACCTTCATATGTGAATTATATCTCAAAAACAATCCCAAAAACAAGGGTGGGGGAGTCAGGCCGTGTCCCCTAAAAGAAAAATCAAGAACGCCCTGAGTGGACTCAAAGGTAAAAGCATGACCTTGACAAAGCTGGGAGAAAAGACACAGTGCTGGGTGCCTACTGTGCTCCAGGCCCCGGGCTTGGCCCCACCGCAGGCTGAGACTGGGTGCGGCCAAGTAAGGGCTCCCAGCAGCTCCTGTGCTTGGCCCTGGGCACACAGCTGGCTCACAACAAATGTTGAATGAATGAGGAGTGAATGAACTGGCCACAGCTCCAGCCATGCAGCTGTGCTAGGTGTCACACAGGTTGGCCTAACACCTCTCCACAAACCCTGTGGGAAGAAGGAACAAACAGCTGACATGTGAGGTTTGCTGCTCTACTCTGACTCTAATGCGGCAGGTAGAGGTCGGTGCTGGCCGCTCAGGTTGAGACACCAGCTGTGCGGGATCAGCAGTGCCCGCGCTGCTCTGTTAATATCCAACACTTAAGAAAATAGGTATAGAAGAGACATTTCTTAGAACGATAGAGACCATCTACAGAAAACCCACAGACAATAGCATATTGAATGGAATAAAATTGAGAACATTTCCACTCAGGTCAGGAACCAGGCAAGTTTGCCCATTGTCTCCACTGCTATTTACCATTGTAATGGAAGTCTTAGGCATGGAAATGAGGCAAGAGAAAGCCATCAAGGGTATCCAAATAGGGGCAGAGGAGATCAAACTTTCACTCTTTACAGATGATATGATTTTATACCTGGAAATCCCCCGGGACTCAACTACAGAACTCTTAGAAGTGATCAAGGACTATACAACAGGGTCTCAGGATATGAAATCAATACTCACCAATCAGTAGCTATCATATATACCAATAATAGCCAAGCTGAAAAAACAGTCAAGGACTCTATTCCTTTCACAGTCCTGCCAAAGAAGATGAAATATTTAGGAATTTACCTAACAAAGGACATGAAAGATCTCTACAAAGAGAACTATGAAACTCTGCAAAAAGTAATAGCTGAAGATGTTAACAAATGGAAAAACAGACCTTGCTCACGGCTGGCAAGAATCAACAGTGTTAAAATGTCCATACTACCCAAAGCCAAATACAAATTTAATGTAATCCCTATTAAAGCACCACTGTCATACTTTGTAAAGACCTGGAAAAAAAATAATACTTTGTTTTATATGGAATCAGTAAAAACCTCAATTAGCCAAGACATTACTCAGAAATAAAAACAAATCAGGAGGACTCATGCTACCAGACTTCAGACTATACTATAAATCTCTTGTGATCAAAATAGCATGGTAGTGGCACAAAAACAAAAACATGTATGAAATAGAATAGAGAACCAAGAGGTGAACCCAGCTACTTATCGTCATTTGATCTTTGGTAAGCCTATCAAAAACATTCAGTGGGAAAAAAGACTCCCTAATTTAACAAATGGTGCTGGGTGAAGTGGCTGGCAACCTGTAGAACACAGAAACTGGACCCACACACTCCACCGTTTACAAAAACAAATTCTCACTGGATAAAAGAGTTAAACTTCAGACACGGAACCATAATACTAATTCTAAATACTAGAAGAGGGACGGCACCTGTGACTCAGTGGATAGGGTGCCGGCCCCATGTAGCCAGCCAGCGAGGGTGGCGGGTTCGAACCCGGGCCCGGCCAAACTGCAACAAAAAAATAGCCAGGCATTGTGGCAGGCGCCTGTGGTCCCAGCTACTTGGGAGGCTGAGGCAAGAGAATCACCTAGGCCCAGGAGTTGGAGGTTGCTGTGAGCTGTGTGACGCCACGGCTCTCTACCAAGGGCACTAAGTGAGACTCTGTCTCTATTGAAAACAAACAAACAAACAAACAAAAATACTAGAAGAGAGTGCAGGGAAAACCCTCAAAGAAATTGGCCTGGAAGAATATTTTATGAGGGGGACCCCCCCAGGCCTCGCCGGGCAATTAAAGCAACACCAAAAATGTATTACTAGCATCTGATCAAACTATACAGCTTCTGCACAGCCAAGAACACAGTAAGGAAAGCAAGCAGACAGCCCTCAGGATGGGAGAAGGTATTTGCAGGGCATGTCTATGATAAAGCTTTGATGAGCAGAATCCACAGAGAACTCAAAACATAGTAGCAAGAAAAGAACAAGTGATCCAACCTCACTGCGGGCAAGAGATTTGAATAGAATCTTCTCTGAAGAGGACAGGCACTTGGCCTACAGACACATGAAAACATGCCCTTCATCCTGAATCGTCAGAGAAATGCAAATCAAAACCACTTTCTGATACCCTCTAAGTCCAGCAAGAATAGCCCACATACCAAAGTCCCCAAATTCTAGATGTTGGCCTGGATGTGGAGAAAAGGGAACCCTTCCGCACTGCTAGTGGGAATGCACACTAATACGTTCCTTTTGGAAAGAAGTTTGGAGATCACTTAGGGATCTAAAAATAGACCTGCCATTCGATCCTGTAATTCCTCTACTAGGTATATATCCAGAAGACCTAAAATCACTTTATAACAAAGATACTTGCACCGGAATGTTTATTGCAGCCCAATTCATAATTGCTAAGTCGTGGAAGAAGCCCAAGTGCCCTTCAACCCACGAATGGATTAATAAATTGTGGTATTTGTACACCATGGAATATTACGCAGCCTTAAAAAAAACATGGACATTTTACCGCTACTACGAAACTAATATAGAATTAACCACACTTCCATTCAAAAGCTGTAACCCAACTACAACCCCAGATGAGAGGGGAAGAGGAGGGGAGGGGATAGGATCGGTGAAGGGAGGGCAAGTGTTCGGACAACACTTATGGTGCATTTTACAAGAGTACGTGTCAAATCTACTAAATGTAGAGTATAAATATCATTACGCAATAATTAAGAAAGGACGGTGAAGGCTATGTTAACCAGTTTGTTGTTAGTATTTCAAATTGTATATATACCCAGCACATTGTACCCCATAAATGTGGTACACAGCTATGATTTGATGAAATAAAATAAAATGGACTTTCATGTCCAAAAAAAAAAACACAAACAAACAAGAAAAAGAAAACAGAAATTATTTTGGCCAGGTGCAGTGGCTCAACCCTACAGACCTAGCACTCAGGAAGTCCCAACACAGGAGGACTGTCTGAGACCAGGAGTTCACAACCAGCCACAGTTACAGGCTACAGTGATCTGTGATGATGCCACTACATTCCACTTTGCCTCTAGAAAAAAAGGAAAATATTCATTTGTTTGGGTGCAAAAGTAGTGTTGGGGAGCAGGTGTGATAGCTCACACCTGTATTCCCTGCATTCTGGGAGGTCCAGGTGGGTGAACGGGTTGAGGCCAGGAGTTCTTGGCCTAGGCAACAGTGAGACCCTGTTGATTAAACAAAACAAAACAAACAAACAAACAAAAACTTTAGCTGGATATGGTGGTGTTCTGAGTCCCGGCTACTCAGGAAGTTGAGGCAGGAGTTGAGGCTTAAGCCCAGGTGTTGCAAAGTTACAGTAATGTTTTAAAACAAACAGATTTTCCCCTCTTAATGGGGTCTGAAGTGCTGCCCAGGTTGGTCTGGAATTACTGGGTTCAAGTGATCCACCTACCTGGGCCTCCTAAATAGCTGGCGGAATAGAAATGTACCACCATGCTTGGAAAAAATAGTACGGTAATGATGCTTTATGAAAATCTTACGGAGATAAATTCTGAAATATTTATGAGTGAAAGACAAGTCTGAATGTGCTTCAAAATACTACTAAAGGGAGGCTGGTGGTGGGCCAGGATGAGTTGGGGGCTGGCTTGTTACACATGGGGCTTTACCATGCTGTTCTCTACTTGGATAGCTTGTCAGGCATATGAGAACTCAGACAATGACAGTCATGTCTCCAACACAAGACCTAATGAAGTCCCCCAGCCACTTTCCAACAAGGAGACAGGCCAAGGGTTTGGATTAGTGTGAGCCCTGGGAGGACAGAGTTCTCCTGCCCCTCTGTGTCTCACTGCAGGTATAACATGGGCCAGAGAAGGAGCCAGGCAAAAAAAAAAAAATAATAATAATAATAATAAAATACCTGTGCACTAGAGTTAGGTGTCTGAGGCGCCCAGCCAAGCAGTGATGGACTCAGACGGAGCCTGCTCTCTTGCCTTTTAAGCTGCTAGAAGGCCTCCTTGCCTTCCCCAAAGGAAAAAAAGCAAAGATGTTCATCTCCTCTCCCCAAATGCCTTACTCTATCATCTCACCAGCTCTCTCAGCCTCTAAGGGAAGGGGGTTCTCTCCACTGACAGACATGGAAACTGAGGCTCAGAGAGGTCTGATTACTCCGGCAACATCTAAGGCTCACACTCACAGCCTGGAAGAAGCTCTGATACCCACCACAGCTCTTGATCTCCAAGGGTCCCACTTCTGTGTCCACAAAGTGCTACTGGGAAGACACAGGGTCCTGGAACTGTCAACGGCCAGATGGAGCTCTGATCTTCTCCCACAAATGACAAAAAAGACACTTAAACCTACAGGTCCCCGGGTGGGTCCCCGTGACAGGCTACTGTCCCACCTTGGACTACAGATACCACGGAGGCGGGTGGATCCACTGCCTCTGGACCCACTTCTCTGGGGACAGCTCCTTGGGCTGGAAGCCTTTGTGTAGTTAGGGAGGAGCGTGCGGGCTTGTAGCCACACGCACCTGCTGGCTTCCTGAGATGGGAAGAAACCTTAGGAAAACCACAGGAAACCCAGGAAGCGTCTAAAGTTTGCATCCAAGTTCCTAGGCCTCTGGAATCCAGGAGACTCTTCTGGAAAGGGCTCTGAGACTGTAGGGAGTTTTTCTCAAGAGTTTTCCTCCCTCCTCAGACTCCACCTAGCCTGAAGCCAGACTCAAAGGGGGGAGCCCGGTGGAAGGATCTCAATCTCCCCTACAGCTGACAGGGGCTGTGGTAAGAGCCCACTCCCTGCACACTGAAGCTATTCTCCCACGTGTGTGTTGCCCTTGGGCCTGCCTCGCTCAGGCCGGCCACCACTGCAGCCTCAGCAGCCCCTGGCAGGAGGAGCCATGGCGCTTCCCCCACTGCCCCAGCTAGAACCGATCCCAGCCTCTTGTCCCCTGCAGGATCTCTGCCCGCGGCCTCTGACCATCACCCTGCCTCGGTCGCTGCCAGGGGAACCAAAGCGAACCCGAACCGACGAGTCAGGGAGCAGCGGTGCGTCCACACCACACTTACCGGAACCCCACACTCACTGGGGTTCTGGAATGACTCTTCCCCGTCCCCGGATCCCAAGTCGGGCTCGGCGGGAAGGGGCTGCAAGACGAACCCTAAGCTTCCCACCAGAGAGCACGTCAAGCACTTAGATAACAAGCGGGAGGAGATTCGGTCTGGACGCCCCGGAGGTGCCTTCCTCACACTGACTGACAGGCACCCTCCGCGGCTCCCCTGCTCTCAGAGCCGCGTGCGCATTTTGAAAGCCCCCAGGTGCGGTCGATGGGTGGGCCTGGGGAGAAAGGCTGAGGCTGGCGGCCGGGAAGGTTCAGCTTGTGGGTGCCGGAGGCTAGGGCCGTACTCACCTCCCGGGCCAGCGTCCTCCCGTGGCTCCCACGTGGCCGGCGGGGCGCCGGCAGCAGCGGCAACCCGCAGGCGCCAAGGGCTGTGGCGGCGGCGGCGGCGGGGGCGGCTAGGGTGGGTTCCTGGCACGGCGCCTGGGTACTGCGCCTTGAGGGCCGTTGCGCTAGGGAGGAGTCCGAGGGGCGGGACACAGTCCCTGGGAGACCCCGACACCCTCTCCGCTCCCCTGGGGCGGGCAAGACACGTGCAGGCGCGCCAGCGCCAGCGGCCGAGCGGCCGAGCCTCCGGTTCCGCATGCGCCCCCTACCGCCCGCCAGTCCCGCGTGCGCCCCCTGCCGGCCCTGGTCCCAGCACCCCTCCCCCACCCACCTGGCCTCCTGGGGACCCCACACTCAGGGCGGGGTATCCAGGTCCCTGCCTACACGCTTCAGCAGTCCGGCCTCCTTTGGGCGGAGCGCGCACCTCCGAGTATGCGCAGGCGCCTCTCGGGGGTGGGAGTGGGTCTCTCAGAGCGGCCTACGCAGTGGTGACACCGTGGGCAGGTAACGCCGGACTGCCGAGAGCCACAAGGGAGTGCATTAACGTTCGGGTCAGTGGGGACGGCGACATGCCTAGTCGCAAGGCTGGAAAGGGAGTGTGGGGGCTATGGGCTGGGAAGAGAAGGCAGGGCCTGTGTGCTCTGAACGCCGGGTTCAATGAAGTTAAGGTTGGAGTTAATCGCCATTGCTGGTCCATCACATCAGGCCTGCGCACTAGGTCACGGTGTATTGCTCACTCCAGGTCTTCTGCTGGGTGCTGGTATTTTATCTGAAGGCAACCACAGGGTTTAGCAGGCAAATGATTAAAAAAGGAAACGACAGTTTAACACACTTTGCATTAACGCTGTAAGGGTAGCTTGGCTCTTTGCTTTCTGGGTTTTGCTGCAGTTTTTTCATTGAAAGAACGAGTGCAAGAACAGAAATCTAAAATCTTAAAAACTGAGAATCGAAAACTTTGTTTGAACAAGATTCAGTTATGATCAACTTACTCACATACGGAATTTTTCCTAAATTCTCATTCGTGTACTTTCGTGATGTACATGCCCCATCTTTTGACATTTTAAAGGTCCTTGCTTGTTTCTTAAATCTTCTTTCTTAAAACCATCAGCTACTTTAAGACAAAAAGTTTTCACACAAGATTCCTTCCTATATGAAATTTTTCTCTTTTTTTTTTTCTGTACCAAAAGTACATCTTTGTATCTATTTTACTCCTTTCTCTCTTCTCTGCTTACTGTTTTCTTTCATTTTTATTCTAAACTTAGGAAAAACTAGGTTGCATACAAACTTTTAGTTAGGCTTCTCTAAAGGCCTGTGATGTTAAAGGAGTTAGGACTTTAACTTAATCTTACCATTCTGTCCAAACAGTAGGCTAGGGCAATCAACCCGACCGCCCAATGGCAGAGATACATAAGGGGTTGTATTTTACCTTTTACTTCAGACATGGAGATAGAGGAAAACAGAGGTGGTAAAATTTAGGAAGAACCGAGGAAGTGGTTGTGGTGTCATTAACATCAGTTTGCTTCCTAGTAATAGAGAAAGTATGACCCCAGGCTCAGTCACTCCAGTGTGATGAAATTGAGCTTGTTCCAAGGTGGGGGGGGGGGGGGCGGAATCTGTGCATCTGAAGTAGTTATAGAGGGTCCATGGGTGTGGAGGAGCTCAGGGGAGCCCTGGGATGTCTGGGCATGAGTTCTCTTTTTCTCTACAAAGATGCAACTGGCTGTTGAGGAAGTATGGTGCAGCCTCCAGAGCAGGGTGCGTTCTCGATGTGTTCTTGCCTGAGCCTCTAGGGTACCTCTGTCTTTGAAATATTTCTAGCATAGTGTTAGCCACCATTCGGAAAATTTTCTGTTGCTTCCAGGGCCTTCTATCATCCCCATCTCCTCCCTCTCTTCCTTTTCTCTATCTCTGTCCAGTTATCAAAGACCTGGAAGTTCAGGTTTGGAAATCCATTTGTGGGGTGTGAAGCTTCTTTAAAGCTTTTGGAGTATATACCAAATATCAGGGCCACCTGGGAGATAAAGTTTCCTGCCAGGATGTACTGTCTCTCCCTGAGGTCAGGATCTCTTCTGATGTGCTTCTTTCTGTGATATATATGTATACATACAATGCGCACATACATACATATGTGTATATATAAGAAATATATATAAAAGTTTTCTTGTTGTTGTTTGTTTGTTTGTTTGTTTGCTTGCTTGCTTGCTTCCCAGATACACTTTACAAGGCTTGGATAGGATAGTGAGGCTTAGTGTGGGGCCACTTGCAGTTCTTTTTTTTGTTTGTTTTCTTTTGTTGCTTAGATCTCCACTTTATCCTCTCTCTCTCTCCCCTTTCTTTTAAGTTTCATACATAGGTTTAGCCAACGCTATAAAATGTGGTATCCATATGCAGCAGAGTCTCTGTGCCTAGACATTCTCTAATCTTCCTCTTTGTTTGTGGGACTGGGATATATTGGATAACTTGTTTAGTTCTGCCTCCAGTTTCCAATCTTCCTATTGGAGGGTAAATCATCTGTATTTCATCTGCCTCTGACAGACCCGGAATGTTTTTCCCAGGCGACCTTATACTCAGAGAACCCTTAAGCCAGGCAAAGCACTTCCTTAAAGTGTTTCTCACTTTAGCTAATAGTACCTTGGAGGCTTGGCCCCTGAGGGGGAGAGGGCTGTGTCACTAGGTGGAGCCAACTATCTAGGTATGGAAACCGATAGGGATGGCTCAGGTCCCAGTAACCACAGACCACATCTTCTGCACTGTATCTTTGTCTAAGCCTCCATCTGAAGGCCGTCTCAGATTTCTTAGTTTCCCTGGACACATAGCTGTTTCATGTTTCCCTGTAAACTCTTCTTCCAAAATGCCTCAGCATGGTTCCCAGGGGGTGGGCGTCCCCTGTGTGTTTTCCATGTCCCTCCCTCAGAGGGAAATTCTTTCCCTTGATGTGGAAGAGGCATGAGAGAGAGGGTAAAAAAGAAAAGAAGAAGATGGGCAGGGGGCCCTGTCTCACAAGTTTTGCCCTGTGAAGGTTGGGGACTGAGTCCCGCCCGTTGTTATCCAGATCAATCACTCTTCAGGCACGTACACACACACACACAATTCCAAGTAGGCCAGTCCCTTAGGAGTGGGCTTTGGTCGTAGTATAGCATTTTTGTCCAGTTCTCCTTACCTCAGTTCATACCTCCATGCGGAGACTCAGGCTGTGCACCCCAGCCTGGGCAGGGGTGGTCCCTGGAGGTGCACCCCAAACAACTAACAGCCTCCTCCCTCCACTGCCCCCACCTCTCAGATCTGCCTGAAGATCTTCAAACCTCCAGGTGTAGTGTGTGGGGGCCCTGAGGGGAAGAAACGCTCCTGATTTGTTCACCTTTTGGTGAGTTGCCCCCATGGAGGACACGGTGGGACTTTTCCACTGCTCTACTGAGACCTCTCCCCTCCAACACAGGAACATGCTTAGGAAACGGCATCAGTTTCCTTAGGAAACCCATGAAACCTCAATGGGTGCTGAACTGGGAATGAGGAAGTCCCCAGAATCCCTTGGTCTGCAGCCACATGCTTGCTTCCTGGTCAGGGAACCACAGGACCAGTCAATTGAAACCAATGATTACAGGGGAAGGAATATTATTTTATCTGGAAGAACCCTTTAAAAATGGCTGCACTCGCCTATCAACTCTGTCTCTTGTCCTTTTACGGGCTTCACACGTAGACAGACAAAGGAAGCACCATATTATTTCTCACTGGAGGTGTCAACACACCTGCAGGGTTTATACCACTGGAAGCATTTAGCAAGTGTTAGTTTCAAGGACTTAGGAAGTAAGTTTTACAAATGCTTAAGGCCTGGGTGACCATGGGAGATCCTTGCTGGTGTATCCATAGGCTTCTCTGAGAAACCTTTCTTTATTTAAGTCTTATTTTTCCTGGGTATCTTCCTTCAATATGACCTTCGAAAGCTGTGTCACAAGAAGGATTCTGCTCTCTGGAAAGGCTCCTCTTGAAACTGGACTATTCCACACACACTAAGCTTGTGAGGAAGCAGGTAGCACAAGAGCCCTCCTGTGGGCGTCCTGGCTGGTGGTGCCCCTAAGGTCCTGGGCAGTAGGCAGCCTCAACTGCCAGACCAGAGTGAACGCCCAGATGGTCCCAGACTCTGACTTTGAAAGTCCTGCAGAGGAAGGGTGAGGGGGCTGAGGTGATGTGTCCACACAATTATGGCCACGTTGCAGATTCATAAGCAAAACAAATGTAGTCATTACAGTAAGCCCCTACATTTTAGGGTTACCTGTTTTGAGGCCATAGTAACTGTAACAGCAGTTTTTGTGTGCTAATGATTCCACTTTGAGGGATGAATAAATGAGACCGAGGGGGTCTTGTTAGCAGTTGTCCAGGTGGTGATCGACAGGCAGTCTTAACTCCAGAGGCCAGTGTTTTATTTCACTTGTCATAGAGAACATTTTCAAACACCCCAAATTAGAGAGAATGGCACAATTAATCCACGTGTTATCTACCACCCTGATTGAACAATTACCAACTCAGGGACAATCTCTTTTCTTCCCTATCCTCAATCACCTCTGTGGACTGCTGGGTTATTTTGAAGGAAGCCCCGTACACATCTACCATTTCATTTGTAAATACCTCAATATTCATCTCTGAAAAAAGGAAAAAAAAAAAAAAAAAAGACCAGGCTTTTGAAACACCATTTCTAAAAAAACCCAAAAATAATAAAAAAAATTACATTGTTGTGGACACGTAATAGTTGTACATATTTATGGCGTACGTGTGCTATTTGGAGCCATATGCTATGTTACGATGAAATCATGGTAATTGGAATATCTATCACCTCAAATATTTACCATTTCTTTGTGTTCAGACAATTCCAAGTCCATTCTTTGAGTTACTTTAAAGTACGCAAAATGGTTACTCTTAACCGCTCTTGTTGTCCTAAGATCCAGGCTCTCAGCAAGTTGCGACAGTGGCTGAGGCGCTTTACTGGAAGACTAGGTGGCAGTTAGAAAGACCCAAACATGGCCAGGCGAGGTGGTGAACGCCAGTCATCCTAGCACTCTGGGAGGCTGCCGTGGGTGGATTGCTTGAACTCTGGAATTGGAGAACAGCCTGAGCAAGAATCAGACCCCTGTCTCCACTCAAAATAGGAAAACTAGCCGGGTGTCACAGCAGGCCCCCTGCTACTCAAGAGTAGTCACAGGTTCAAGAGGCTGAGGCAGGCACACCAATTGATTCCAGGAGTATAAGGTTGCTGGGAGCTCTGGTGACAAAACGACACTCTCCCCAGGTCTCAAAGAAGAAGAAAAAGAGAGAGAAAGACAGAGAGGGAGAGAGAGAGAGACCCAAGCATTAGACAGAATGGCTGGTTGTTTAATATGTGTTAACATTGGCTCCAGAAGAGTACACAAACTCAGATGTCATTTATATGAGTTTCTGAGCTCTACAGCCGGGTGCTGAATGACAGTGTGTTAAGCCACACATGTAAAGAAAAAGCTCTTTGTACAAAATCAGAACAAAAATTTAATGTTAGCAGAACACATTGCCGGGGGCTTTGATGGGAACCCAGGGGTCTTCAGCCAGCTCATCCTAAACTAGTCATCCCTGCAAGTCCCCCTGGTTGACCAAGCAGCGCTGTTGGTTTATGACAAATGAATATATCTTTTCTAGACTATCCTGAGCCAAGCCTCCTATTTTTGCCCTTTTCACTGAAAGTAATCGTTGCTGTGCTTATTTAGTTCAGGACTGCCAGCCAGACTTTGATAGCAGAAAGCCAACCAGCATTCAGGACCTACCCATGTTTGGTGCCTGTGAAATAAGTGTTAATAAGAATGCCCCTGCTTAGCCGGGCGTTGTGGCGGGCGCCTGTAGTCCCAGCTACTCGGGAGGCTGAGGCAAGAGAATCGCTTAAGCCCAGCAGTTGGAGGTTGCTGTGAGCTGTGTGAGGCCACAGCACTCTACGAGGGCCATAAAGTGAGACTCTGTCTCTACAAAAAAAAAAAAAAAGAAGAATGCCCCTGCTATGCTATCCAGCTCTCCGGTCTGGCCTGGCAAACCTCCTCTGGGAGGTCCCGTCCACCCTGGGCCCACAGGAAGCAAGCCCAGTGGGGGCTCACCACAGTGGTGCTCAGATTCCCCCACTATGTGGGTGCCTGAGGTCTGAGCAGGCCCAGCTCCTGAGGCATGTTTCTCCCTGAGCTGGGTAGCAAAACCTGAACCTTCCTCCCTATCCCTCTAGGGCAGGGATTTTCAACTGCTTTTGAGCTCATGGCATGCTTGAACCTGTGGTTAAACTACCATGGCACACTTAAATCCTGTCTGTCAAAGAACAAAAAAAGACGACTAAGGAACATACCTACCATAGTTTGAACTTCCCTCCAAAATAATTTTATTAATGTTCTTTAAAATTTTTTGAGGCACGCACCTACGATCCTCTCATGACACACTGGTTGGTAAACCTTGCTGTAAGGGGATTTGATTATGGAATCTTCATCCCAAAAGATATGGCAAATGGAGGCCTGCTGCAAGACCACTTTTTATGAAGATGCGAAAGTTGAGAACTTGCTGAAGAAAAGACAACCAATGGTGTGTAAAGTTGGGTACTTGCTTGCGACAAACTGAGCCTTCTAGGTGATATGAACTGTGGTGTGTAAGTAATATGTAGGTACTACGAAATAGAATGCTTATTGGGAAATCCATTTTGGAAATGAATTTGAATGGCTGGCTGGTTTTCAAACAGGACATGAGAAAAAGAAAATAACTTTCTGTGTGTGTGTGTGTGTGTGTGTGTGTGTGTGTGTGTGTGTGTGTGTGTGTGTGATAGACAGAGAGAGAGAGAGAGAGAGACACTGACTCTCACTCTTTCACCCAAGCTGGAGTGCTATGGCATGAGCAGTGTAGCTCTCAGCTACCTGGACTGCGTGTAGCACCTGGTTAATTTCGTCTATTTTTAGTTGAGCCATGATCTTGCTCTTGTGCAGCCAGGTCTCCAACTGCTGAGCTCAAGGCATCCTTCAGCCTGGAGCCTCGGCCTCCCAGAGTGCTGGGATTATGATCATGAGCCGTCATGTCCTGCCAGGAAAATAACTTTTCTTCAGTGCTTGTGTCCAAGCGTTTGGCAGGTTTCCAGCTTTTCCTCCCTCATGGCTATGTGGGTGGGAGGCACAGAGGAGGGGTCATTGATGCAGAGCCCTTGATTTTTGTGACGGGGACAATGCTGATGTAAACCTTTCCTAGCTAACCTGGAACATATTTTTACTGCATTGTTATTCTTTTTTTCTCTGAGGATTTGTGTAAACTCAATTGTATTCAATCCTCACCAGAGCAGCAGGTGCGAGGGAACTGCAAATGTTGGCAGGGTGGGGTGAGGCCCAGGAGGCTGAGTCTCAGCCTAAATCTAATTAGGATAATGTCTGGGATCTTTGGGTGGCAGATTGGTCATTGATTGACTCTCACTTCTGCTCCCATTCAGCACGTGGTAGTGAGCATGTGCGTGTATTCTTCTAGGTGCTGTAGCACAGAAGGGAAGGAAACTGTTCTCCCCACTTTGTGGTTGTATTCGAGGTGACAGTAATAAACAAAACACATGCTGCCAGCAAAGGCTTGAGGGACATGGGGGAGATCAGGCAAGATCTTCCCGACTTTTGTAAGCCAGGGCTTCCCCGTGGGGTGCTCTGCTAGAGACTCACTCTGGCATTTTCTGGGGCCTGTGGTGGTGGAGGAAGTCTCGTGAGTACCTGGAGACTCCAGCCCTAATTACCAGGCAGTTGTAGGGGAAACAGGAGGCCCTGGTGCCAAGAGCACCACTGGCTGTGTGTTGCTGTGGGCGGGTCTGCAGATCCCTGGTGAGCAAGGGTGGGAACCAGGTGACGTGGGGTGCCCCGTCTCAGTCATTCCTAAGCACACACATACCCAGGGACCTGGTGACTTGAGAATTACGCCTCACCTTGTGCGCCAAGACCCCAGGGTGGGATGGCATGCGGGGTCCCTAGGACCCACACACTCTCAGACTTGGACCAGGGGAGGAGGCCTGGAGCACTGAATACCAATGATTGAGACCTCGGTGCCCTCTTGAGTAGCCATAGTGCTAGCTGGCGATGCTCTTGTTCTAGAACCTGCAGGCGTTGGATAAGAGCTTAGAGACCTGCGTAGCCCACAATCCTGTACTCTTGGACGTGGTCATAGGACTCTCAAGACATGGGGCTATGTGTGCAGGTTCTCCAGAAAAGGGTGCCCGGGCTGCGGGGTTAGCTAACCTGGAATGGAGGACTCGGCGTACTGGGTTCATGGGACTGAAGGTTTCTCTTCACTGGGATTCTGGGGTGCACAACCCTTGCTCACCAGGTTCCCACCCTTGCTCACCAGGGATCTGCAGACCCGCCCACAGCAACACACAGCCAGTGGTGCTCTTGGCACCAGGGCCTTCTGTTTCCCCTACAATTGCCTGGTAATTAGGGCTGGAGTCTCCAGGTACTCACAAGACTTCCTCCACCACTGCAGGCCCCAGAAAATGCCAGAGTGAGTCCCTAGCAGAGCACCCCACGGGGAAGCCCTGGCTTACAAAAGTCAGGAAGACCTTTCGTGATCTCCCCCTTGTCACTCAAGTCTTTGCTGGCAGCATGTTTGTGATCTGGTCACCTTGCTGGAGGAGGAGAGGCAGGGGTTTTCCCCAGGACCTCTTGTAAATGGCGTGGAGAGCCTGGGGCATGTAGGGTGGCTGGAGATCCCTGCACACCAAGGGGTCCTGGAGAGAGGCTACAGTGTTCATGGAGCGCTCAGGGTACAACTACTACAGTTGTCTTGGAGGCTGGAGGGAGTCGGACCAATGCTGGGAAGCAGACGGTAGGCTTGCTGCTCCTCAGGACTCCCGCCTGTCTGTTTAGTAGGGCTTTCCCCTCGATGATATAATTGTCAGTAACTCAGTTTCCAGGCTGGTGGGGAGGATGCTTCCCTGTCGAGAGGGCCCAGAGCCCCACCAAACCCCTGCAGCTGGCTGTGTACATCTCAAATGCTGAATCTTCCTCCAAGGCCTTTACGGTCCTCCAGTGAGGTGGCCTTGTTGGAGCAGAGGGATTAGAAAGGGAACAAATACATTAGGAGTTAAGATTTTATGGGGTTGAGTCTTTTGAAAGCATACCGGGATAAAACTCCACCTAGCTTATGGGAATATGGGCACACAAGGGTCTCCAAGGAGGGGAGGCACCTGGTCCACACTAGCTTGTGGAAATATGGATGGCTTTTCTTTCTCCTTTTGCTTCTCCGTGTTTTCTGACATTTCCGGGTAACATTTGTAATCATAAAACATGTCACAGAGCCAGGTTAGACGCACATAAAAGCAGGGCTGGAGAGAGTTGGGCAGAGCAAAGCCAGAGGATAGGTAGGAATTGAGAATTCACTATCAGCTTGAGTGACCTGTGGGCAGGGAGTGGGGTAGAAAGTTCCCTCAGCCTTGCCAAAGATGCTAAAAGCAAGCATGACATCAAGTAGTTCCTTCTGGTACTTATTCACAGAGCCCTTATGGTGGGTCTGACCAGGCTTTCTTGTCTGGGCTCCTCTGAAGGAGTTTCTATCCCAAAGAAAGGAAACCTGAAATTGTCAGAACTGATCATTGTCTGGAGACATTTCTCCCTGCACTTATCAAATGGGTTCTTTCAGGTCTTTCTGTGGTGATTACCACACATCATAACCAACATGGTAATGTTTGGGTATAATGTGGTATTTGGGTTCTTCCTTTGTGTGCTCTAGTACATTTTGTATCCATACTAAAGAGGTCTTAGCCACATCCCAAGGCGTGAGTGGGTTTGGAGTGAGTTCCCCACTTCTTTGTAGAAGGAAAAATACTCTCTTTTGAAAAGGAGGATTTCCTGTCTGTGCTTCTCCAAATGTATCAACAGGATGGCTATGTGTGTTTCAGGGTGAGGGTGATGTGCCCCCAAGGAGCCCCAGGTGAGTGCTCCTGTTGGGGGCATGAGACAGTCAGCAGTAGGCATAGAGGTTCTCAAACAAGTATTCCTTTCCCAAATGCCTCAGGAGTAAATCAGAGCCGCCCAAGAAGTGGAAGCCCTTGGCGTCATCACTTACACCATCATCAGGAAGAAAGGCCAAGCCAGAGACACCCCACGTGTTGCTGGGCTCACTCCAGAGGACATGAGCGAGGAGCAGGTAAGAAGGGCAGGCTGGTGCCCAGTCCCAGGTGGTGTAGGTACTGCCTCCTACGTGTCCTTGGGAGCCTCTCACCACTGCACTGGTTGTCCCATCTCCCCTGAGTGTGGGCCACCAGTCTGACCAAAGCAGAGAATCCCTCTACTTCCATCCTCCATAGTGCCCAGTAGTTCCAGAGCTTTCAAACGCATTACACATTTTCAAAGAGGCAACATAGCCACATTAAGGAACTTTTATTTATTTATTTATTTATTTATTTGTAGAGACAGAGTCTCACTTTACCACCTTCGGTAGAGTGCCATGATGTCACAGGACTCACAGCAACCTCCAGCTCTTGGGCTCTTGTGATTCTCCTGCCTCAGCCTCCCGAGCAACTGGGACTACACGCGCCCGCCACAACGCCCGGCTATTTTTTGGTTGCAGTTCAGCCGGTGCTTGGTTTCAACCAGCCACCCTCGGTATATGGGGTCGTTGCCTTACTCACTGAGCCACGGGTGCCACCCAGGAACTTTGAATAGGGTGGCAGAATTTGTAAGTAAATGGTTTTCCTATATAAAAGCTACTATTAATTTTCTGAATTCCTTTATCAGTCTTACCCTTTAATGCACCAGATGTTTATAGAGCTCTTATTAGAGTACATATGTATATAGCACTTTACCATTAAACGTTATAGCAAACAGAAAGTTTTTAAGAAGAACTTAAAAAAGGGGACGTGAGCGATGTAAAATCACATGTCAATCTGATTAATAATTCATTGTTTTTGACAAAATTTCTACATGTAACAAGGAGTAACAGTATCAGGGCTACCATTTTCTTGTTGCCTCTGGTTATTTTGTCTTTATAATTTGTAGGAATTATTTTAAACCTCTTCTTTTTTTTTTTAATTTGAGACAGAATGTCATTTTGTCACCCTGGGTAGGTGGCATGCTGTCATAGCTCATAGCAACCACCAACACCTGGGCTCAACTGATCCTCTTGCCTCAGCCTCCCAAGTACCCTGGATGACAGGCACCAGCCTCAATGCCTGGTTAATTTTAAAGAAGAGTTCTTGCTCTTGCTCAGGCTGGTCTGGAACTTCTGAGCTCAAGCAGCCCACCCAACTTGGCCTCCCCGAGTGCTAGGATATAAGCCTGAGCCTGAGGGCCCAGCCTTACTTGTTCATTTTGATGTAGATAAGGGCTAGAGAAGATGATTATATAATTACAATTAAAAAGGTGGGGGGAGGAAAAGCAGAAAGAGGGATGGAGGGAGGGGGGTGGGGCCTTGGTGTGTGTCACACTTTATGGGGGCAAGACATGCTTGCAAGAGGGACTTTACCTAACAATTGCAATCAGTGTAACCTGGCTTATTGTACCCTCAATGAATCCCTAGCAATAAAAAATAAAAATACAAAAAAATAAATAAATAATTTCTGAAATCCGCAACGTACGGTATACATGTTACACCCTCTCACCTGTACATTGATGAGTGACTACCCATGAACATCTGCCATAGCACCTGAGGACTCTGGATCAGCTTGTGTGTTAGCGTTAATAACCTTTACTTTCTTTCGATAGTTTTAAGAAAAAACATACATATGAAAGGGACTAAAGGAGCCTTATGAGCTGAAGTTGGAGAGGGCACAGGCCGTTGAACAGTGGTAAAGAATGGCTTTATTTCACATGCAGGAGAATCACTGGCAGTTTAAGCTGTGGTCAAGGAAGGAGAGGTGTTGGGATTTGGGCCGTGTTTTGGAAAGACCGTTGGAGCTGTTGGGTGGAAAATGGATGGAACATGGCAGTGCCCTGAGCTTTGAATTGTTTCTTGTCTCCCTGTTTAGTTCCCATCTATGTGGTGTATGGGGTGGACTTCACTGTTGCATAGGGTACCTTTAAGGCACAGATTCAGAAGCCTTCAGGGTACAAGCAGGAAGGCAGGGTAGGGGTCACCTGGAGTCTTGTGCTGCACTTCATGGGACCACTAGCTGTAGTCATTTCACTGATGGTCACCCTGGGGCACTGTACGCTGTTTGTTTTCTGATCTTTCAAGAGAAGCTAGAAATCTGAATATTCGTAAGATGCTAAACATTGAATGATGGCAAAATCTAACACCATGTGAAGAAACAGCAGGTAGGAACTCTGGTTTGGACTATCTGAAGGACAGTGAGGTGTGTGCTGAGAAGACATTCATCCTTTTCCTAAGGACTAGTCAAATTCTGAGATGCTGTACCACCCTCATGGAGACCCACACCCGTGCCCAGCACCCTGAGCTCAGAGCGATTTTGCTGTTCCTCCTTGGTTGGTAGGTATCACCTCTCCCTGTAGAAGAGAGAAATGCGGTTCCCCTGCAGAGCGTGTGTTTCTGATAGAGAAAACAAAACAAAACAAACAAACAAACAAACAAAAAAGCAACCTCTTTTCTGTAAATGGCCTGGGGCTGGGCCCAGTGATAATGTGATTGCATTTTTTTCTTTTGTTTTACACGGTGTTTCACTTTGCCATACTTGTAGAGTCTGGTGGCATCGTAGTTCACAGCAGCCTCAAACTCTTGGGATCAAGTGATCCCCTTGCCTCAGCATCGTGAGTTGCTGGGCCTACAGGCACCTGCCACAATGGCCAGCTGTTTGAAGAGATGGCATCTCGCTCCTGCTAGTGCTGGTCTCCAAGTCCTGAGCTCAGGCAATCCACCCGACTCTGACTCCCAGAGTGCTAGGATTATAGGCGTGAGTCTTACGCCCAGCCTGGAACCTGATTCCTAAGGGAAGTGAGATCCCAATGAAGGTAGAATCTTGGTGTTTTGTTGTTGTTGTTGTTTGTTTGTTTATTTAACCTATTTGTAGATTTGCAGTCGCATCTCGACCAGCCAAAATCTCTTTGAAGATTGGTAGAAAAGGCACTTAAAATTCATGTGTCAGTGGTAGAAATCTACTGGCTTTGTGTATTTTTTATTTAACCACACATTTAAAAGTAAATTTTCTTTTTCATTTTGTGTTATTTTGTGAGCATGTTTACATACTGCCACACCATTTTCATATCCAATATGGGGGCCGTGTATTATTTTTTCAGTTGATACACTAGGTTATTTTTTCTAGTTGATATGCTCTAGTTTTTCAAACATTTTCCTATTTATTTGTATTTTATCTTTTTATGTTTTGAGACAGAATCTTGTTCTGCTGCCCTAGGTAGAGTGTAGTGGTGTCATCGTAGCTCACTGCAACCTCAAACTCCTAGGCTGAAAGGATGTTCCTGCCTCAGCATCCCAGATAGCGGGGACTATGGGCACCTGCCAGTACACCTGGATAACTTCTATGCTTTTAGGAGAGATGGGGTGTCACTGTTGCCGAAACTGTTCCCTAACACCTGAGCTCCAGGGATCCTCCTGCTTTGGGCTCCCAGATGGCTAGAATCTTAGGCGTTAGCCACTGTGCCCACTGTCATTTCCTGATTTAAAATTGCTGTAGATGATTTTCTTTAGTTTTGTTTTCTTGCTGTTATATATAATAATGATGTGCCTAATATTTTTGAGCAAAAATCTTATTTCTTTGAGAAGTTTCCTCAGTACATATTCCCAGGAATGGATGAAAGTTTACAAGTCTTTTATGATTATTGGCCAAGTTGAAGGGAATTGTGCCATTTGTCATATATGTCCAATCCCTGGAGTGGTCCTAGCATCACCATTCATCTTTTAACTGCTAGTGCTTCACTTTATCATCCTGGCATTTCTGTGTCCACATGCCCCGTTGTGGGTTGTCCCGGGCTCGGAACCTCATCTGACCTGCTGCACCCGATTGTGGAGACCAAAGGCACTTAAAATTCATGTGTCTGTAAACGGGGAACTGGATTTCAGCCAATCTGGAATTCGGTACAATCCTCAGAAGGCATCCACATATATAAGGTGCTCCAGGATACCCCGTGTCATGGGACGTGATGTGAAATACGCGAAGCATTTCACTGTGATCCTAATTTTCTTCCCAACTGGAATGCATCTTTTCACAGGTGTAGAGAATATTCTTGAACAGCGGTTGTCAGGATCCACAGGAACTGTATTAAAGGGCCGCGGCATGAGGAAGGTTTGAGAACCACTGTTCTAGAAGGAGTCACACCAGATGTTCACAATAGTGGCTTCTGGGATGTGGAGTTAAGGGGGTGTTTGCTTCCTTCCTTTTGGCCCTTGAGTGAAGTCTAGATTTTTTACAGTGTACAGTTAATAAGTTGAAGAGGTAGGAGGTTAGGAAGAATACATTTTTCCTTGTTGGCAGGCAGCTGTTTCCAGGACTGTGCTCATGATCTGCCATTTGAGGGCACACTCACAGCACATGGAGTTCTGGGATCTGGGGCTGGGCAAGGGAGTGGATCCTCCAGGGCCCCGGCAGACACTGCTTGCTGGCAGAGAGGGACGACTGTGGACCCACCTACCCTTGTGCATGGGCAGCGGTATAGGTGACCCATCCACAGAGGCAGGCCGAGGTGGAAGTGGCTGCTCCCCAGGGAGACTTCCTAGGCCAGGGTCTCAACACCCACCCAGTGTCGCGTGGTGGGTGGCACCAAGAGTTGGGACGAGCTCTACGGGAAATTCAGCTTGGCCATCCAGGAGGTACTGTAGATGATGTGGCTCAAGAACCTGGTGCGGGAGCATAAAGTATAGGCACTGAGAGAGGGGAGGTCCAGTCCAAAGAGGTGCTGGCGGCTTCCAACCTGGACCCCTTGTCCCTGACGCTTGTGTCTGACAGGTTCAAGGAAGGCCTGGCTTGGGCTTATGCCCCCAAGAGTGGCATGGGTACAGAGATCCTTGTGTTAGGCATTGGGTATGTGTGGCTCTCAGCTACCTACATTGACTGTTCCTTCTCTTCAGTTTTGCTTGACTCTCTCTCAGGCCTTCACAGCCCTCTCCATAATCACCATCCACTATTCACCTCTGACCCTCTGCCCACGCAAGTTCCTAAGCCTCACCTAGCTGAGCACATCTGGCTCTCATCACCCAAATAGAGTGTTAGGAGGGTCAGGAGTGGAAAAGCTGCTGTCAGTATCTCCATGGGCCTGAGCTCAGCTGCTTGTGGACAGACCCAGACATAGCGTGGGGGATGGCCATGTCTCCTGAGCTCCTGAGTGGTCTGAGGAACCTCTTCTGTCCTGGGATGGATACAGCACTGGGAGTCCCGCAGATGCACAGATACAGATAACAGGGAGAGTTACAATGGTGATTGTGGGGCTTGGCCAGCCTCGGGACCCTGACCTAGCCATTGTGGTTTCAGAGGATGTGAGGTGCGAGCAGTACCTAGTACATGCCCTCTTGTGTTCCCACCACTGTTTGGCATCCTGATCGGGTGGTCCTGCCATGGGGGACGACAGCAGATAGACCAGCTGAGGGCTTATCCCCATGGATCAGCTAAGAATCGGGATCCTAGACCCTCTGATCCCCCTCTGATCCCCATGTCTGCTGCTTGTGCCAGACATGCCCTGTGGAGAAGCAGACATCTGGGATGTGGCCTTGAGACTTTTGTAGCTGTCTGTAGAATTGTTTTTTATCCTGAGAGATACCTCAAGCAGCATTTGTTAAGGTGATTTGTCAGTGCACAGGTCAGGTGAACATAAATGCCATCCGCGCACCATTGACTGTAGGCCCAGGGGATCAACTGTGTCACGTCAGTCACCTCATCTCTAAGACACTCCAACCTGGCTTTGTCCTGTGCCCACACAACTACTCAGATGTTCAGCTGTCTTCCACCTGAGGCCTGAGCCAGTGAGCCTGCACTGAGCTGTCCTGCGGGCCCCGCAGTGTGGAGGGCTGCAGAGCTAAAGCAGAGGGGTTACCCTGAAAGGACTTTCCGGTGTGCCCGTGAGTTTAGGGCCAATTGGGAAGCAGACCAGGTTCGTTCCAGGGTGGACTGGATCAGAGGCAGCCATTCTGCCACTGATGGGGAAGCTGGGCCAGAAGGGGGAGAAGGAGGCACTTACAGGGAGGGAAAGAACAGATGGTTAGAGAGCCCTTAGGAGCCTGAGGTGTGAAGAGTTGTCAGTGATGGCTGAGGGTAGGGTGTGTTCACCCACGGAGGCCCTTTGGACATAGCAGCAGGGTGGTTTGCAATGCCTGGGGGACGCTGTGCCACCTAGGATAGGGCAGCTCCTTGGGTCCTTCTCATCTGGGACTGGTGACCGGTCCTTGTCTGCTCAACACTGGGCGCTGACCAGGGCAAAGCCAGTCTGTGTGAGCAAGGCAGGCAGCTCCAAGAGTGAGGTCTGCTGCCAGAAAGTGAAGGAGAGATGTTCCTTCGTCTCTCATGGAGGATGATTTGGTTCACAGCAGACAAGGCGCTGGTGCTGCCAAGTGAGTATGGGTGAGGGTGATAAAACATTTGTGGCCAATGATGGTCACTGTAGCAAGAACCAGGGCCAGGGTGCCCTTGGCATTCAGTGTGGGTCAGGGTTACCGTTACTTGTGGGCAAGGAAAATCCCCTCACCAGGAAGTGCCAGAGGCCTATGCAAGGGTTGATCCCATCCTGGTCGGGGGATGGGGTAGGGCAGGGGATTTGGGGTCTAGTCTGGATTGTGGTCAGATGGCCGCAGACATGGTTCTAGAGCCAGGCCAGGCCCAGCAGTACACCCCAGGTGAGAGAGCCCTGGAAGCTTCCGCCTGTGGTCAGACCCATGCCCATATCTTGGTGGGCCAACACTGCTTAAGTCTTAGGCAGTGACTTAAGTGACAAGTTAGTGACTTCTTCCCTATTAAAAGAAAAGAAAACACACGGTGGGTTCAGTGGCCTGTAGTCTTAGCACTTTTGGATGAGACAGGAGGATCGCTTGAGCTCATGAGTCCGAGTCCACAGTGACCTCTGATGCTACCACTGTACTCCACCCTGTCTCTTAATAAAGTCCAAAAGGATCGTACACCCAGGTACTTGAAGAAATTTAAGCAATTGTAAATGTGTTTAGCTACCAGTCTCCACAGCGTGGGGACTGCCCTGCCAGTGCACTCACCCCATCTTCATTTCTTGTATCTGTCAGTGGTTTGTTTATAGAGACACAGGTACTGTGGGTGTACTCTCCTGTGTCTCCCTGTCTCCGTTGCACGACTGGACCCATGTGGACCTTTTCCTGCTAATGTGCCACTGTGTGAATGTATATATTGGGGCAGTCAGGCTGTTATTCCCTGAACTGCAGAGGACCTCTGCCTGGGCCCCCAGATTACCAACCACACTGTCTGACCCTGCCAAAAGATGACACTTAAACTCACTTTTGCCTCTCTCTCTAGGACGTTCTGGAATCAAAGACTAGCACCATCAAGTATCTGCAGTATTAGGTGGCCTGTATCCGTAAGGTACAGCTATGCCCCCAGCCCTGTCCTCCGGGCTCTCCCTCGAGGCCAGCTTCAGTCTATTGCCGCCTGTCTCCACTTTCTACTTCACTTGACAGGACAAGCGCACTGTGGGTTGGGCCATGTTCTGTGGGGCACATTGATGTTGAGGCCCAGGCCTTGTCTCTCCTGGGATTTGGTGGGAAGTGGTGTGTGTGTGTGTGTGTGTGTGTGTGTGTGTGTGTGTGTGTGTGTGTGTGTGTGTGTGTGTGAGAGAGAGAGAGAGAGAGAGAGAGAGAGAGAGAGATCTGGACCCTCCCCAGGAGACCCCTGACCCAGGGGAACATGCAGAGTCACTGTGGAGGGGGAGAGTGTTGTGCACCCCACCGCAGGTAATAGATGCATGGAGCCAGAGCCGACCCACCCAGGCCACAGTTCTGCTCCAGGTCCCTACCCTCTGCCTCCAGCTCCCCATTTGCGAAAGAGGAATGGTGACAGCACCTCCCCGTGGTGGCCTACCTAGTTATTGCATGTGACGTGAGGTGCACACCCTGCCACGCAACTCATCTGTCCCTGCCTGCCCCTGGTGGAGGTCGGACATGTCACCTAGTGCCCAGGCTCAGGTGGCTCCTCTTCCTGACACAACCCCATTTCCACAGGCCCATGATGACCTGCTGCGCACACAGGAGGCAAAGCTTCTGGCCTTCGGCTTCCCCCTGGACATCATGAGCTTCAAGTCTTTGGAGACAGCTTGGACTAGGTAGACACTGGACCAGAGCCCTGCTGGACTCATGGGCACCTTAACGTAGCTACTCTGCCCCAGGGCTGAGGCCTGCAGAGCCCCTGGGACCGCTCTCCAGATGACACTCCCTTTCTGATGGCAAGGACAGCAAGTTGATATTCTTTAGGTTGTACTGTCTGCAAATGAAGGCTTTTCACACTTCCTTGCTGTCCTCTGGCCTGAGTCTATGGAGGACACCCATGATTTCCAAAGTCAGAGGCTCTAGCCTCTAACCCCAAGGTGATGTCCAGCATGTATGTGGTCAGTGAGCTGCTAGCTGCCTCTATGTCACTGCCCTGGGTCCCTGGAGTTGGACAGGGGTGAGCTTCTGAGGCGGCTTGTGCCTACCCAGCCCAACCTTGTGTATATACCAGCTGTGATGAGGGTAGATAGCCCTCTGGACAGAGTCCTCTCAACCAAACTGCCCAGGAGACCAGCGGAGTATAAAGCCTCTAGAATTGCCGAATCAGTACCATGAGCCAACTTGTTCTTAAACAACTGATGTGCGTCCTCGTTCTTGCCCACTCCCCGCCCCTACCAGGGACCGTCACTCTCCTCACCACCCAGCCACTAGGTGCCTTCTCTCCCTAGCCCCTGAGTTCTAGCCAGTTAGTGCCAGAGGGATCCCCTTGTTCTCTCCCCCAGGACTCTGGTTCATGAGGTGTCTTGGAGTTAAGTCCCCCAGGCAGAACTGGGCCCAGGAAATCTGCCTAAGCATACCCTCTAACCCCAACCTCTGGGGGGCTTAGGTGTTGCTGGAGCATCAGCAACGGTGGGGTGGCCCAGGACTGTGTGATGCCTGCGGGACCGGGTGGCCATGGCGGTTGTCACTCCTCCCCAGTGCCCTTCCTGAACACTCAGGGAGGCCTCAGGGGCTTTGTCCCAGAGTGTTCTGGGGAGTGCTGGGGATGCATAAGATCTGAAGGAGCCCTAGACCTGAGGGGATTGTGGAAGTTTCTCTGGCATGGAAGTGGAGTTGGAATGGGGGCAGGGCAAGATGAGCACACATTTTGAGAGACAGTGAGTTTGGGTGTGTGTCTGTGTGTACAAGGACATCTATGGCAGGGACCTGCCACAGTTTGGGACCTGAGGCTTCAGGGGACTAGCAGGGCTGGGCATGGTCCGAGGGCTGAGGCATCGTTCAGAAGGTAGGAAGAGCAGTGGGCAGGGACATGCAAGGGGTGGGTACCTGTGAAAGGCCAGGACTTGAGGATGCTGGGGTTGAGAACGGCAGTTCCAGAGAAGACCATCCCCGGTTCCCGGACAGGGCGGCCCATGTGCTGCTGGGAGGCTCAGAACCCCAAAGGATTTCAGTAGAATGTCCTCTGTGGGGTTTTCCGATTGTGGCTGCCCCTTTAGGCTTGTGACCTCACCTCAGTTTCTTCATCTGTGAAATGGGAGCAGTAACTCCCAAGGCTGTTCACATGGCTCCCTAGGCTAAGGCAAGGATCTCGGAGTTGTTGTTCTCACGCTTTTGGTACCTGGCCCCTCCTTACCGCCCTCTGCCCTCCCCCTAGTCCCATGGAGTACACCGGGTAGGAGGTGCTTACTCTGCAGAGCGTGAGGTTAAAACAAGTGGTAGAGCACTCTTCACTGCCATGAATCCATTGTTTTATTAAATTTACATAGCACCCTTTTTAAAATTAAGTTATATATACATAGATCATCAATACACTTATGCCTTTGTGGGATTCAATGTGTTGATTATTTTACAAATTGGCATACTTACATCCTACTACTTAACATAGCTTTCACCTCACTTAGTCACAGTGTTAAGACATTTCTGTTCAATACTTGATAGATTTGACTTGTGTCCTTGCAATATGCTCCATAGGTGTTGGCCCACCATTAACCCTCCTTCTATCCATCCACCCTGCTCCCTTTTGATCCTTCATCCTGGGATATAGTTGTGATTCACATTTTTTTTTTTTTCAAATTCAAGAGCTTCTTATCCTTTCTTAAAGATAATAACTGTGTCCATTACTGCATTTATGGGGTACAATGTGCTGTTTTTATATACAATTAGGAATGTGTACATCAAACTGGTTAACATGTCATTTGCCTCACTTAATTGTTGTGTTTAGACATTTACACTCTACTATTCATATATTTAAAAGTATCTCAGGAATGGAAAAAATTACCCAAGTACTCTATACTATTATGAAATCAATATATAATCACCCTGACTTTCACATGAAAGATAAAACACAATTATAGCGTTGAAAGAGGAGAGGAGGGTTGGCGGTGAACTCACCTACTTTGCATCCTGCAAGGCTACATAGCATATTTAGAGAAGTAAATTGGCACATATAAAGTATGGGAATAAAATAAGGGCATTCTACGTTTAAAATCTAGAAAGCTCCATGCCATGACGTTGGTTTACTGGTTGACTTGCTCTGGGATATGGAAACTCTTTTATTCTTGCTAAGTTGCATTTTCTACTCATTGGATAGGGGGCATAGTAGCCCTGCCAAACGTCAGGAACTCGTTCTTTTTAAATGGCTGCAATCACCCTTGTATGTGACTGAACTCATTTATTTAATCGGTTCCCAAGGAGGCCACACTCTTTGTGGTCTCTGGCACCCATGGGAATTCCCATAACAGGTGTGAGCATTCCTTTCGCGTTTTCTCCTATGAACAGAAGCCCTGCCAAACGTCATGGGAATTAGATCACAACTGGGTGTTTCCCAGTTACCTCAAAAGTGGTTGCAACCGGAACACTCTTGGCGTTTGCTGAGAGCATCTCCTTCCCTTCCCATGGAGAGATCTGATCCTTAACCTCCTGGAGAAGGCAGCTAGTGACAGGGCAGGGACAGGTACCAAACTCCACTTAGTAAAGGGGAGGGCTTCTAAATTTATATTTAGATCAGACTGTGTTACAAAGATAGCTCTCTTCATCCACAGGACTACCTCTTGATGTTCAATATTATTATCACTATCTTACCGAGGAGGTAATAGTCCATTTTTGGATTTGCACAAAGTTATAGTACAATACCCAAAACATTTCAAAATAATAGGATTGGGGACTGTAACTCAGCGGCTAGGGTGCTGGCCACATGCACCTGGGCTGACAGGTTCCAACCGACCGGGCCTGCTAAACAACAATGACAACTACAGCAAGAAAATTGTGGTGGGCACCTGTAGTCCCAGCTACTTGGGAGGCTGAGGTAAGAGAATCACTTATGCCCAAGATCTTGAGTTTGCTGTGAATTATCACCCGATGGCTCTCTACTGAGGGTGACATACTTGAGACTCTTGTTTCAAAAAAGAAAAAAAGAAATTAATAAAGATGCGGAGTGGGCCTGAGATACCTAGATTTTTAAAAAAAGTGCAGTGACAAACTGGACAGCTGTACATCGTATTTCCCATCCCATGTGACAAAGGGAGACCCAGCTTGTACAGCCATCTGGGAGATCATTGAGATCATCTCTACCGTCTAGGAAGCCCCTGGAACATCATTATGTTTGGTGAAAGATACTGGTGACCCTGGTAGGTAGAAGGGCATAATTCCATGGGGAGACTCTGAGAGGAGAGAGTTAGAGGGAGACTGCCAGTGCCTATGACCAGAGGTGGCCACAAGAGGAAGAGAATAGAGCATATTAGACCCCACTCTTGGGATCTGAATGCCACGTTTCCTCCAGCGCTGCAAACTAACCCTGTCTCGTATGGTCTGCCGTGATCCTAAGCCAGCTCCCAATAGCACTTTCCGTGTGGTTCATTCATCCAGGCTGATCTCACCCCGAGTCCATACCTTCTCCTGTCCAATCTAACTCCTCCACAGAGCACTCTCTGACTTACTCCATGAGCTCTTAGGCCTGTGTCCTCCACCCCTGTGGAAGGATGCAGTTTGGCAGGTGCTAGGCTGGTACTGGCCAGTTGAACTGAGCAAGTTCCTGTGGTCATGAGTGTTTGTGTCTGAGTGAATGTGTTGGGCTTGACTGTACGTGTGAGCAACTGAAAGTAGGAATGATTGTCATATGAGGCAGAGAGTATGTGGGTGAACATGCATGCATGTTAGTGTGTGGGAGTCTGCACGTGTGTGACTCGGCATGTGAGGGTGCATGGTGTGTGTGTGTGTGTGTGTGTGTGTGTGTGTGTGCGCGCGCGCGTATGTAACAGAGTCTGTGGGGATGTACATGAGTGTATCCACGTGATTGAGCCCCAGCATTTGTGTGGGCGTGAGTGTGATCACATGTGAGCAAAGTTGGCATGTGCCTAAGTGTGTAAATGAGTGAGGGAACGTGAATGTGTGTGCCTGTGGCAACATGTGAGCCTGAGTCTGGTGAACATTTGAGTGTGAGTTGTGAGTGTGAGTGTGAGGGTACTTGAGTGTGTGCATACAGTGAGGGCAAGAGTGTGCATGTGGGGTGTGCTCTCTGTGTGGGAGAGTTTCTGTGGATATGCTGTAAGCATGCTGTGTGTGGACATGTGTGCATGGGAGGTGTGCTGTGTGAGTGAATGAGTGTGAGTGTGGGCTGTGTGTGAACTGTGTTCATGTGAGGGTGTGCTGTGTGTGAATCTGTGCATGAGAATGTGTTGTGGGAATGTGTACATGTGAGGCTGTACTGTGTTAGAGAAGACACAGCCCCATGAGAATCTACTCTCCTGGTGGGCTACAGGCTCACTCTCTCCTAACGCACTCTCACCTCTTTCTCTCCTCTCCCAAACCTTTCTATCTGATGCAAGTGTCATGGCCAGGTCAAATTTCTCCCCAGGTAGAATGCCAGTCCTTCAGAGTGTGACTTTTTGTTTTTCTTTAGGAGACAGGGTCTTGACTCTGTTGTCCAGGGTGGAGGGCAATGGTATAATCACAGCTTACTGCAGCTCATGCAATCCGTCTGCTTCAGTCGCCTAAGCAGCTGGGGTTGCAGGGTACAGTCCATCACAGTGTCTACCGAGGTGTACACACACACACACACACACACACACCACGTTTTTTTAGAGGTGGGGTTCTTGTTACATTGATCAGTTGGTCTCTCCCCTTGACCTCTGGAAGCGCTGGGATAATAGGTGCAAGCCACTGTGCCTGGCCTATTATTGTTTTCGTAGCAGTTTCTTGTCATTCAACATCTGTTAGCACTGACCGGAAAGCATCCTCCCCTGCCAATTCCCAAAAGATGATTCAGCTGCTTTTAATGAACAAAAGGTGACTAATGAGAGAACGGACTTCTTCAAAGGAAAGAAAGACTGTCTTTCCTTTGACAAAGAGTCTCTGCTTGACCTAACTTTGTTTGAACGCATGAGCCTTCTCCAGGCCAATCTGTGCATTCCCTTTCCTTGTAAAATCCAGGGTTTGCAAAGACCTCACTATGTCAGTGTTGCAAGAATCTCAATTTATGATCATCTTCCACCACCCCTAGGGGATGTCTGATCTCCCTGCCTACTTTCTGTTGGGTAGGAGTTTTGGCCAGAGTCCCCATCACCCCTTGCGTTTCTTCTTACTAAGTTTCCATCCACACACACACACACACACACCTGCCCCTTGGCTGTAAATTCCTGCTTGACTGTGCTGTCCTTTTCGGCAGGCCAAGGAATGCCAGATTGGCAGCAAACTACCACAAGCTAGAAGAGACAAGGAAGGACCCTCCTACACATGTGTCAGACCCTGCTGAAACCTTCACTGTGCAATGCTAGCCTCCACGACTGTGAGTTAGTAAATTTCTGTTTTAAGCCATCTAATCTGGAGGCTTAGAAATGAATACGTTGGCTATCTCTGTACCTAAGATTACATCTTCTCCCAGTCCACTTGCTGAGCACATCAACATTTAGGAGATTATTCTGAAGATGAAGAGGGATAGTGGAGAAGGAAAGACTTGGACCAGGGAAGGAGCCAAGGAAAGTGGGCATGGAATTTGGAGAGTTAATTTGAAAGGCCACAGGAGAAGTGGGTGTGAATGGCACAGTCATCAGAGGCCATTTCCAGAGGAAAATGGGTCTATTTTCAGCATCCCCGTTCTCGTCTGCTCAGTCTCCATACTCTGGGAACATTTGATTCTGAGAGGTTTATTCTCACTTTGGGAATGAGGAACACATCCAGAAGCCAGAATCAAAGGCTGAGCTTATTCTCTATGGGCAGCAATGTCTCCTTCACCACACTGCCTCCTGCTCAACTTTCTTTCCCAAGAGAAACTTCAGCACATGTAGTGATGTATCGGCTGGGATGGGAAAGGAGGACCTTATTCCTGTTGCCACCGGAAGGACATGAAGACTCCTCCGTAATCCCGCATGGTCCCTCTCCTCTCCCCGAGCTTGGCATGGTCTGATAGAGACCGTGGATTTTCGTGAGAAATAAGCCATCACTTTCTTTCTTTTAGTCGTCCTTTTCTTGTAAAGAGGATGGTGTTTGCTTTTACATTTTTGTGTCTGTATTATATACAAAGAGGATCTAGGATTCATTCCCCTAGGAGGAGGGAAGGTGTTCCTTCCCTGATTGGCAAGGGACACACCCATGCATGCACACAAATACATCACACATACTTGCAGGTGCACATGAATGCACATACATCCTGGCAGCCCCTACACCCACACTGATACACATACCCAGCACACATGCTCCCACACCAGGGGTCCTTGCTGGGCTTTTACTCTGGAGGCTACAGAGCCTGGAAGAAACCAGGAGAGGAACCAGGATAAGCCATGGAAACAGTGCAGCAGTAATGGGGAAAGGCCTAGTAGGAAAAGAAGGCACACTGCCTAGGAAACCAAGGAATTCCCTTCCCTGTGTCTGGGATCCCCCCTCAGAAATTGATTCTCCAATGATTTGAACCAAATGAATCCAGGCTTATACCTTTCCAAAGGTTCGATGCTGGCATGACCAGACCTGAGGGTGTGAGTTCCCTGTGGTCTTTTTGGACTCATCTCCCTTCAACCATAAGAGAGGAATAGGGGACATCTGGGGATTCAGAATCTTGTGAAGAAAAAAATTTTATTGAACAGGAGGCCAAAACCACCCACCCAGAACCAACAATTGAGGGGACTGATGCGAGATAGAATAACCAGTCAGCACCCACTGAACACTGAAGTACCTTCCCCACCACTGTTTCTCTTCTTCATCTCTAGTCATGAAGGTAGAGGATTTGTTTCATCAGACATTTCTGCTCTTTATACTCTTGTGGAACCTAAGGGGTCAGCGGCCTTCCTCAAAAGCCCTCTCAGAGCTAAGGTGCAGACGTGTGTTATGGCCACAATTGCCCTCTTGTGGCTCTTGAGTTGTGGTTTTATTGCGCGTGACTTACTCATCCCTCTTGACAACGTAAGGCTTCGTGTGTGTGTCCTCTGATGTACAAGGAGGTGTGCCTTTTGGAAGAATCCATGTCCACACTCCTTGCCAGACATAGCGCTTCTCCCCCTGTCTGTGTCTGGTGGTGGGTGAGGACTGTTGTCTGGTGGCCAAATCCTCACAGACATAGAGCTTCTCTCACACTCCTTGAAGATACAGAGCTTCTCTCTGTGTGTGTGTCCTCTGGTGTGTAAGGAGGGTTGACTTTTTTGCTAAATCCTCGCCCACCCTCCTTGCAGACATAGGGCTTTTCTCCTGCGTATACCTTGTGGTGTGTGAGGAGATGTGGTTTTTGCCTAAATCTGTGTCCACACACCTTGCAGGCTTAAAGCTTATCCCTTGTGTGTGTCCTCTGGTGTCTGCTGAGGTGCGACTTTTGCCGAAATCCTTGACCGCACTCCCTGCAGACACAGGGCTTCTCCCCCGTGTGTGTTCTCTGGTGTCTGAGGAGATCTGAGTTATGGCTAAATCCTTGACAACACTCTTTACAGACATAGGGCTCTTCACCTGTGTGTTTCCTCTGATGTCTGAGGTGGGTAAGTTATGACTAAATGCTTGTCCACTCTCCCTGCAGAGACTGGGCTTCTCCCATGTGTCCCGCTCGCTATTCTTCATTTTTACAATACTGGAGATTCCTACTGTCATACATAATTTGTCTGTTTTGGGACTGATCTGGGCTCTTCCTCTGTCATTCTTTTTTTCTCCCTAAAACTCCCCATTTGTCCCTGACATATCCCTGAAATCTTGCTCTGCTGTGTCTGTTTAAGAGAGGATTTTGACATTTCTTTGACTTCTTGACCTTTGGTTTTTGTCTTTCCAGCTGGATGGATCAGAAAGTTGCTCCTGATTCTCATCCCCAGGGATTCTCTGGTTGGAGGTGTTTTCTTCTAGATGTTCGCGGGCAGACCTGAGAGATGTGGGTGTGTCTACACGTTGATTCGAGGATTTCTTACTAGAGAAGGTCAGAGAGCAAGACGGACACGTATGAACCTCTGGCTTTGGTTCTGTTGAGAGAGAGAGGAAGACTTTGGTCACAATAGATGTAAACAAGGCCCAAAGTAGAGGTCTGTGCCGTCTACTTCATTGTGTGGTGAGGCCTGCTCCACTAATCATTCTTCTGTGAGTTAACAAGGCAGTCTCTCACCACGGATTTGATGGACCTTTACAGTCCATTTTTGCCTTCAGCTTTTTTTTATTTAGTACATCCTTTCCTTTTTCCTAAGCAAACATTTATTTATTTAACTGAAATATTTATTAAAATATTTTAATAAATAGTTATTGGTCGGTACGATGCATAGTATTCTACCGTATAGATACATAGTACAGAACACTTTGTTTAGTCAATTACCTACTTTTGGAGATTTAGTTTACTTCTATTTATTTGTTGTTAAAAATACCATTTTGAAAAATTTCATCACTGAAAATGTCTGTGTATGTCCACCGTAATTATCTTAAAATACAATCCTAGAAGTGAAATTTCTGGATCAAATAAATGCATCTATTAGATTTTAGAATAAAGATACCCATTTAAACCATTACTGATAGTGATGATCATACATAAATTCTTAATATTTTAAATGTACGTGTACAGACAAGGACGGAAAGTAGCATACAATCACATGAGATGAACTTGCCTGCTCCTCATTCAAACTTACAACACGTATATTTCACTGTCTTATTTTGTACTTGAACATCAGTCTGCTTTATTTTTAAACAAGATTGGTGAATCTGACTTACCAAATAATTTTTAAAACATCAGTATTCAATAAGAAATATTTTAAAGATATTTAGACCAATCAGCTCTCCTTCATTTTCTTTCTTTCTTTCTTTTTTTTTTGAGACATGGGTGTCACTTTCTTGCCCTCAGTACAGTGCTAAGGCATCAAAGCTCCCATCAACAGCAGACTCTTGGGCTTAAGCAATCTTCTTGCCTCAACCTCCCAAGTAGCTGGGACTATACCTGGATATTGATTGATTTTTTATTGTTGGGTAATCATTGAGTGTACAGAGAACTAGGTTACAGTGCTTGCGTTTTCTAAGTACCCCTTATACTTGTGTCTTGCACCCACAAGGTGTGTCGCACGTCGTGACCCTTCACTCCCTCCCTCCTCACCTGTCTGTGCTCCCCCATGTCTTGACCCCCCACCATGTCCTACCATCAAGTGTCCTCAAAAAGAATTGAGTACATTGAATTCTTGCTTCTCCATTCTTGTGAAGCTTTACTAGGAAGAATGCATTTAAATTGAATACTTGGATATTTTTTAGAGAAGGTGTCTTGCTCTAGCTCAGGCTGGTCTCAAACTCCTAAGCTCAGGTAATCCACCCGCCTTGGCCTCCCAGAGTGGTAGGATTATAGGCATGGCATAAGCCACTGGGTCAATACATCTTTAAATATCCAGAAACTTCAAATCATGTACCTTCTCTACAAATTTCATAGGTCACAGACCCTCTATCTAGAACTTCGGAGGCACTTCCATTCCTGACATACATAGAGCTAAGGTGAATTTCCTTCCATATTCTACGAATGCCTTCCAAGCCATTTCAGACCTTCCTTGACACCCCTGCCCCACCACTGCCACAAGCTCCCTTCTGTCACACCGATCCTTAGATCCTTTGCAGTGTTTTCCACAAATCCAAAATGAAGATACGTCCTTCCTTAGCCTACATAGCAAGTATTGATGCTTGACTTATGTTATTCAGTCTTAGCCGCTTTCAAACACAATAGGAAGTCCTGTTTTGACACATATCCTTGATCTGACTGCTTGCTCCCAAGACCTTCACCCTCTTCTCTCCCACCTGGAGACTGAGTCGTCTCCTCACAGACGACTCACTGCAAAAGGATCTTCTCAGAGTGGTGAACCGAACAGAGAAATGAAACTTCACACCTGTTGCCGTCTCACTCTGGAAAACCCCAGTGTCTTGGCATGGATGATAGGCTTTGTGTTCCCAGGCTTCTCTGTGTCTGTCCCACTTCTGCTCTTACCCTCCCGGGTTCCTTCACCTGAGTGGTTTCTGGCACCCTAATTCCTCCCTCTCGACACTGGCTCCAATGCCATCCCATAAGTGGAACTTTCCCTGACCACCTTGCAACATCTCGTCTACTCCTCAAACTGATGCCCGGGCACTTACCCAGGATATGTGTTCTTCAAAGCACTGATCCCAGTCTGATATGCATATGTCTGTCAGTGTGTGTGTGTGTGTGTGTGTGTCCCCGCATTCATGTGTCAGCTGCTCAGGAGCTGAGATTCTGAGTGTCTTGCTCAAGCTCAACTTCCAGCTCATGGAACACTGGCACAAAGCAGGAATTCGTATGACAACTAATAAGAAAATGAGTGAATTAATAACAATGTAAGCATGTATGGATGGAGCTGGAGCATATCCTACTTAGTAAACTATTATCTCAAGAATGGAGAAAAAGTATCCAATGTACACAGTACTATTATGAAACCAATTTACAATCGCTCACCTTTTCGTATGACGAATAGATCCCAACTATGGCCCAGGATGAAGGAGGGACAATTGGAGGGGTGGGGGGAGCCAGAAGGAGGGAGGAGGAATGGTGGGATCACACCCATGGTGCATACTGCAAGTGTGCAAGTTGGATCTATTAAGTATAAATGTCAATACAATAATTAAGAAAAACGGAGAAATTTTAAAGTAAACAACTAAATAGACCAAAAGAAATCACCTTGTTGAGAGAGCTGGCAGGTGAGGCAACTTGCCTTTAGCCTGCAAGGTTTCAGCACTATCTGATGTTATGCACTTTGTGCCTGAAGTACTTAGAATGTGAAATCAGAGCAAACATTTAAAATTATAAAAATTGTCCCTAGGATTCAAAGGCATGTGACATGAATATTTAATTTCATGAACACCTGACTGGAAAGTTACTGACTTTAGACTGCATTTTACTCTACTAAAGAGTTCAACGAGTCTGGGCACAGTGGCTCAGGCCTATAGTCCCCGCATTTTGGGAAGCTAAAGAAGGAGACTCGCTTGAGGCCAGGGGTTCAAGGCTGAAGTGAGCTAAGACTGTGCCTCAGCTGACTACAGCCTAGGTGACAAAGGTCAGATCCTGTTTATAAAACAATATAAAAAGGAAATAAAAATAAGATTACAGTACAATAAGAGCTAAACTCTGCAAATTCACAAGTAGAAGAAATGTTTACTTTTACTTCATGGGAAGTCATCATGGTGCCTAACTCACCTCTGAGTAAGCACTTTTCCTCTTGCTGCCCCTCTTGATGCCTAGTTCCTGGCCACACTCGTACCCATACTAGACCAGCAGTTCACAGCCTGGCCTGATGACATGGCAGGTACAATAGAAGATCTGCCTGCGGTATTGGAAGGCCACCGGGTTCTGCTCCTTTGCATTCCGGGCACAGTTCACATACCTGGGGTTGAGCATCAGAAGGAAAGAAGACAGTGGTGAGTTCCCACCACCCGTCAGGTCCACATGTGGCCTGTCCCCTGGTGGTCAAGGCCTCCATGCTCCAGTGCTGCACACTTCCCACTGCTCCTCAGACTGCCCTCTGCCGGAAACCTAGTCTTTTCAGGGTTCTATGAATTCCAGCCTCTGGGTCCTGCTTACCAGGCTCATGCTGCCTGGAATGCTCCCTGAGCTGCCTAATAAGTCATTTTTCAAAGCCCAATTCCAGACTTACCACTATCTTCATTTGCTATAGGACACAGTGACCTATGGCTGCTCTAAGCCCTACGCCAATAATGCCACGGCACCTTGTGCTTTCATGTACTCTGCTGGTAAATTAGCACACATCATTCTACACTCAGCCCAAGTCAGCTCTGTCACGGTGAGAGGCTACCCGCAGTACCTCCACAGTTTCCCCAGATTCTGACAGAAACGTAGAGGACTGTGCTAGCAGAACATAACACAAGAGTAATTGTTTATTTGTATCTGCCTCCCCTGAAAAAGTGAGAGTCCCTCACGGAGAGGGGCTGGTGAAGCACGGACACCCAGGACTGTCCTGCAGCTCATTTCCCAAAGCTGCAGGGCCTAGTATTAGTTTCACTGGGGACAGGAAGTTTTCCTACCCTCACATATTAAAGGTCTTTTTTTTTTTTTATGATGACTTGGCACAGTGTGGATCTTGGAAAATAGTAAAATTATGGTCAAACATTTCCATAATTGTTTTGTGCCTGTCTGCCACACAAACTCCAAAATGACACAGCTGCGTGATCTGTTCAGGTGATGGCCCTCAGTTTCAAAACTGGGAGACCCTACGTGCTTAATTAATGTGGATTACAGAAAATAAAATTTGAATTCAGTGTCCCCAGTGAATATGGGCCCTTCAAGGTTTATCCTGCTGCCTCAATTCTGTGTGTCATAGAGATTTATCTTTTGATCAAAACTAACATGTACATTGTTATGTTTTTTTTCTAAACGTGATGAAAAAAAGAGCACCGTATGGAGAAAAACAGGAAGAGAAGATACAAAAACCACTGAAGGAAGAGTGATGAAAAGCAAAGGCATCTGAACTCGTCAGAGAGAAAAAGACCTCTCTGGAACCCAGAAAACTACTAGCCTTACTTCATCCAGTTTGCCACAGTTTCACCCTTCCCATCCAAAAACGCATAGGATTTCTTCCCCGTGGTGATCTGAGTTTCAAAAAAAGTACGTTAAAAGCTGTTTAGAGGGTAGTAATCAGAAGACTTGTTTTTTTTCTCTACTGTCATCAGTGCCCTCTGAGACCGTGTGGACTGAGCTGCCAGCCTTAGGTGCCAACTCCATGTCTGAGTCCCTCTGTTCCATCTAAGCACAGGCCCACAGAGAAGATGCACCTCTCTGTGCCACTGAGCTCCTGCTTTCTCTCGGATCTTTAAATTGGAGATCCCTCTCCATGCAGAGATCACTGGGCACACAGAGCTGACCATGTTATTATCCCTGTGTATGTCCTCCCAGGTAAAGGGAAACTTCCCACCAAAGGCACAGAAGGGATGTGGGAAGCCAGAACGGGTGAAAGGGTAGGGACTTCTCACCCGCCAGGAGTATCCACTGCTGGCTGCCTCTCTGTCTTCTGTGACCTCACCTTCAAAGGGGCCAAAATGCAGCCCCAGCGCGAGATCAGAAGTCTCATTCCATACTCCATACCCAGCGTCAGGGATGCCCGATGTTGTTTTTTTTTTTTTTTTATGGCCCTCGGTAGAGTGCCGTGGCCTCACACAGCTCACAGCAACCTCCAACTCCTGGGCTTAAGCGATTCTCTTGCCTCAGCCTCCCGAGTAGCTGGGACTACAGGCGCCCGCCACAACGCCCGGCTAGGATGCCCGATGTTCTAATTGCCAGCCCATTGGGCGGGCTGAGACTGAGCGGTTGGGATGCCCCTCGTCCACTGAAGTGTCCTTTATAAATCTAGGGAGCCCATGAGTAAGTACCACAGCTGTCAATGAAGAAGTGTGACACACCTCACAATCTGCAAGGGAGAGAAGCAGCAATTAGGAGAGATGTAGGGTATGTTCTTGACATAAAGAGCTTCAGAAGAAGAGCTCCATTTAGCCTCAGTCCTGTACTCCAAATCAGTCGAGTAAAGGAATGATTTGGGGGCCAAAGGATGAGATGAAATCATTGTGACAGGACATCACAGGCTTATGTGTGAGTGGGACAAAGGGTCACTTACAGAGAACGTCAACATCCTGAGGCTCGCTAATCTCCTCTCTCCTGAGATCTAAACTGGGGAAAAGTAAGTGAGTGAAGTTGGGAATCTGGGGTGTTCATCCCTATTTCATCAGAAAGTGTTTTCTCCAGTATCATTAAGGTCTACGCTCCTATTGGAGGCATCTCAATTATTCTTAAATTTCTTTCTTGAAATAAGCAAAACTTCACCTCTGTTTCACCCTATATTCACAAGTTATATAATGTATTTCTTTCTTAAAAAAAGTAAATAGACTACAGCCAGATGCAGTGTCAGATACTCGGGAGGCTGAAGTGGGAGGACTGACTGAATCCACGACTAGCTCGGAAAATGTTAACGAGACCATGTCTTGAAAAAAACAAACGAATAAATAAAACAAATCGACTGCATTTGAAGACAAATACACTGAACAAACTAGGAACTCAAGGAAATTACTGGCCAGGCATGGTGGCTCACGCCTGTAAATGCTAGCACTCTGGAAGCCCCGGGCGGGTAGGTCACCTGAGCTCACCAGTTCTACACAAGCTTGAACAAGACCAAGATCTGCTCTCTTCAAAAAATGGAAAAAAGAAAAGCCAAAAAAAGTAGCTGGGCACTGTGGTGGATGCCTGTGGTCCCAGCTACTGGGGAGGCTGAGATAGGCTGAGATTCTTGGGATCCCTGGCTCCCAAGAATTTGAGGTTGCTGCGAGCTATCACGGTGCCATAGAACTCAAGCATGGCAACATAGTAAGACTCTGTATAAAAAAAATAAAATAAAATAAATTTCAAAAACGAACAAAAACCCAACCAAGCCACAGTCAAGCCACCTGCCGGCCCTTCTTCCAGTTGTGATAACAAGTATTCTCATTTTGGTACTCCTCTTCCTATTCAGATTTTATACATTTATCACTTATGACGGTATCTGTAAATTGTATATCATACACACACACACACACAATTATATATACATACTTTGTAAATAACATACTTGTAAGTTATATATAGTATATATAATAATATGTAAAATTATATATGTGTGTGCGTGTGTGTTGTCCGTATGTATATAATTTACTCATTTGAAAAAGTTTTGGCACAGTAACTGAGATAATGCCAGGAAGGCTATGTTAACCATTGTGACGAAAATGTGTCAAATGGTCTATGAAGCGAGTGTATGATGCCCCATGATCATATCAATGTATACAGTTATGATTTAATAAAAAGAATGAAAACTTTTTATGAATAGCCTACTACAGTATGTACTGTTGAGCAGCTTGGTTGTTTGTTGAACATCTCTGTATTTGAGATAATACTCTGTTTCCTTTGTTAATTCCGAAGTTGTAGCTGAGACCTAAATCAAAGCTAGTTTCAGGAAGTTACCTCTAAATCCTCGGGCCCCTCACCTTGCAGCCTAGGCATCCACTCTTCATCTGCATCCTCAGCGTCACCCATGTGGTATTTGAAGGCCAGTCTTCGGTGACACATAGAAGCTGATTGAGGGGCTCTGAGACCTGAAAAGAAGCACAATCTCTGTGCTGAAAGAAAAACCCCAACAGGAGGAACAAAGGACAGTAGCAGTGGAAAGTACTACAAGGCCAGTGTGGCGCTCTCTGTCTCTGGAGCTAGGAGAGTCTCACTCAAGGTCAAGATGTGACCTCTGCATGGCCGCATCTTGTCACTAAGCATTGCATTCACACAAAAGAACAACATTTCCCGCCAGATTTGTCTCCATTCAGAAGGGAACTGTGGGCAGATGCTGCCACCAGAGAGTCAGCGGAAATAATACAGGGACTGAAAATGTGTTTATGTTTCCACGGTTGGTCTGGACCTAGCACTTCCTGTGACCTATATCAATCAGCACATTATAGTTCTTTCCCCCATTCCTATGGCAGGTTATCTCCTAGTCTCTCTTCTCTGCCCATTCTTCCTTGGAGAAGCATATGGACATGTCTTTGAAAGCATCTTTGACCTAGAGAAAGTAACTAATTCTATCAGTGCTTTACTAGAACACAACAAGGTGGCCTTGTCCTCCACCTTGCACGTATGATGTAATCAAAGACTCCCTCTCTCCCCAGACTATGTCCTGTTTAAATGAGCAAATACTAAGCATTTTCCTAGTTCTCCTCTGACAGAGAGCAGTTGTTGATACTTGTGTCCTTTCCCCTTCCAAATCCCAGACAGGACCAAGTGCCCTGTTCCATGCACAGGCGGATAGGTCACCCAGGGGTGTAGGCCAGGAACCTTGCAGACATCCAGAGACCAGATCATTCTCCTTACGTCTCTCTTACCACCTATTCCACAGACCCCGGTGAAGCCTGGTTTCTCTCTTCCCCACTCCACCCCTCTTCTCACTGTGGGCTTTCACCCTCTTCCCCTTACCTTCCTCTGGGCTCTCCTCCTGGTACCTGGTGATGCCCATGGTTCTAAATTCCCTAGCGGTTAGGAGGGACCTTTGAGTCTCCCAGCTACTAGGCCAAGGCTCCCGTGGAGGGAGGAAGTAATGAGAGAGGGTGATAGGCCAGACTATTGCCAAGAACCAGGCTCTGTTTTCTGCCTTGGGCTAGACTTCCGAGAACAGGAATAACAGTTAAGATTACCCCACATCACAAAATCCCAAAACTACAGACATTGCTGTGGATGTGGAGAGAAGGCAACACCTGTACACTGCTGGGAACGCAAGCTAGTACATTCCTTTTGGAAGGAACTTTGGAGAACACCTAGGGAACTAAAAGTAGACCTGCCATTTGGTCCTGCAATTCCTCTACTAACTATATATCCACATCACCAAAGGTCATTTTACAACAAAGATACTTGCACCAGAATGTTTATGGCAGCCCAATTCATAATTGCCAAGTCATGGGAAGCAGCCCAAGGGCCCATTGACACATGAACGGACTACCAAACTGTGGTATATGTATACCACGAAATAGTATGCAGCCATAAAAGGGACAGAGATTTTACCTCTTTTATGTTTATACGAATGGCACTAAAACATATGTTTTTTAGGAAAGTGTCTCTAGAATGGAAGAAAACATATCCAATGTACTCATTACTATTATGAAACCGATATATAATCGCCCATACTTTCACATGATTACTAAAACACAACGGTAGTCCAGAATGAAGGAGGGAAGTGGAGGGAGGGTAAGCGGTGGGACCTTGCCTGTGGTGCAGATTTCAAAGAAACATGTCAAATCTATTAAGAATAGAGTATAGGGCGGCGCCTGTGGCTCACTGAGTAGGTACCCGCCCCAAATACCCAGGGTGGTGGGTTCAAACCCCGCCCCTGCCGAACTGCAACAACAAAAAAATCCGGGCGTTGTGGCGGGTGCCTCTTCCTGGGAGACAGGCAAGAAACTACTCGGGAGGCTGAGGCAAGAAAATTGCCTAAGCCCAGGAACTGGAGGTTGCTGGGAGCTGTGTGAGTCCACAACACTCTACAGAGGGTGATAAAGTAAGACTCTGTCTCTACAAAATAAATAAATAAATAAATAAATAAAAAGAGTAGAGTAGAAATGTCTTAACACAACAATTAAGTAAGTGAGGTGAGTGAGGAAGAACAAGATGGCAGCTGAGTAACAGGTTCTTTGCAACCGGGTGCAGTGAAACTGGAGAGAGAAGACTCCAGGCATCTCTGGCTTGTGGGCTCTCCTCAGAAAAATCCCAATGGGGATGCAGGGAGACAGCAAGACATGTCTGGACCCCAGGAGGAAGACAAAAGCAGTGGGAACTGGCAAATGGTTGTGATCAGTCTGAGGCTGCAGTTCCAACTACAACAGCGGCGAGACTGCAGACAGGAAAGTCCCTCCCTGTGGGCTATTCTGTTTTTTTGGACTGGGACACTCAGTTCAATTACCTTGGGAGAACTTGGGCGAGAGTGCGGGTGACTTTCAGTGTTTTCCAGGGTCGGGACTGAGTCGCCGGGCCAGAACAGAGCTAACATTGTCTGGCTGTGGGCCGGCTCGCACTCATTGTGGGAGATCTGCCCAGCAGGCTCGACCCTCGGGGTCACAATGCTAGGCTCAGGCTGGGAGACCTTGGCCTACTGATCTAGTGACTCTGAGCAGTGCCAAATTTCAGGACTGAGACTCCGGGGAAGAGCGGAGATTCCAGTGTTTGGCAGAAGGAGGGCTGACTTGCAGCCTTGGCTCTCAGGGGCATAGATTGAAGCCGGTTTTGGCACACCACATAGGCAACCACTTCAGGAGAGAGCCCAGCGACAAGTGCTTTCCCGGGAAAGTTTCTGCTTAGCCAAGGTTAACAGCCTAAAGTGTCTTTTAAGTGGGCTGAGGACAGATTCAGGCTCTCCATCCTCTGGGGTGTGAGGTCAGCAGACACCTCCAGTCTGCGTCCCAACTGCTGTTATCAACATTGTGATTAGCATGACATTCCCCAGAAGATCACCTATAGCCCAGACAATATTCAGAAAGATATGCATACTGCTTTGTTTTATGTTTTATTTCAACATTTTCCCCCTAGATTTTTCTATTCTTTCTTCATTTTTTCTCATTTAAATACAATTTTCTATTTGCCTTCTCTATAATAAGAACTTCACTTATGCTAGTGTTTCTTACCCTGTTATTTGTTCCCCCCTCCCATTTTATCCTATAAGGTTTTCTGTTTGTTCGGTTTGGTTTGATTTACAGTATGTCTGTCATCCCTCTCATTTGCGGGAGGTGGTGTACCGTGTCTGCTCAGGCTGGCACAGAGCTGCTGACCTCAAGGGAAACTCCGAAACACAGCACTCCCAGAGGTTGGGAGCTTTTAAGATGTGGGCCAAAGTACCCTACTGTACACCTTCATTACTCCTGTCTCACTCTTTCTGTGCTTCTCTTCCTCTTGTCAATGTTCCCTGTCACTCACCACCTCTCCTTTTTCTTTTTTCCTGTTTAAGACTCTTTTTCTTTTTCTTTTTCCTTCTTGCTCATCAATCTATTCATCCTTTTAGTCCTGTATCAAAAGGACTCACCAAAACCTTAGGCCAGAGGCCTGGTAACTTAAAGATCAAGAGGAAGTGAAAGCACAGTTAGGGCAAGGAAACAGACAGAAGAAAACACTCAGGAGGAAGAGTCAGCAGAAGAATCCTGGCAACAGGAAAAACCAGTCCAGAGCAACCCACACCCCCAGGGGACCATGAGGATGGAATCCTTGCTACTGCAGAGGATCCCACCTATAAAGAAATCTTAGAAACGACAGAAGGGGAATATAAAATATAGCTGATGAAAACAATGAAGGGAATTGCTGAGAACGTGGAAAACAACCAAAGGAAATCCAAAAACAGAATCAAATAAGAGATGAATGACATGAAGAATATAGAAAGGATATAACAGAGCTGAAGGAACTGGAGCAGTCAATTAGGGAACTTAAAGATGCAAAAGAAAGTATCAACAACAGATGAGACCATACAGGAGAAAGAAGCTCAGAGGTAGAGAACAAAGAAAGCTCTTGAGGTAACTCAGATAGTTAAAGACAGAGAAAGCAGAACACTCACCGACAGAATTATGGGACTTTTTGAAACGTTCAAATATACGACTTGTAGGTATCCCAGAAGGGGAGGAAGAACGCCTCAGAGGAATGGAAGCCATACTAGAGAATATTATAAATGAAAATTTCCAAAATATCACCAAAGATTCTGACACACTCCTTTCAGAGGCATATCCGACCCAGGTCGCCTCAACTCAAACAGAGCTTCTCTAAGACACATTGTGATGAACCGGTCCAAGTCAAAACAAAGGAAAAGAGTTTTCAAGCTGAAAGGAGTAAGTGCCAATTGACTTACAGGGGCAAATCCATCAGGGTGATGGCAGACTTCTCTAATGAAACTTTGAAAGCCAGAAGACAAAGGTCATCTACCTTTAATCCACTTAAATGAAACAATTTCCAGCCCAGAATTCTATATTCTGCTAAGCTAAGCTTTAAAATTGATGGAGAAATAAAATCTTGGACTGATAATGCAAACATTGAGGAAATCTGCCACAACAAGACCATCTCTGCAGGTAATACTTCAACCTGTTCTACACACTGACCATCACAACGGACCACCAGCGAAGTCAGCACCCAGAAGTTACCTTCCATAATGATGCAAAAGACAAAACTAAGCAGTGGACTTCCACAAAATACGATGAGTAGAACGCTACCATGCTTATCAATTATCCCAATACATGTTAACGGCTTGATTTCCCCACTGAGGAGGCAAAAACTGGCTGATGGATTAAAAAGCACAAACCATCCCTTTGCTGTCTGCAGGAAACACACCTAGCCTCAAAAGACGAATTAAAACTCAGAGTGAAGGGCTGGAAAACAAGTTTTCAGGCTAACTGAATTCAGAAGAAAAGAGGGGTTGCAATCTCATTTACAGATACGGTGGATCTAAAGCAACTAAAGAAAAAAAAAAAAAAGACAAAGACGGACACTTCATATCGGTCAAGGGAAAAATACCAAAAGACATTTTAATTCTAAATATTTATGCACCCAACTTAGATGCTCCCAGGTTCTTCAAAAACACCTTAATTAGTCTGATCAATATGATATACTATAACACCATTATAACAGGGGACTTTAACACCTCTCTTCCAGAGCTGGACAGATCCTCTAAACAGAAATTAAACAAAGATATAAGGGACTTAAATGAGACCCTAGAAAAACTGTACTTCATAGACGTATCTAGAACACTCCATCCCAAGGATAAAGAATATACATTCTTCTCATTGCCCCATGGAACATTCTCCAAAATTGATCATATCCCAGGACACAAAACAAACCTCAACAGAATCAAAAGAATTGAAATCTCACCCTGTATCTTCTCAGACCACTAGACACCACAGGTGGAACTCAACTCCAACAAAAACATTCAACCACACACAAAGGCATGGAAATTAAACAGCCTTATGCTGAATGACACTTGGGTGCAGAAAGAAATAAAAGACAAAATCATTAACTTTCTTAAACATAACAACAATGAAGACACAAACTAGTAAAACCTGTGGAATACAGCCAAAGAAGTCCTGCGGTGCATCTTACAAGGGTACATGTGAAACTTAGTAAATGTAGACTATAATTGTCTTAACACAACAACTAAGAAAACACCAGGAAGGCTATGTGAACCAGTGTGATGAATTATGTGTCAAACTGTTTATAAAACCAGAGTATGGTGCCCCATGAGCACACCGATGTACACAGCTATGATTTAATATTAATAAAAAAAAAAAAGGAAAAAAGAAGTCCTAAGAAGAAAATGATCGCTTTAGAAGCCTACATCTGAAAATCAGAAAGCGAGCGCATCAGCAAATTCACGAGCCATCTTATGGAATTGGAAAAAGAGAAGAACAATCTGAGCCTTACCACAGCAGAAGAAAAGAAATATCCACAACAAAATCACAGATTAAGGACATTGAAAAAAAAAAAAAGCACAATCATTCAGAAAATTAATGAAACAAGGGGTTGAGTTTTTGAAAAAATAAATAAAATTCATAAACCGTTGGCCAAACTAATACAAATAGAAAACATAAAATCTCTAAAAACCTCCATCAGAAATAAGGGGGAAATAACCTTACGGATGCCACAGAGACACAAGAGATTATCTCCGAATACTACTAGAAACTCTATGCCCAGATATTTGACAATGTGAAAGAAATGGATCAATATTTGGAATCACACCCTCTGCCTACACTTAGCCAGGAAGAACTAGAGCTCCTGAACAGACCGATTTGAAGCACTGAGATCTAAGAAACAACATAAAATCTCCCAACACCCCCCTCAAAAAATTCTCTGCTCTGAAGGACTTCACACCAGAATTCTATCAAACCTTCAAAGAAGAGTACTGCAGAAATTATTCCAAAAAAACGGAGAAGAAAGGAATCTTCCCCAACTCGTTCTATGAAGCAAACATCACCCTGATACCCAAACCAGGAAAAGACCTAACTGAAATGGAGAACGTCAGACCAATTTCACTAATGAATATAGATGCAAAAATTCTCAACAAAATCCTAGTCAATAGATTATAACTTATCATCAAAAAAGTCATACATCATGATCAAGTAGGTTTCATCCCAGGGGTGCAAGGATGGTTTAACATACGCAAGTCCATAAGCGTTATTCACCACATCAACAGAAGCAAAAACAAAGACCATAGGATCCTCTCAACAGATGCAGAAAAAGCATTCAATAAAATCCAGGATCCTTTTCTAAGTAGGATACTGAAGAGTATAGGAATACGTGGCACATTTCTCAAAACGACTGAACCCATCTATGACAAACTCACAGCTAGTATTTTACTGAATGGAGTAAAACTGAAAGCTTTTCCACTTAGCACTGGAACCAGACTAAGTCATTCTCTACTGCCACTACTATTCACCAGAGAGCTGGAAGTTTGAGCCAATAAAATTAGGCAAGACAAGGAAAATGAGGGGAAGACAGCCTGGCATGGTGGGTTGCGCCTGTAATCCTAACATTCTGGGAGGCTGAGGCATGTTGATTGCTTAATATAGTAAGTTCAAGACCAGCCTGAGCAAGAGTGAGACCCCGTCTCTACTACAAATGAAAAACAAGGATCTCAAGGGAGATCACTTGAGCCCAAGAGTTCGACGTTGTCGTGAGCTATGATGCCAGGGCAGTCTACCCAGGGACAGAAAGTGAGGCTCTGTCTCAAAAAAAAAAAAATCATAAATAAATAAGTAAATCAACAAAACGGAAACAGAAAAGGTCAAACTCTCCCTCTTTGCTGATGATATAATCTTATACATAAGAGAACTACAATGACTCAACCATAAGACTACAGGAAGTCAACAAAACTTACAGTAATGTCTCAGCGTATAAAATCAATGTCCACAAGTCAGTAGCCTTTGTATAGGCCAATAACAGCCACGATGAGAGGCTTATGAAGTACACAACTCACTTCACCATAGCTTCAAAGAAAACGAGATACCTAGGAATATAGCTAGCAAAAGAGGTGAGGGACCTCTATAAAGAAAATTATGAAACCCTAAGAAAAGAAATAGCAGGGGATATTAACAAAATGAAGAACATACCATGCTCATGGCTAGGAAGAGTCAACATTGTTGAAATGTCTATACCTCCCAAAGCAATCTACAAATTTAGTGGCATCCCTATGAAAATACCAACATCGTACTTACAAGACTTGGAATAAAAAAAGTCTTTGTTTTGTATGGAACCAGAAAAAAAAACCGTATAGTTAAGGCAATTCTTAGTAATAAAAACGGGCCCAGGGGCATCAGCTTACAGAACTTTAGGCTGTACCACTAGGCCATAGTGGTCAAAACAGCATGGTACTGGTTGGCACAAAAATAGAGACATAAACATTTGTAATCAAATAGAAAACGGGGAAATGAAACTAACATCTTACACCCACCTAACCTTCTATCTGAATCCTGGGAATCGGTTCTTAGTAGGAACCAGGCAGAGAGCTGAACAAGACACACACCCTGCTGTGCTCATAGAGCTCTTCCTCAGAAAGAAGTCTTAGCCAGGATAAGCCATCTTAGAGATGACAGGCGTTTAAATGGAACAAAGGGGGAAGTGGTGTGGTGAGTTTTTCTCGTAGAGAACCTTGAAATCATAGTCTTAGTGGTGAATACAGGAAGCTACCGTACTCACATGCTGATTACAAAAGGCTACATGCTGTGTAATTCCATTACACAAAGAGACCAGAATAGACAAAGCCATGGAAAGTTTATTAGGTGGCTGTGGGTTGGTGAAGAATGGGTACAGGGTTGATTTTGGGTAGGGGATGGGTGATTACATATCTTAAAATTAATGATGGTGACTGTAACAACGCTGGAATAAATGAAAATGTGAGTCATGTTCTTTAAAAGGGTGACCTTCATATGTGAATTATATCTCAAAAACAATCCCAAAAACAAGGGTGGGGGAGTCAGGCCGTGTCCCCTAAAAGAAAAATCAAGAACGCCCTGAGTGGACTCAAAGGTAAAAGCATGACCTTGACAAAGCTGGGAGAAAAGACACAGTGCTGGGTGCCTACTGTGCTCCAGGCCCCGGGCTTGGCCCCACCGCAGGCTGAGACTGGGTGCGGCCAAGTAAGGGCTCCCAGCAGCTCCTGTGCTTGGCCCTGGGCACACAGCTGGCTCACAACAAATGTTGAATGAATGAGGAGTGAATGAACTGGCCACAGCTCCAGCCATGCAGCTGTGCTAGGTGTCACACAGGTTGGCCTAACACCTCTCCACAAACCCTGTGGGAAGAAGGAACAAACAGCTGACATGTGAGGTTTGCTGCTCTACTCTGACTCTAATGCGGCAGGTAGAGGTCGGTGCTGGCCGCTCAGGTTGAGACACCAGCTGTGCGGGATCAGCAGTGCCCGCGCTGCTCTGTTAATATCCAACACTTAAGAAAATAGGTATAGAAGAGACATTTCTTAGAACGATAGAGACCATCTACAGAAAACCCACAGACAATAGCATATTGAATGGAATAAAATTGAGAACATTTCCACTCAGGTCAGGAACCAGGCAAGTTTGCCCATTGTCTCCACTGCTATTTACCATTGTAATGGAAGTCTTAGGCATGGAAATGAGGCAAGAGAAAGCCATCAAGGGTATCCAAATAGGGGCAGAGGAGATCAAACTTTCACTCTTTACAGATGATATGATTTTATACCTGGAAATCCCCCGGGACTCAACTACAGAACTCTTAGAAGTGATCAAGGACTATACAACAGGGTCTCAGGATATGAAATCAATACTCACCAATCAGTAGCTATCATATATACCAATAATAGCCAAGCTGAAAAAACAGTCAAGGACTCTATTCCTTTCACAGTCCTGCCAAAGAAGATGAAATATTTAGGAATTTACCTAACAAAGGACATGAAAGATCTCTACAAAGAGAACTATGAAACTCTGCAAAAAGTAATAGCTGAAGATGTTAACAAATGGAAAAACAGACCTTGCTCACGGCTGGCAAGAATCAACAGTGTTAAAATGTCCATACTACCCAAAGCCAAATACAAATTTAATGTAATCCCTATTAAAGCACCACTGTCATACTTTGTAAAGACCTGGAAAAAAAATAATACTTTGTTTTATATGGAATCAGTAAAAACCTCAATTAGCCAAGACATTACTCAGAAATAAAAACAAATCAGGAGGACTCATGCTACCAGACTTCAGACTATACTATAAATCTCTTGTGATCAAAATAGCATGGTAGTGGCACAAAAACAAAAACATGTATGAAATAGAATAGAGAACCAAGAGGTGAACCCAGCTACTTATCGTCATTTGATCTTTGGTAAGCCTATCAAAAACATTCAGTGGGAAAAAAGACTCCCTAATTTAACAAATGGTGCTGGGTGAAGTGGCTGGCAACCTGTAGAACACAGAAACTGGACCCACACACTCCACCGTTTACAAAAACAAATTCTCACTGGATAAAAGAGTTAAACTTCAGACACGGAACCATAATACTAATTCTAAATACTAGAAGAGGGACGGCACCTGTGACTCAGTGGATAGGGTGCCGGCCCCATGTAGCCAGCCAGCGAGGGTGGCGGGTTCGAACCCGGGCCCGGCCAAACTGCAACAAAAAAATAGCCAGGCATTGTGGCAGGCGCCTGTGGTCCCAGCTACTTGGGAGGCTGAGGCAAGAGAATCACCTAGGCCCAGGAGTTGGAGGTTGCTGTGAGCTGTGTGACGCCACGGCTCTCTACCAAGGGCACTAAGTGAGACTCTGTCTCTATTGAAAACAAACAAACAAACAAACAAAAATACTAGAAGAGAGTGCAGGGAAAACCCTCAAAGAAATTGGCCTGGAAGAATATTTTATGAGGGGGACCCCCCCAGGCCTCGCCGGGCAATTAAAGCAACACCAAAAATGTATTACTAGCATCTGATCAAACTATACAGCTTCTGCACAGCCAAGAACACAGTAAGGAAAGCAAGCAGACAGCCCTCAGGATGGGAGAAGGTATTTGCAGGGCATGTCTATGATAAAGCTTTGATGAGCAGAATCCACAGAGAACTCAAAACATAGTAGCAAGAAAAGAACAAGTGATCCAACCTCACTGCGGGCAAGAGATTTGAATAGAATCTTCTCTGAAGAGGACAGGCACTTGGCCTACAGACACATGAAAACATGCCCTTCATCCTGAATCGTCAGAGAAATGCAAATCAAAACCACTTTCTGATACCCTCTAAGTCCAGCAAGAATAGCCCACATACCAAAGTCCCCAAATTCTAGATGTTGGCCTGGATGTGGAGAAAAGGGAACCCTTCCGCACTGCTAGTGGGAATGCACACTAATACGTTCCTTTTGGAAAGAAGTTTGGAGATCACTTAGGGATCTAAAAATAGACCTGCCATTCGATCCTGTAATTCCTCTACTAGGTATATATCCAGAAGACCTAAAATCACTTTATAACAAAGATACTTGCACCGGAATGTTTATTGCAGCCCAATTCATAATTGCTAAGTCGTGGAAGAAGCCCAAGTGCCCTTCAACCCACGAATGGATTAATAAATTGTGGTATTTGTACACCATGGAATATTACGCAGCCTTAAAAAAAACATGGACATTTTACCGCTACTACGAAACTAATATAGAATTAACCACACTTCCACATTCAAAAGCTGTAACCCAACTACAACCCCAGATGAGAGGGGAAGAGGAGGGGAGGGGGTAGGATCGGTGAAGGGAGGGCAAGTGTTCGGACAACACTTATGGTGCATTTTACAAGAGTACGTGTCAAATCTACTAAATGTAGAGTATAAATATCATTACGCAATAATTAAGAAAGGACGGTGAAGGCTATGTTAACCAGTTTGTTGTTAGTATTTCAAATTGTATATATACCCAGCACATTGTACCCCATAAATGTGGTACACAGCTATGATTTGATGAAATAAAATAAAATGGACTTTCATGTCCAAAAAAAAAACACAAACAAACAAGAAAAAGAAAACAGAAATTATTTTGGCCAGGTGCAGTGGCTCAACCCTACAGACCTAGCACTCAGGAAGTCCCAACACAGGAGGACTGTCTGAGACCAGGAGTTCACAACCAGCCACAGTTACAGGCTACAGTGATCTGTGATGATGCCACTACATTCCACTTTGCCTCTAGAAAAAAAGGAAAATATTCATTTGTTTGGGTGCAAAAGTAGTGTTGGGGAGCAGGTGTGATAGCTCACACCTGTATTCCCTGCATTCTGGGAGGTCCAGGTGGGTGAACGGGTTGAGGCCAGGAGTTCTTGGCCTAGGCAACAGTGAGACCCTGTTGATTAAACAAAACAAAACAAACAAACAAACAAAAACTTTAGCTGGATATGGTGGTGTTCTGAGTCCCGGCTACTCAGGAAGTTGAGGCAGGAGTTGAGGCTTAAGCCCAGGTGTTGCAAAGTTACAGTAATGTTTTAAAACAAACAGATTTTCCCCTCTTAATGGGGTCTGAAGTGCTGCCCAGGTTGGTCTGGAATTACTGGGTTCAAGTGATCCACCTACCTGGGCCTCCTAAATAGCTGGCGGAATAGAAATGTACCACCATGCTTGGAAAAAATAGTATGGTAATGATGCTTTATGAAAATCTTACGGAGATAAATTCTGAAATATTTATGAGTGAAAGACAAGTCTGAATGTGCTTCAAAATACTACTAAAGGGAGGCTGGTGGTGGGCCAGGATGAGTTGGGGGCTGGCTTGTTACACATGGGGCTTTACCATGCTGTTCTCTACTTGGATAGCTTGTCAGGCATATGAGAACTCAGACAATGACAGTCATGTCTCCAACACAAGACCTAATGAAGTCCCCCAGCCACTTTCCAACAAGGAGACAGGCCAAGGGTTTGGATTAGTGTGAGCCCTGGGAGGACAGAGTTCTCCTGCCCCTCTGTGTCTCACTGCAGGTATAACATGGGCCAGAGAAGGAGCCAGGCAAAAAAAAAAAAAAAATAATAATAATAATAAAATACCTGTGCACTAGAGTTAGGTGTCTGAGGCGCCCAGCCAAGCAGTGATGGACTCAGACGGAGCCTGCTCTCTTGCCTTTTAAGCTGCTAGAAGGCCTCCTTGCCTTCCCCAAAGGAAAAAAAGCAAAGATGTTCATCTCCTCTCCCCAAATGCCTTACTCTATCATCTCACCAGCTCTCTCAGCCTCTAAGGGAAGGGGGTTCTCTCCACTGACAGACATGGAAACTGAGGCTCAGAGAGGTCTGATTACTCCGGCAACATCTAAGGCTCACACTCACAGCCTGGAAGAAGCTCTGATACCCACCACAGCTCTTGATCTCCAAGGGTCCCACTTCTGTGTCCACAAAGTGCTACTGGGAAGACACAGGGTCCTGGAACTGTCAACGGCCAGATGGAGCTCTGATCTTCTCCCACAAATGACAAAAAAGACACTTAAACCTACAGGTCCCCGGGTGGGTCCCCGTGACAGGCTACTGTCCCACCTTGGACTACAGATACCACGGAGGCGGGTGGATCCACTGCCTCTGGACCCACTTCTCTGGGGACAGCTCCTTGGGCTGGAAGCCTTTGTGTAGTTAGGGAGGAGCGTGCGGGCTTGTAGCCACACGCACCTGCTGGCTTCCTGAGATGGGAAGAAACCTTAGGAAAACCACAGGAAACCCAGGAAGCGTCTAAAGTTTGCATCCAAGTTCCTAGGCCTCTGGAATCCAGGAGACTCTTCTGGAAAGGGCTCTGAGACTGTAGGGAGTTTTTCTCAAGAGTTTTCCTCCCTCCTCAGACTCCACCTAGCCTGAAGCCAGACTCAAAGGGGGGAGCCCGGTGGAAGGATCTCAATCTCCCCTACAGCTGACAGGGGCTGTGGTAAGAGCCCACTCCCTGCACACTGAAGCTATTCTCCCACGTGTGTGTTGCCCTTGGGCCTGCCTCGCTCAGGCCGGCCACCACTGCAGCCTCAGCAGCCCCTGGCAGGAGGAGCCATGGCGCTTCCCCCACTGCCCCAGCTAGAACCGATCCCAGCCTCTTGTCCCCTGCAGGATCTCTGCCCGCGGCCTCTGACCATCACCCTGCCTCGGTCGCTGCCAGGGGAACCAAAGCGAACCCGAACCGACGAGTCAGGGAGCAGCGGTGCGTCCACACCACACTTACCGGAACCCCACACTCACTGGGGTTCTGGAATGACTCTTCCCCGTCCCCGGATCCCAAGTCGGGCTCGGCGGGAAGGGGCTGCAAGACGAACCCTAAGCTTCCCACCAGAGAGCACGTCAAGCACTTAGATAACAAGCGGGAGGAGATTCGGTCTGGACGCCCCGGAGGTGCCTTCCTCACACTGACTGACAGGCACCCTCCGCGGCTCCCCTGCTCTCAGAGCCGCGTGCGCATTTTGAAAGCCCCCAGGTGCGGTCGATGGGTGGGCCTGGGGAGAAAGGCTGAGGCTGGCGGCCGGGAAGGTTCAGCTTGTGGGTGCCGGAGGCTAGGGCCGTACTCACCTCCCGGGCCAGCGTCCTCCCGTGGCTCCCACGTGGCCGGCGGGGCGCCGGCAGCAGCGGCAACCCGCAGGCGCCAAGGGCTGTGGCGGCGGCGGCGGCGGGGGCGGCTAGGGTGGGTTCCTGGCACGGCGCCTGGGTACTGCGCCTTGAGGGCCGTTGCGCTAGGGAGGAGTCCGAGGGGCGGGACACAGTCCCTGGGAGACCCCGACACCCTCTCCGCTCCCCTGGGGCGGGCAAGACACGTGCAGGCGCGCCAGCGCCAGCGGCCGAGCGGCCGAGCCTCCGGTTCCGCATGCGCCCCCTACCGCCCGCCAGTCCCGCGTGCGCCCCCTGCCGGCCCTGGTCCCAGCACCCCTCCCCCACCCACCTGGCCTCCTGGGGACCCCACACTCAGGGCGGGGTATCCAGGTCCCTGCCTACACGCTTCAGCAGTCCGGCCTCCTTTGGGCGGAGCGCGCACCTCCGAGTATGCGCAGGCGCCTCTCGGGGGTGGGAGTGGGTCTCTCAGAGCGGCCTACGCAGTGGTGACACCGTGGGCAGGTAACGCCGGACTGCCGAGAGCCACAAGGGAGTGCATTAACGTTCGGGTCAGTGGGGACGGCGACATGCCTAGTCGCAAGGCTGGAAAGGGAGTGTGGGGGCTATGGGCTGGGAAGAGAAGGCAGGGCCTGTGTGCTCTGAACGCCGGGTTCAATGAAGTTAAGGTTGGAGTTAATCGCCATTGCTGGTCCATCACATCAGGCCTGCGCACTAGGTCACGGTGTATTGCTCACTCCAGGTCTTCTGCTGGGTGCTGGTATTTTATCTGAAGGCAACCACAGGGTTTAGCAGGCAAATGATTAAAAAAGGAAACGACAGTTTAACACACTTTGCATTAACGCTGTAAGGGTAGCTTGGCTCTTTGCTTTCTGGGTTTTGCTGCAGTTTTTTCATTGAAAGAACGAGTGCAAGAACAGAAATCTAAAATCTTAAAAACTGAGAATCGAAAACTTTGTTTGAACAAGATTCAGTTATGATCAACTTACTCACATACGGAATTTTTCCTAAATTCTCATTCGTGTACTTTCGTGATGTACATGCCCCATCTTTTGACATTTTAAAGGTCCTTGCTTGTTTCTTAAATCTTCTTTCTTAAAACCATCAGCTACTTTAAGACAAAAAGTTTTCACACAAGATTCCTTCCTATATGAAATTTTTCTCTTTTTTTTTTTCTGTACCAAAAGTACATCTTTGTATCTATTTTACTCCTTTCTCTCTTCTCTGCTTACTGTTTTCTTTCATTTTTATTCTAAACTTAGGAAAAACTAGGTTGCATACAAACTTTTAGTTAGGCTTCTCTAAAGGCCTGTGATGTTAAAGGAGTTAGGACTTTAACTTAATCTTACCATTCTGTCCAAACAGTAGGCTAGGGCAATCAACCCGACCGCCCAATGGCAGAGATACATAAGGGGTTGTATTTTACCTTTTACTTCAGACATGGAGATAGAGGAAAACAGAGGTGGTAAAATTTAGGAAGAACCGAGGAAGTGGTTGTGGTGTCATTAACATCAGTTTGCTTCCTAGTAATAGAGAAAGTATGACCCCAGGCTCAGTCACTCCAGTGTGATGAAATTGAGCTTGTTCCAAGGTGGGGGGGGGGGGCGGAATCTGTGCATCTGAAGTAGTTATAGAGGGTCCATGGGTGTGGAGGAGCTCAGGGGAGCCCTGGGATGTCTGGGCATGAGTTCTCTTTTTCTCTACAAAGATGCAACTGGCTGTTGAGGAAGTATGGTGCAGCCTCCAGAGCAGGGTGCGTTCTCGATGTGTTCTTGCCTGAGCCTCTAGGGTACCTCTGTCTTTGAAATATTTCTAGCATAGTGTTAGCCACCATTCGGAAAATTTTCTGTTGCTTCCAGGGCCTTCTATCATCCCCATCTCCTCCCTCTCTTCCTTTTCTCTATCTCTGTCCAGTTATCAAAGACCTGGAAGTTCAGGTTTGGAAATCCATTTGTGGGGTGTGAAGCTTCTTTAAAGCTTTTGGAGTATATACCAAATATCAGGGCCACCTGGGAGATAAAGTTTCCTGCCAGGATGTACTGTCTCTCCCTGAGGTCAGGATCTCTTCTGATGTGCTTCTTTCTGTGATATATATGTATACATACAATGCGCACATACATACATATGTGTATATATAAGAAATATATATAAAAGTTTTCTTGTTGTTGTTTGTTTGTTTGTTTGTTTGCTTGCTTGCTTGCTTCCCAGATACACTTTACAAGGCTTGGATAGGATAGTGAGGCTTAGTGTGGGGCCACTTGCAGTTCTTTTTTTTGTTTGTTTTCTTTTGTTGCTTAGATCTCCACTTTATCCTCTCTCTCTCTCCCCTTTCTTTTAAGTTTCATACATAGGTTTAGCCAACGCTATAAAATGTGGTATCCATATGCAGCAGAGTCTCTGTGCCTAGACATTCTCTAATCTTCCTCTTTGTTTGTGGGACTGGGATATATTGGATAACTTGTTTAGTTCTGCCTCCAGTTTCCAATCTTCCTATTGGAGGGTAAATCATCTGTATTTCATCTGCCTCTGACAGACCCGGAATGTTTTTCCCAGGCGACCTTATACTCAGAGAACCCTTAAGCCAGGCAAAGCACTTCCTTAAAGTGTTTCTCACTTTAGCTAATAGTACCTTGGAGGCTTGGCCCCTGAGGGGGAGAGGGCTGTGTCACTAGGTGGAGCCAACTATCTAGGTATGGAAACCGATAGGGATGGCTCAGGTCCCAGTAACCACAGACCACATCTTCTGCACTGTATCTTTGTCTAAGCCTCCATCTGAAGGCCGTCTCAGATTTCTTAGTTTCCCTGGACACATAGCTGTTTCATGTTTCCCTGTAAACTCTTCTTCCAAAATGCCTCAGCATGGTTCCCAGGGGGTGGGCGTCCCCTGTGTGTTTTCCATGTCCCTCCCTCAGAGGGAAATTCTTTCCCTTGATGTGGAAGAGGCATGAGAGAGAGGGTAAAAAAGAAAAGAAGAAGATGGGCAGGGGGCCCTGTCTCACAAGTTTTGCCCTGTGAAGGTTGGGGACTGAGTCCCGCCCGTTGTTATCCAGATCAATCACTCTTCAGGCACGTACACACACACACACAATTCCAAGTAGGCCAGTCCCTTAGGAGTGGGCTTTGGTCGTAGTATAGCATTTTTGTCCAGTTCTCCTTACCTCAGTTCATACCTCCATGCGGAGACTCAGGCTGTGCACCCCAGCCTGGGCAGGGGTGGTCCCTGGAGGTGCACCCCAAACAACTAACAGCCTCCTCCCTCCACTGCCCCCACCTCTCAGATCTGCCTGAAGATCTTCAAACCTCCAGGTGTAGTGTGTGGGGGCCCTGAGGGGAAGAAACGCTCCTGATTTGTTCACCTTTTGGTGAGTTGCCCCCATGGAGGACACGGTGGGACTTTTCCACTGCTCTACTGAGACCTCTCCCCTCCAACACAGGAACATGCTTAGGAAACGGCATCAGTTTCCTTAGGAAACCCATGAAACCTCAATGGGTGCTGAACTGGGAATGAGGAAGTCCCCAGAATCCCTTGGTCTGCAGCCACATGCTTGCTTCCTGGTCAGGGAACCACAGGACCAGTCAATTGAAACCAATGATTACAGGGGAAGGAATATTATTTTATCTGGAAGAACCCTTTAAAAATGGCTGCACTCGCCTATCAACTCTGTCTCTTGTCCTTTTACGGGCTTCACACGTAGACAGACAAAGGAAGCACCATATTATTTCTCACTGGAGGTGTCAACACACCTGCAGGGTTTATACCACTGGAAGCATTTAGCAAGTGTTAGTTTCAAGGACTTAGGAAGTAAGTTTTACAAATGCTTAAGGCCTGGGTGACCATGGGAGATCCTTGCTGGTGTATCCATAGGCTTCTCTGAGAAACCTTTCTTTATTTAAGTCTTATTTTTCCTGGGTATCTTCCTTCAATATGACCTTCGAAAGCTGTGTCACAAGAAGGATTCTGCTCTCTGGAAAGGCTCCTCTTGAAACTGGACTATTCCACACACACTAAGCTTGTGAGGAAGCAGGTAGCACAAGAGCCCTCCTGTGGGCGTCCTGGCTGGTGGTGCCCCTAAGGTCCTGGGCAGTAGGCAGCCTCAACTGCCAGACCAGAGTGAACGCCCAGATGGTCCCAGACTCTGACTTTGAAAGTCCTGCAGAGGAAGGGTGAGGGGGCTGAGGTGATGTGTCCACACAATTATGGCCACGTTGCAGATTCATAAGCAAAACAAATGTAGTCATTACAGTAAGCCCCTACATTTTAGGGTTACCTGTTTTGAGGCCATAGTAACTGTAACAGCAGTTTTTGTGTGCTAATGATTCCACTTTGAGGGATGAATAAATGAGACCGAGGGGGTCTTGTTAGCAGTTGTCCAGGTGGTGATCGACAGGCAGTCTTAACTCCAGAGGCCAGTGTTTTATTTCACTTGTCATAGAGAACATTTTCAAACACCCCAAATTAGAGAGAATGGCACAATTAATCCACGTGTTATCTACCACCCTGATTGAACAATTACCAACTCAGGGACAATCTCTTTTCTTCCCTATCCTCAATCACCTCTGTGGACTGCTGGGTTATTTTGAAGGAAGCCCCGTACACATCTACCATTTCATTTGTAAATACCTCAATATTCATCTCTGAAAAAAGGAAAAAAAAAAAAAAAAAGGACCAGGCTTTTGAAACACCATTTCTAAAAAAACCCAAAAATAATAAAAAAAATTACATTGTTGTGGACACGTAATAGTTGTACATATTTATGGCGTACGTGTGCTATTTGGAGCCATATGCTATGTTACGATGAAATCATGGTAATTGGAATATCTATCACCTCAAATATTTACCATTTCTTTGTGTTCAGACAATTCCAAGTCCATTCTTTGAGTTACTTTAAAGTACGCAAAATGGTTACTCTTAACCGCTCTTGTTGTCCTAAGATCCAGGCTCTCAGCAAGTTGCGACAGTGGCTGAGGCGCTTTACTGGAAGACTAGGTGGCAGTTAGAAAGACCCAAACATGGCCAGGCGAGGTGGTGAACGCCAGTCATCCTAGCACTCTGGGAGGCTGCCGTGGGTGGATTGCTTGAACTCTGGAATTGGAGAACAGCCTGAGCAAGAATCAGACCCCTGTCTCCACTCAAAATAGGAAAACTAGCCGGGTGTCACAGCAGGCCCCCTGCTACTCAAGAGTAGTCACAGGTTCAAGAGGCTGAGGCAGGCACACCAATTGATTCCAGGAGTATAAGGTTGCTGGGAGCTCTGGTGACAAAACGACACTCTCCCCAGGTCTCAAAGAAGAAGAAAAAGAGAGAGAAAGACAGAGAGGGAGAGAGAGAGAGACCCAAGCATTAGACAGAATGGCTGGTTGTTTAATATGTGTTAACATTGGCTCCAGAAGAGTACACAAACTCAGATGTCATTTATATGAGTTTCTGAGCTCTACAGCCGGGTGCTGAATGACAGTGTGTTAAGCCACACATGTAAAGAAAAAGCTCTTTGTACAAAATCAGAACAAAAATTTAATGTTAGCAGAACACATTGCCGGGGGCTTTGATGGGAACCCAGGGGTCTTCAGCCAGCTCATCCTAAACTAGTCATCCCTGCAAGTCCCCCTGGTTGACCAAGCAGCGCTGTTGGTTTATGACAAATGAATATATCTTTTCTAGACTATCCTGAGCCAAGCCTCCTATTTTTGCCCTTTTCACTGAAAGTAATCGTTGCTGTGCTTATTTAGTTCAGGACTGCCAGCCAGACTTTGATAGCAGAAAGCCAACCAGCATTCAGGACCTACCCATGTTTGGTGCCTGTGAAATAAGTGTTAATAAGAATGCCCCTGCTTAGCCGGGCGTTGTGGCGGGCGCCTGTAGTCCCAGCTACTCGGGAGGCTGAGGCAAGAGAATCGCTTAAGCCCAGCAGTTGGAGGTTGCTGTGAGCTGTGTGAGGCCACAGCACTCTACGAGGGCCATAAAGTGAGACTCTGTCTCTACAAAAAAAAAAAAAAAGAAGAATGCCCCTGCTATGCTATCCAGCTCTCCGGTCTGGCCTGGCAAACCTCCTCTGGGAGGTCCCGTCCACCCTGGGCCCACAGGAAGCAAGCCCAGTGGGGGCTCACCACAGTGGTGCTCAGATTCCCCCACTATGTGGGTGCCTGAGGTCTGAGCAGGCCCAGCTCCTGAGGCATGTTTCTCCCTGAGCTGGGTAGCAAAACCTGAACCTTCCTCCCTATCCCTCTAGGGCAGGGATTTTCAACTGCTTTTGAGCTCATGGCATGCTTGAACCTGTGGTTAAACTACCATGGCACACTTAAATCCTGTCTGTCAAAGAACAAAAAAAGACGACTAAGGAACATACCTACCATAGTTTGAACTTCCCTCCAAAATAATTTTATTAATGTTCTTTAAAATTTTTTGAGGCACGCACCTACGATCCTCTCATGACACACTGGTTGGTAAACCTTGCTGTAAGGGGATTTGATTATGGAATCTTCATCCCAAAAGATATGGCAAATGGAGGCCTGCTGCAAGACCACTTTTTATGAAGATGCGAAAGTTGAGAACTTGCTGAAGAAAAGACAACCAATGGTGTGTAAAGTTGGGTACTTGCTTGCGACAAACTGAGCCTTCTAGGTGATATGAACTGTGGTGTGTAAGTAATATGTAGGTACTACGAAATAGAATGCTTATTGGGAAATCCATTTTGGAAATGAATTTGAATGGCTGGCTGGTTTTCAAACAGGACATGAGAAAAAGAAAATAACTTTCTGTGTGTGTGTGTGTGTGTGTGTGTGTGTGTGTGTGTGTGTGATAGACAGAGAGAGAGAGAGAGAGAGACACTGACTCTCACTCTTTCACCCAAGCTGGAGTGCTATGGCATGAGCAGTGTAGCTCTCAGCTACCTGGACTGCGTGTAGCACCTGGTTAATTTCGTCTATTTTTAGTTGAGCCATGATCTTGCTCTTGTGCAGCCAGGTCTCCAACTGCTGAGCTCAAGGCATCCTTCAGCCTGGAGCCTCGGCCTCCCAGAGTGCTGGGATTATGATCATGAGCCGTCATGTCCTGCCAGGAAAATAACTTTTCTTCAGTGCTTGTGTCCAAGCGTTTGGCAGGTTTCCAGCTTTTCCTCCCTCATGGCTATGTGGGTGGGAGGCACAGAGGAGGGGTCATTGATGCAGAGCCCTTGATTTTTGTGACGGGGACAATGCTGATGTAAACCTTTCCTAGCTAACCTGGAACATATTTTTACTGCATTGTTATTCTTTTTTTCTCTGAGGATTTGTGTAAACTCAATTGTATTCAATCCTCACCAGAGCAGCAGGTGCGAGGGAACTGCAAATGTTGGCAGGGTGGGGTGAGGCCCAGGAGGCTGAGTCTCAGCCTAAATCTAATTAGGATAATGTCTGGGATCTTTGGGTGGCAGATTGGTCATTGATTGACTCTCACTTCTGCTCCCATTCAGCACGTGGTAGTGAGCATGTGCGTGTATTCTTCTAGGTGCTGTAGCACAGAAGGGAAGGAAACTGTTCTCCCCACTTTGTGGTTGTATTCGAGGTGACAGTAATAAACAAAACACATGCTGCCAGCAAAGGCTTGAGGGACATGGGGGAGATCAGGCAAGATCTTCCCGACTTTTGTAAGCCAGGGCTTCCCCGTGGGGTGCTCTGCTAGAGACTCACTCTGGCATTTTCTGGGGCCTGTGGTGGTGGAGGAAGTCTCGTGAGTACCTGGAGACTCCAGCCCTAATTACCAGGCAGTTGTAGGGGAAACAGGAGGCCCTGGTGCCAAGAGCACCACTGGCTGTGTGTTGCTGTGGGCGGGTCTGCAGATCCCTGGTGAGCAAGGGTGGGAACCAGGTGACGTGGGGTGCCCCGTCTCAGTCATTCCTAAGCACACACATACCCAGGGACCTGGTGACTTGAGAATTACGCCTCACCTTGTGCGCCAAGACCCCAGGGTGGGATGGCATGCGGGGTCCCTAGGACCCACACACTCTCAGACTTGGACCAGGGGAGGAGGCCTGGAGCACTGAATACCAATGATTGAGACCTCGGTGCCCTCTTGAGTAGCCATAGTGCTAGCTGGCGATGCTCTTGTTCTAGAACCTGCAGGCGTTGGATAAGAGCTTAGAGACCTGCGCAGCCCACAATCCTGTACTCTTGGACGTGGTCATAGGACTCTCAAGACATGGGGCTATGTGTGCAGGTTCTCCAGAAAAGGGTGCCCGGGCTGCGGGGTTAGCTAACCTGGAATGGAGGACTCGGCGTACTGGGTTCATGGGACTGAAGGTTTCTCTTCACTGGGATTCTGGGGTGCACAACCCTTGCTCACCAGGTTCCCACCCTTGCTCACCAGGGATCTGCAGACCCGCCCACAGCAACACACAGCCAGTGGTGCTCTTGGCACCAGGGCCTTCTGTTTCCCCTACAATTGCCTGGTAATTAGGGCTGGAGTCTCCAGGTACTCACAAGACTTCCTCCACCACTGCAGGCCCCAGAAAATGCCAGAGTGAGTCCCTAGCAGAGCACCCCACGGGGAAGCCCTGGCTTACAAAAGTCAGGAAGACCTTTCGTGATCTCCCCCTTGTCACTCAAGTCTTTGCTGGCAGCATGTTTGTGATCTGGTCACCTTGCTGGAGGAGGAGAGGCAGGGGTTTTCCCCAGGACCTCTTGTAAATGGCGTGGAGAGCCTGGGGCATGTAGGGTGGCTGGAGATCCCTGCACACCAAGGGGGCCTGGAGAGAGGCTACAGTGTTCATGGAGCGCTCAGGGTACAACTACTACAGTTGTCTTGGAGGCTGGAGGGAGTCGGACCAATGCTGGGAAGCAGACGGTAGGCTCGCTGCTCCTCAGGACTCCCGCCTGTCTGTTTAGTAGGGCTTTCCCCTCGATGATATAATTGTCAGTAACTCAGTTTCCAGGCTGGTGGGGAGGATGCTTCCCTGTCGAGAGGGCCCAGAGCCCCACCAAACCCCTGCAGCTGGCTGTGTACATCTCAAATGCTGAATCTTCCTCCAAGGCCTTTACGGTCCTCCAGTGAGGTGGCCTTGTTGGAGCAGAGGGATTAGAAAGGGAACAAATACATTAGGAGTTAAGATTTTATGGGGTTGAGTCTTTTGAAAGCATACCGGGATAAAACTCCACCTAGCTTATGGGAATATGGGCACACAAGGGTCTCCAAGGAGGGGAGGCACCTGGTCCACACTAGCTTGTGGAAATATGGATGGCTTTTCTTTCTCCTTTTGCTTCTCCGTGTTTTCTGACATTTCCGGGTAACATTTGTAATCATAAAACATGTCACAGAGCCAGGTTAGACGCACATAAAAGCAGGGCTGGAGAGAGTTGGGCAGAGCAAAGCCAGAGGATAGGTAGGAATTGAGAATTCACTATCAGCTTGAGTGACCTGTGGGCAGGGAGTGGGGTAGAAAGTTCCCTCAGCCTTGCCAAAGATGCTAAAAGCAAGCATGACATCAAGTAGTTCCTTCTGGTACTTATTCACAGAGCCCTTATGGTGGGTCTGACCAGGCTTTCTTGTCTGGGCTCCTCTGAAGGAGTTTCTATCCCAAAGAAAGGAAACCTGAAATTGTCAGAACTGATCATTGTCTGGAGACATTTCTCCCTGCACTTATCAAATGGGTTCTTTCAGGTCTTTCTGTGGTGATTACCACACATCATAACCAACATGGTAATGTTTGGGTATAATGTGGTATTTGGGTTCTTCCTTTGTGTGCTCTAGTACATTTTGTATCCATACTAAAGAGGTCTTAGCCACATCCCAAGGCGTGAGTGGGTTTGGAGTGAGTTCCCCACTTCTTTGTAGAAGGAAAAATACTCTCTTTTGAAAAGGAGGATTTCCTGTCTGTGCTTCTCCAAATGTATCAACAGGATGGCTATGTGTGTTTCAGGGTGAGGGTGATGTGCCCCCAAGGAGCCCCAGGTGAGTGCTCCTGTTGGGGGCATGAGACAGTCAGCAGTAGGCATAGAGGTTCTCAAACAAGTATTCCTTTCCCAAATGCCTCAGGAGTAAATCAGAGCCGCCCAAGAAGTGGAAGCCCTTGGCGTCATCACTTACACCATCATCAGGAAGAAAGGCCAAGCCAGAGACACCCCACGTGTTGCTGGGCTCACTCCAGAGGACATGAGCGAGGAGCAGGTAAGAAGGGCAGGCTGGTGCCCAGTCCCAGGTGGTGTAGGTACTGCCTCCTACGTGTCCTTGGGAGCCTCTCACCACTGCACTGGTTGTCCCATCTCCCCTGAGTGTGGGCCACCAGTCTGACCAAAGCAGAGAATCCTTCTACTTCCATCCTCCATAGTGCCCAGTAGTTCCAGAGCTTTCAAACGCATTACACATTTTCAAAGAGGCAACATAGCCACATTAAGGAACTTTTATTTATTTATTTATTTATTTATTTATTTGTAGAGACAGAGTCTCACTTTACCACCTTCGGTAGAGTGCCATGATGTCACAGGACTCACAGCAACCTCCAGCTCTTGGGCTCTTGTGATTCTCCTGCCTCAGCCTCCCGAGCAACTGGGACTACACGCGCCCGCCACAACGCCCGGCTATTTTTTGGTTGCAGTTCAGCCGGTGCTTGGTTTCAACCAGCCACCCTCGGTATATGGGGTCGTTGCCTTACTCACTGAGCCACGGGTGCCACCCAGGAACTTTGAATAGGGTGGCAGAATTTGTAAGTAAATGGTTTTCCTATATAAAAGCTACTATTAATTTTCTGAATTCCTTTATCAGTCTTACCCTTTAATGCACCAGATGTTTATAGAGCTCTTATTAGAGTACATATGTATATAGCACTTTACCATTAAACGTTATAGCAAACAGAAAGTTTTTAAGAAGAACTTAAAAAAGGGGACGTGAGCGATGTAAAATCACATGTCAATCTGATTAATAATTCATTGTTTTTGACAAAATTTCTACATGTAACAAGGAGTAACAGTATCAGGGCTACCATTTTCTTGTTGCCTCTGGTTATTTTGTCTTTATAATTTGTAGGAATTATTTTAAACCTCTTCTTTTTTTTTTTAATTTGAGACAGAATGTCATTTTGTCACCCTGGGTAGGTGGCATGCTGTCATAGCTCATAGCAACCACCAACACCTGGGCTCAACTGATCCTCTTGCCTCAGCCTCCCAAGTACCCTGGATGACAGGCACCAGCCTCAATGCCTGGTTAATTTTAAAGAAGAGTTCTTGCTCTTGCTCAGGCTGGTCTGGAACTTCTGAGCTCAAGCAGCCCACCCAACTTGGCCTCCCCGAGTGCTAGGATATAAGCCTGAGCCTGAGGGCCCAGCCTTACTTGTTCATTTTGATGTAGATAAGGGCTAGAGAAGATGATTATATAATTACAATTAAAAAGGTGGGGGGAGGAAAAGCAGAAAGAGGGATGGAGGGAGGGGGGTGGGGCCTTGGTGTGTGTCACACTTTATGGGGGCAAGACATGCTTGCAAGAGGGACTTTACCTAACAATTGCAATCAGTGTAACCTGGCTTATTGTACCCTCAATGAATCCCTAGCAATAAAAAATAAAAATACAAAAAAATAAATAAATAATTTCTGAAATCCGCAACGTACGGTATACATGTTACACCCTCTCACCTGTACATTGATGAGTGACTACCCATGAACATCTGCCATAGCACCTGAGGACTCTGGATCAGCTTGTGTGTTAGCGTTAATAACCTTTACTTTCTTTCGATAGTTTTAAGAAAAAACATACATATGAAAGGGACTAAAGGAGCCATATGAGCTGAAGTTGGAGAGGGCACAGGCCGTTGAACAGTGGTAAAGAATGGCTTTATTTCACATGCAGGAGAATCACTGGCAGTTTAAGCTGTGGTCAAGGAAGGAGAGGTGTTGGGATTTGGGCCGTGTTTTGGAAAGACCGTTGGAGCTGTTGGGTGGAAAATGGATGGAACATGGCAGTGCCCTGAGCTTTGAATTGTTTCTTGTCTCCCTGTTTAGTTCCCATCTATGTGGTGTATGGGGTGGACTTCACTGTTGCATAGGGTACCTTTAAGGCACAGATTCAGAAGCCTTCAGGGTACAAGCAGGAAGGCAGGGTAGGGGTCACCTGGAGTCTTGTGCTGCACTTCATGGGACCACTAGCTGTAGTCATTTCACTGATGGTCACCCTGGGGCACTGTACGCTGTTTGTTTTCTGATCTTTCAAGAGAAGCTAGAAATCTGAATATTCGTAAGATGCTAAACATTGAATGATGGCAAAATCTAACACCATGTGAAGAAACAGCAGGTAGGAACTCTGGTTTGGACTATCTGAAGGACAGTGAGGTGTGTGCTGAGAAGACATTCATCCTTTTCCTAAGGACTAGTCAAATTCTGAGATGCTGTACCACCCTCATGGAGACCCACACCCGTGCCCAGCACCCTGAGCTCAGAGCGATTTTGCTGTTCCTCCTTGGTTGGTAGGTATCACCTCTCCCTGTAGAAGAGAGAAATGCGGTTCCCCTGCAGAGCGTGTGTTTCTGATAGAGAAAACAAAACAAAACAAACAAACAAACAAACAAAAAAGCAACCTCTTTTCTGTAAATGGCCTGGGGCTGGGCCCAGTGATAATGTGATTGCATTTTTTTCTTTTGTTTTACACGGTGTTTCACTTTGCCATACTTGTAGAGTCTGGTGGCATCGTAGTTCACAGCAGCCTCAAACTCTTGGGATCAAGTGATCCCCTTGCCTCAGCATCGTGAGTTGCTGGGCCTACAGGCACCTGCCACAATGGCCAGCTGTTTGAAGAGATGGCATCTCGCTCCTGCTAGTGCTGGTCTCCAAGTCCTGAGCTCAGGCAATCCACCCGACTCTGACTCCCAGAGTGCTAGGATTATAGGCGTGAGTCTTACGCCCAGCCTGGAACCTGATTCCTAAGGGAAGTGAGATCCCAATGAAGGTAGAATCTTGGTGTTTTGTTGTTGTTGTTGTTTGTTTGTTTATTTAACCTATTTGTAGATTTGCAGTCGCATCTCGACCAGCCAAAATCTCTTTGAAGATTGGTAGAAAAGGCACTTAAAATTCATGTGTCAGTGGTAGAAATCTACTGGCTTTGTGTATTTTTTATTTAACCACACATTTAAAAGTAAATTTTCTTTTTCATTTTGTGTTATTTTGTGAGCATGTTTACATACTGCCACACCATTTTCATATCCAATATGGGGGCCGTGTATTATTTTTTCAGTTGATACACTAGGTTATTTTTTCTAGTTGATATGCTCTAGTTTTTCAAACATTTTCCTATTTATTTGTATTTTATCTTTTTATGTTTTGAGACAGAATCTTGTTCTGCTGCCCTAGGTAGAGTGTAGTGGTGTCATCGTAGCTCACTGCAACCTCAAACTCCTAGGCTGAAAGGATGTTCCTGCCTCAGCATCCCAGATAGCGGGGACTATGGGCACCTGCCAGTACACCTGGATAACTTCTATGCTTTTAGGAGAGATGGGGTGTCACTGTTGCCGAAACTGTTCCCTAACACCTGAGCTCCAGGGATCCTCCTGCTTTGGGCTCCCAGATGGCTAGAATCTTAGGCGTTAGCCACTGTGCCCACTGTCATTTCCTGATTTAAAATTGCTGTAGATGATTTTCTTTAGTTTTGTTTTCTTGCTGTTATATATAATAATGATGTGCCTAATATTTTTGAGCAAAAATCTTATTTCTTTGAGAAGTTTCCTCAGTACATATTCCCAGGAATGGATGAAAGTTTACAAGTCTTTTATGATTATTGGCCAAGTTGAAGGGAATTGTGCCATTTGTCATATATGTCCAATCCCTGGAGTGGTCCTAGCATCACCATTCATCTTTTAACTGCTAGTGCTTCACTTTATCATCCTGGCATTTCTGTGTCCACATGCCCCGTTGTGGGTTGTCCCGGGCTCGGAACCTCATCTGACCTGCTGCACCCGATTGTGGAGACCAAAGGCACTTAAAATTCATGTGTCTGTAAACGGGGAACTGGATTTCAGCCAATCTGGAATTCGGTACAATCCTCAGAAGGCATCCACATATATAAGGTGCTCCAGGATACCCCGTGTCATGGGACGTGATGTGAAATACGCGAAGCATTTCACTGTGATCCTAATTTTCTTCCCAACTGGAATGCATCTTTTCACAGGTGTAGAGAATATTCTTGAACAGCGGTTGTCAGGATCCACAGGAACTGTATTAAAGGGCCGCGGCATGAGGAAGGTTTGAGAACCACTGTTCTAGAAGGAGTCACACCAGATGTTCACAATAGTGGCTTCTGGGATGTGGAGTTAAGGGGGTGTTTGCTTCCTTCCTTTTGGCCCTTGAGTGAAGTCTAGATTTTTTACAGTGTACAGTTAATAAGTTGAAGAGGTAGGAGGTTAGGAAGAATACATTTTTCCTTGTTGGCAGGCAGCTGTTTCCAGGACTGTGCTCATGATCTGCCATTTGAGGGCACACTCACAGCACATGGAGTTCTGGGATCTGGGGCTGGGCAAGGGAGTGGATCCTCCAGGGCCCCGGCAGACACTGCTTGCTGGCAGAGAGGGACGACTGTGGACCCACCTACCCTTGTGCATGGGCAGCGGTATAGGTGACCCATCCACAGAGGCAGGCCGAGGTGGAAGTGGCTGCTCCCCAGGGAGACTTCCTAGGCCAGGGTCTCAACACCCACCCAGTGTCGCGTGGTGGGTGGCACCAAGAGTTGGGACGAGCTCTACGGGAAATTCAGCTTGGCCATCCAGGAGGTACTGTAGATGATGTGGCTCAAGAACCTGGTGCGGGAGCATAAGGTATAGGCACTGAGAGAGGGGAGGTCCAGTCCAAAGAGGTGCTGGCGGCTTCCAACCTGGACCCCTTGTCCCTGACGCTTGTGTCTGACAGGTTCAAGGAAGGCCTGGCTTGGGCTTATGCCCCCAAGAGTGGCATGGGTACAGAGATCCTTGTGTTAGGCATTGGGTATGTGTGGCTCTCAGCTACCTACATTGACTGTTCCTTCTCTTCAGTTTTGCTTGACTCTCTCTCAGGCCTTCACAGCCCTCTCCATAATCACCATCCACTATTCACCTCTGACCCTCTGCCCACGCAAGTTCCTAAGCCTCACCTAGCTGAGCACATCTGGCTCTCATCACCCAAATAGAGTGTTAGGAGGGTCAGGAGTGGAAAAGCTGCTGTCAGTATCTCCATGGGCCTGAGCTCAGCTGCTTGTGGACAGACCCAGACATAGCGTGGGGGATGGCCATGTCTCCTGAGCTCCTGAGTGGTCTGAGGAACCTCTTCTGTCCTGGGATGGATACAGCACTGGGAGTCCCGCAGATGCACAGATACAGATAACAGGGAGAGTTACAATGGTGATTGTGGGGCTTGGCCAGCCTCGGGACCCTGACCTAGCCATTGTGGTTTCAGAGGATGTGAGGTGCGAGCAGTACCTAGTACATGCCCTCTTGTGTTCCCACCACTGTTTGGCATCCTGATCGGGTGGTCCTGCCATGGGGGACGACAGCAGATAGACCAGCTGAGGGCTTATCCCCATGGATCAGCTAAGAATCGGGATCCTAGACCCTCTGATCCCCCTCTGATCCCCATGTCTGCTGCTTGTGCCAGACATGCCCTGTGGAGAAGCAGACATCTGGGATGTGGCCTTGAGACTTTTGTAGCTGTCTGTAGAATTGTTTTTTATCCTGAGAGATACCTCAAGCAGCATTTGTTAAGGTGATTTGTCAGTGCACAGGTCAGGTGAACATAAATGCCATCCGCGCACCATTGACTGTAGGCCCAGGGGATCAACTGTGTCACGTCAGTCACCTCATCTCTAAGACACTCCAACCTGGCTTTGTCCTGTGCCCACACAACTACTCAGATGTTCAGCTGTCTTCCACCTGAGGCCTGAGCCAGTGAGCCTGCACTGAGCTGTCCTGCGGGCCCCGCAGTGTGGAGGGCTGCAGAGCTAAAGCAGAGGGGTTACCCTGAAAGGACTTTCCGGTGTGCCCGTGAGTTTAGGGCCAATTGGGAAGCAGACCAGGTTCGTTCCAGGGTGGACTGGATCAGAGGCAGCCATTCTGCCACTGATGGGGAAGCTGGGCCAGAAGGGGGAGAAGGAGGCACTTACAGGGAGGGAAAGAACAGATGGTTAGAGAGCCCTTAGGAGCCTGAGGTGTGAAGAGTTGTCAGTGATGGCTGAGGGTAGGGTGTGTTCACCCACGGAGGCCCTTTGGACATAGCAGCAGGGTGGTTTGCAATGCCTGGGGGACGCTGTGCCACCTAGGATAGGGCAGCTCCTTGGGTCCTTCTCATCTGGGACTGGTGACCGGTCCTTGTCTGCTCAACACTGGGCGCTGACCAGGGCAAAGCCAGTCTGTGTGAGCAAGGCAGGCAGCTCCAAGAGTGAGGTCTGCTGCCAGAAAGTGAAGGAGAGATGTTCCTTCGTCTCTCATGGAGGATGATTTGGTTCACAGCAGACAAGGCGCTGGTGCTGCCAAGTGAGTATGGGTGAGGGTGATAAAACATTTGTGGCCAATGATGGTCACTGTAGCAAGAACCAGGGCCAGGGTGCCCTTGGCATTCAGTGTGGGTCAGGGTTACCGTTACTTGTGGGCAAGGAAAATCCCCTCACCAGGAAGTGCCAGAGGCCTATGCAAGGGTTGATCCCATCCTGGTCGGGGGATGGGGTAGGGCAGGGGATTTGGGGTCTAGTCTGGATTGTGGTCAGATGGCCGCAGACATGGTTCTAGAGCCAGGCCAGGCCCAGCAGTACACCCCAGGTGAGAGAGCCCTGGAAGCTTCCGCCTGTGGTCAGACCCATGCCCATATCTTGGTGGGCCAACACTGCTTAAGTCTTAGGCAGTGACTTAAGTGACAAGTTAGTGACTTCTTCCCTATTAAAAGAAAAGAAAACACACGGTGGGTTCAGTGGCCTGTAGTCTTAGCACTTTTGGATGAGACAGGAGGATCGCTTGAGCTCATGAGTCCGAGTCCACAGTGACCTCTGATGCTACCACTGTACTCCACCCTGTCTCTTAATAAAGTCCAAAAGGATCGTACACCCAGGTACTTGAAGAAATTTAAGCAATTGTAAATGTGTTTAGCTACCAGTCTCCACAGCGTGGGGACTGCCCTGCCAGTGCACTCACCCCATCTTCATTTCTTGTATCTGTCAGTGGTTTGTTTATAGAGACACAGGTACTGTGGGTGTACTCTCCTGTGTCTCCCTGTCTCCGTTGCACGACTGGACCCATGTGGACCTTTTCCTGCTAATGTGCCACTGTGTGAATGTATATATTGGGGCAGTCAGGCTGTTATTCCCTGAACTGCAGAGGACCTCTGCCTGGGCCCCCAGATTACCAACCACACTGTCTGACCCTGCCAAAAGATGACACTTAAACTCACTTTTGCCTCTCTCTCTAGGACGTTCTGGAATCAAAGACTAGCACCATCAAGTATCTGCAGTATTAGGTGGCCTGTATCCGTAAGGTACAGCTATGCCCCCAGCCCTGTCCTCCGGGCTCTCCCTCGAGGCCAGCTTCAGTCTATTGCTGCCTGTCTCCACTTTCTACTTCACTTGACAGGACAAGCGCACTGTGGGTTGGGCCATGTTCTGTGGGGCACATTGATGTTGAGGCCCAGGCCTTGTCTCTCCTGGGATTTGGTGGGAAGTGGTGTGTGTGTGTGTGTGTGTGTGTGTGTGTGTGTGTGTGTGTGAGAGAGAGAGAGAGAGAGAGAGAGAGAGAGAGAGAGAGAGAGAGATCTGGACCCTCCCCAGGAGACCCCTGACCCAGGGGAACATGCAGAGTCACTGTGGAGGGGGAGAGTGTTGTGCACCCCACCGCAGGTAATAGATGCATGGAGCCAGAGCCGACCCACCCAGGCCACAGTTCTGCTCCAGGTCCCTACCCTCTGCCTCCAGCTCCCCATTTGCGAAAGAGGAATGGTGACAGCACCTCCCCGTGGTGGCCTACCTAGTTATTGCATGTGACGTGAGGTGCACACCCTGCCACGCAACTCATCTGTCCCTGCCTGCCCCTGGTGGAGGTCGGACATGTCACCTAGTGCCCAGGCTCAGGTGGCTCCTCTTCCTGACACAACCCCATTTCCATAGGCCCATGATGACCTGCTGCGCACACAGGAGGCAAAGCTTCTGGCCTTCGGCTTCCCCCTGGACATCATGAGCTTCAAGTCTTTGGAGACAGCTTGGACTAGGTAGACACTGGACCAGAGCCCTGCTGGACTCATGGGCACCTTAACGTAGCTACTCTGCCCCAGGGCTGAGGCCTGCAGAGCCCCTGGGACCGCTCTCCAGATGACACTCCCTTTCTGATGGCAAGGACAGCAAGTTGATATTCTTTAGGTTGTACTGTCTGCAAATGAAGGCTTTTCACACTTCCTTGCTGTCCTCTGGCCTGAGTCTATGGAGGACACCCATGATTTCCAAAGTCAGAGGCTCTAGCCTCTAACCCCAAGGTGATGTCCAGCATGTATGTGGTCAGTGAGCTGCTAGCTGCCTCTATGTCACTGCCCTGGGTCCCTGGAGTTGGACAGGGGTGAGCTTCTGAGGCGGCTTGTGCCTACCCAGCCCAACCTTGTGTATATACCAGCTGTGATGAGGGTAGATAGCCCTCTGGACAGAGTCCTCTCAACCAAACTGCCCAGGAGACCAGCGGAGTATAAAGCCTCTAGAATTGCCGAATCAGTACCATGAGCCAACTTGTTCTTAAACAACTGATGTGCGTCCTCGTTCTTGCCCACTCCCCGCCCCTACCAGGGACCGTCACTCTCCTCACCACCCAGCCACTAGGTGCCTTCTCTCCCTAGCCCCTGAGTTCTAGCCAGTTAGTGCCAGAGGGATCCCCTTGTTCTCTCCCCCAGGACTCTGGTTCAAGAGGTGTCTTGGAGTTAAGTCCCCCAGGCAGAACTGGGCCCAGGAAATCTGCCTAAGCATACCCTCTAACCCCAACCTCTGGGGGGCTTAGGTGTTGCTGGAGCATCAGCAACGGTGGGGTGGCCCAGGACTGTGTGATGCCTGCGGGACCGGGTGGCCATGGCGGTTGTCACTCCTCCCCAGTGCCCTTCCTGAACACTCAGGGAGGCCTCAGGGGCTTTGTCCCAGAGTGTTCTGGGGAGTGCTGGGGATGCATAAGATCTGAAGGAGCCCTAGACCTGAGGGGATTGTGGAAGTTTCTCTGGCATGGAAGTGGAGTTGGAATGGGGGCAGGGCAAGATGAGCACACATTTTGAGAGACAGTGAGTTTGGGTGTGTGTCTGTGTGTACAAGGACATCTATGGCAGGGACCTGCCACAGTTTGGGACCTGAGGCTTCAGGGGACTAGCAGGGCTGGGCATGGTCCGAGGGCTGAGGCATCGTTCAGAAGGTAGGAAGAGCAGTGGGCAGGGACATGCAAGGGGTGGGTACCTGTGAAAGGCCAGGACTTGAGGATGCTGGGGTTGAGAACGGCAGTTCCAGAGAAGACCATCCCCGGTTCCCGGACAGGGCGGCCCATGTGCTGCTGGGAGGCTCAGAACCCCAAAGGATTTCAGTAGAATGTCCTCTGTGGGGTTTTCCGATTGTGGCTGCCCCTTTAGGCTTGTGACCTCACCTCAGTTTCTTCATCTGTGAAATGGGAGCAGTAACTCCCAAGGCTGTTCACATGGCTCCCTAGGCTAAGGCAAGGATCTCGGAGTTGTTGTTCTCACGCTTTTGGTACCTGGCCCCTCCTTACCGCCCTCTGCCCTCCCCCTAGTCCCATGGAGTACACCGGGTAGGAGGTGCTTACTCTGCAGAGCGTGAGGTTAAAACAAGTGGTAGAGCACTCTTCACTGCCATGAATCCATTGTTTTATTAAATTTACATAGCACCCTTTTTAAAATTAAGTTATATATACATAGATCATCAATACACTTATGCCTTTGTGGGATTCAATGTGTTGATTATTTTACAAATTGGCATACTTACATCCTACTACTTAACATAGCTTTCACCTCACTTAGTCACAGTGTTAAGACATTTCTGTTCAATACTTGATAGATTTGACTTGTGTCCTTGCAATATGCTCCATAGGTGTTGGCCCACCATTAACCCTCCTTCTATCCATCCACCCTGCTCCCTTTTGATCCTTCATCCTGGGATATAGTTGTGATTCACATTTTTTTTTTTTTCAAATTCAAGAGCTTCTTATCCTTTCTTAAAGATAATAACTGTGTCCATTACTGCATTTATGGGGTACAATGTGCTGTTTTTATATACAATTAGGAATGTGTACATCAAACTGGTTAACATGTCATTTGCCTCACTTAATTGTTGTGTTTAGACATTTACACTCTACTATTCATATATTTAAAAGTATCTCAGGAATGGAAAAAATTACCCAAGTACTCTATACTATTATGAAATCAATATATAATCACCCTGACTTTCACATGAAAGATAAAACACAATTATAGCGTTGAAAGAGGAGAGGAGGGTTGGCGGTGAACTCACCTACTTTGCATCCTGCAAGGCTACATAGCATATTTAGAGAAGTAAATTGGCACATATAAAGTATGGGAATAAAATAAGGGCATTCTACGTTTAAAATCTAGAAAGCTCCATGCCATGACGTTGGTTTACTGGTTGACTTGCTCTGGGATATGGAAACTCTTTTATTCTTGCTAAGTTGCATTTTCTACTCATTGGATAGGGGGCATAGTAGCCCTGCCAAACGTCAGGAACTCGTTCTTTTTAAATGGCTGCAATCACCCTTGTATGTGACTGAACTCATTTATTTAATCGGTTCCCAAGGAGGCCACACTCTTTGTGGTCTCTGGCACCCATGGGAATTCCCATAACAGGTGTGAGCATTCCTTTCGCGTTTTCTCCTATGAACAGAAGCCCTGCCAAACGTCATGGGAATTAGATCACAACTGGGTGTTTCCCAGTTACCTCAAAAGTGGTTGCAACCGGAACACTCTTGGCGTTTGCTGAGAGCATCTCCTTCCCTTCCCATGGAGAGATCTGATCCTTAACCTCCTGGAGAAGGCAGCTAGTGACAGGGCAGGGACAGGTACCAAACTCCACTTAGTAAAGGGGAGGGCTTCTAAATTTATATTTAGATCAGACTGTGTTACAAAGATAGCTCTCTTCATCCACAGGACTACCTCTTGATGTTCAATATTATTATCACTATCTTACCGAGGAGGTAATAGTCCATTTTTGGATTTGCACAAAGTTATAGTACAATACCCAAAACATTTCAAAATAATAGGATTGGGGACTGTAACTCAGCGGCTAGGGTGCTGGCCACATGCACCTGGGCTGACAGGTTCCAACCGACCGGGCCTGCTAAACAACAATGACAACTACAGCAAGAAAATTGTGGTGGGCACCTGTAGTCCCAGCTACTTGGGAGGCTGAGGTAAGAGAATCACTTATGCCCAAGATCTTGAGTTTGCTGTGAATTATCACCCGATGGCTCTCTACTGAGGGTGACATACTTGAGACTCTTGTTTCAAAAAAGAAAAAAAGAAATTAATAAAGATGCGGAGTGGGCCTGAGATACCTAGATTTTTAAAAAAAGTGCAGTGACAAACTGGACAGCTGTACATCGTATTTCCCATCCCATGTGACAAAGGGAGACCCAGCTTGTACAGCCATCTGGGAGATCATTGAGATCATCTCTACCGTCTAGGAAGCCCCTGGAACATCATTATGTTTGGTGAAAGATACTGGTGACCCTGGTAGGTAGAAGGGCATAATTCCATGGGGAGACTCTGAGAGGAGAGAGTTAGAGGGAGACTGCCAGTGCCTATGACCAGAGGTGGCCACAAGAGGAAGAGAATAGAGCATATTAGACCCCACTCTTGGGATCTGAATGCCACGTTTCCTCCAGCGCTGCAAACTAACCCTGTCTCGTATGGTCTGCCGTGATCCTAAGCCAGCTCCCAATAGCACTTTCCGTGTGGTTCATTCATCCAGGCTGATCTCACCCCGAGTCCATACCTTCTCCTGTCCAATCTAACTCCTCCACAGAGCACTCTCTGACTTACTCCATGAGCTCTTAGGCCTGTGTCCTCCACCCCTGTGGAAGGATGCAGTTTGGCAGGTGCTAGGCTGGTACTGGCCAGTTGAACTGAGCAAGTTCCTGTGGTCATGAGTGTTTGTGTCTGAGTGAATGTGTTGGGCTTGACTGTACGTGTGAGCAACTGAAAGTAGGAATGATTGTCATATGAGGCAGAGAGTATGTGGGTGAACATGCATGCATGTTAGTGTGTGGGAGTCTGCACGTGTGTGACTCGGCATGTGAGGGTGCATGGTGTGTGTGTGTGTGTGTGTGTGTGTGTGTGTGTGCGCACGCGCGTATGTAACAGAGTCTGTGGGGATGTACATGAGTGTATCCACGTGATTGAGCCCCAGCATTTGTGTGGGCGTGAGTGTGATCACATGTGAGCAAAGTTGGCATGTGCCTAAGTGTGTAAATGAGTGAGGGAACGTGAATGTGTGTGCCTGTGGCAACATGTGAGCCTGAGTCTGGTGAACATTTGAGTGTGAGTTGTGAGTATGAGTGTGAGGGTACTTGAGTGTGTGCATACAGTGAGGGCAAGAGTGTGCATGTGGGGTGTGCTCTCTGTGTGGGAGAGTTTCTGTGGATATGCTGTAAGCATGCTGTGTGTGGACATGTGTGCATGGGAGGTGTGCTGTGTGAGTGAATGAGTGTGAGTGTGGGCTGTGTGTGAACTGTGTTCATGTGAGGGTGTGCTGTGTGTGAATCTGTGCATGAGAATGTGTTGTGGGAATGTGTACATGTGAGGCTGTACTGTGTTAGAGAAGACACAGCCCCATGAGAATCTACTCTCCTGGTGGGCTACAGGCTCACTCTCTCCTAACGCACTCTCACCTCTTTCTCTCCTCTCCCAAACCTTTCTATCTGATGCAAGTGTCATGGCCAGGTCAAATTTCTCCCCAGGTAGAATGCCAGTCCTTCAGAGTGTGACTTTTTGTTTTTCTTTAGGAGACAGGGTCTTGACTCTGTTGTCCAGGGTGGAGGGCAATGGTATAATCACAGCTTACTGCAGCTCATGCAATCCGTCTGCTTCAGTCGCCTAAGCAGCTGGGGTTGCAGGGTACAGTCCATCACAGTGTCTACCGAGGTGTACACACACACACACACACACACACACCACGTTTTTTTAGAGGTGGGGTTCTTGTTACATTGATCAGTTGGTCTCTCCCCTTGACCTCTGGAAGCGCTGGGATAATAGGTGCAAGCCACTGTGCCTGGCCTATTATTGTTTTCGTAGCAGTTTCTTGTCATTCAACATCTGTTAGCACTGACCGGAAAGCATCCTCCCCTGCCAATTCCCAAAAGATGATTCAGCTGCTTTTAATGAACAAAAGGTGACTAATGAGAGAACGGACTTCTTCAAAGGAAAGAAAGACTGTCTTTCCTTTGACAAAGAGTTTCTGCTTGACCTAACTTTGTTTGAACGCATGAGCCTTCTCCAGGCCAATCTGTGCATTCCCTTTCCTTGTAAAATCCAGGGTTTGCAAAGACCTCACTATGTCAGTGTTGCAAGAATCTCAATTTATGATCATCTTCCACCACCCCTAGGGGATGTCTGATCTCCCTGCCTACTTTCTGTTGGGTAGGAGTTTTGGCCAGAGTCCCCATCACCCCTTGCGTTTCTTCTTACTAAGTTTCCATCCACACACACACACCTGCCCCTTGGCTGTAAATTCCTGCTTGACTGTGCTGTCCTTTTCGGCAGGCCAAGGAATGCCAGATTGGCAGCAAACTACCACAAGCTAGAAGAGACAAGGAAGGACCCTCCTACACATGTGTCAGACCCTGCTGAAACCTTCACTGTGCAATGCTAGCCTCCACGACTGTGAGCTAGTAAATTTCTGTTTTAAGCCATCTAATCTGGAGGCTTAGAAATGAATACGTTGGCTATCTCTGTACCTAAGATTACATCTTCTCCCAGTCCACTTGCTGAGCACATCAACATTTAGGAGATTATTCTGAAGATGAAGAGGGATAGTGGAGAAGGAAAGACTTGGACCAGGGAAGGAGCCAAGGAAAGTGGGCATGGAATTTGGAGAGTTAATTTGAAAGGCCACAGGAGAAGTGGGTGTGAATGGCACAGTCATCAGAGGCCATTTCCAGAGGAAAATGGGTCTATTTTCAGCATCCCCGTTCTCGTCTGCTCAGTCTCCATACTCTGGGAACATTTGATTCTGAGAGGTTTATTCTCACTTTGGGAATGAGGAACACATCCAGAAGCCAGAATCAAAGGCTGAGCTTATTCTCTATGGGCAGCAATGTCTCCTTCACCACACTGCCTCCTGCTCAACTTTCTTTCCCAAGAGAAACTTCAGCACATGTAGTGATGTATCGGCTGGGATGGGAAAGGAGGACCTTATTCCTGTTGCCACCGGGAGGACATGAAGACTCCTCCGTAATCCCGCATGGTCCCTCTCCTCTCCCCGAGCTTGGCATGGTCTGATAGAGACCGTGGATTTTCGTGAGAAATAAGCCATCACTTTCTTTCTTTTAGTCGTCCTTTTCTTGTAAAGAGGATGGTGTTTGCTTTTACATTTTTGTGTCTGTATTATATACAAAGAGGATCTAGGATTCATTCCCCTAGGAGGAGGGAAGGTGTTCCTTCCCTGATTGGCAAGGGACACACCCATGCATGCACACAAATACATCACACATACTTGCAGGTGCACATGAATGCACATACATCCTGGCAGCCCCTACACCCACACTGATACACATACCCAGCACACATGCTCCCACACCAGGGGTCCTTGCTGGGCTTTTACTCTGGAGGCTACAGAGCCTGGAAGAAACCAGGAGAGGAACCAGGATAAGCCATGGAAACAGTGCAGCAGTAATGGGGAAAGGCCTAGTAGGAAAAGAAGGCACACTGCCTAGGAAACCAAGGAATTCCCTTCCCTGTGTCTGGGATCCCCCCTCAGAAATTGATTCTCCAATGATTTGAACCAAATGAATCCAGCTTATACCTTTCCAAAGGTTCGATGCTGGCATGACCAGACCTGAGGGTGTGAGTTCCCTGTGGTCTTTTTGGACTCATCTCCCTTCAACCATAAGAGAGGAATAGGGGACATCTGGGGATTCAGAATCTTGTGAAGAAAAAAATTTTATTGAACAGGAGGCCAAAACCACCCACCCAGAACCAACAATTGAGGGGACTGATGCGAGATAGAATAACCAGTCAGCACCCACTGAACACTGAAGTACCTTCCCCACCACTGTTTCTCTTCTTCATCTCTAGTCATGAAGGTAGAGGATTTGTTTCATCAGACATTTCTGCTCTTTATACTCTTGTGGAACCTAAGGGGTCAGCGGCCTTCCTCAAAAGCCCTCTCAGAGCTAAGGTGCAGACGTGTGTTATGGCCACAATTGCCCTCTTGTGGCTCTTGAGTTGTGGTTTTATTGCGCGTGACTTACTCATCCCTCTTGACAACGTAAGGCTTCGTGTGTGTGTCCTCTGATGTACAAGGAGGTGTGCCTTTTGGAAGAATCCATGTCCACACTCCTTGCCAGACATAGCGCTTCTCCCCCTGTCTGTGTCTGGTGGTGGGTGAGGACTGTTGTCTGGTGGCCAAATCCTCACAGACATAGAGCTTCTCTCACACTCCTTGAAGATACAGAGCTTCTCTCTGTGTGTGTGTCCTCTGGTGTGTAAGGAGGGTTGACTTTTTTGCTAAATCCTCGCCCACCCTCCTTGCAGACATAGGGCTTTTCTCCTGCGTATACCTTGTGGTGTGTGAGGAGATGTGGTTTTTGCCTAAATCTGTGTCCACACACCTTGCAGGCTTAAAGCTTATCCCTTGTGTGTGTCCTCTGGTGTCTGCTGAGGTGCGACTTTTGCCGAAATCCTTGACCGCACTCCCTGCAGACACAGGGCTTCTCCCCCGTGTGTGTTCTCTGGTGTCTGAGGAGATCTGAGTTATGGCTAAATCCTTGACAACACTCTTTACAGACATAGGGCTCTTCACCTGTGTGTTTCCTCTGATGTCTGAGGTGGGTAAGTTATGACTAAATGCTTGTCCACTCTCCCTGCAGAGACTGGGCTTCTCCCATGTGTCCCGCTCGCTATTCTTCATTTTTACAATACTGGAGATTCCTACTGTCATACATAATTTGTCTGTTTTGGGACTGATCTGGGCTCTTCCTCTGTCATTCTTTTTTTCTCCCTAAAACTCCCCATTTGTCCCTGACATATCCCTGAAATCTTGCTCTGCTGTGTCTGTTTAAGAGAGGATTTTGACATTTCTTTGACTTCTTGACCTTTGGTTTTTGTCTTTCCAGCTGGATGGATCAGAAAGTTGCTCCTGATTCTCATCCCCAGGGATTCTCTGGTTGGAGGTGTTTTCTTCTAGATGTTCGCGGGCAGACCTGAGAGATGTGGGTGTGTCTACACGTTGATTCGAGGATTTCTTACTAGAGAAGGTCAGAGAGCAAGACGGACACGTATGAACCTCTGGCTTTGGTTCTGTTGAGAGAGAGAGGAAGACTTTGGTCACAATAGATGTAAACAAGGCCCAAAGTAGAGGTCTGTGCCGTCTACTTCATTGTGTGGTGAGGCCTGCTCCACTAATCATTCTTCTGTGAGTTAACAAGGCAGTCTCTCACCACGGATTTGATGGACCTTTACAGTCCATTTTTGCCTTCAGCTTTTTTTTATTTAGTACATCCTTTCCTTTTTCCTAAGCAAACATTTATTTATTTAACTGAAATATTTATTAAAATATTTTAATAAATAGTTATTGGTCGGTACGATGCATAGTATTCTACCGTATAGATACATAGTACAGAACACTTTGTTTAGTCAATTACCTACTTTTGGAGATTTAGTTTACTTCTATTTATTTGTTGTTAAAAATACCATTTTGAAAAATTTCATCACTGAAAATGTCTGTGTATGTCCACCGTAATTATCTTAAAATACAATCCTAGAAGTGAAATTTCTGGATCAAATAAATGCATCTATTAGATTTTAGAATAAAGATACCCATTTAAACCATTACTGATAGTGATGATCATACATAAATTCTTAATATTTTAAATGTACGTGTACAGACAAGGACGGAAAGTAGCATACAATCACATGAGATGAACTTGCCTGCTCCTCATTCAAACTTACAACACGTATATTTCACTGTCTTATTTTGTACTTGAACATCAGTCTGCTTTATTTTTAAACAAGATTGGTGAATCTGACTTACCAAATAATTTTTAAAACATCAGTATTCAATAAGAAATATTTTAAAGATATTTAGACCAATCAGCTCTCCTTCATTTTCTTTCTTTCTTTCTTTTTTTTTTGAGACATGGGTGTCACTTTCTTGCCCTCAGTACAGTGCTAAGGCATCAAAGCTCCCATCAACAGCAGACTCTTGGGCTTAAGCAATCTTCTTGCCTCAACCTCCCAAGTAGCTGGGACTATACCTGGATATTGATTGATTTTTTATTGTTGGGTAATCATTGAGTGTACAGAGAACTAGGTTACAGTGCTTGCGTTTTCTAAGTACCCCTTATACTTGCGTCTTGCACCCACAAGGTGTGTCGCACGTCGTGACCCTTCACTCCCTCCCTCCTCACCTGTCTGTGCTCCCCCATGCCTTGACCCCCCACCATGTCCTACCATCAAGTGTCCTCAAAAAGAATTGAGTACATTGAATTCTTGCTTCTCCATTCTTGTGAAGCTTTACTAGGAAGAATGCATTTAAATTGAATACTTGGATATTTTTTAGAGAAGGTGTCTTGCTCTAGCTCAGGCTGGTCTCAAACTCCTAAGCTCAGGTAATCCACCCACCTTGGCCTCCCAGAGTGGTAGGATTATAGGCATGGCATAAGCCACTGGGTCAATACATCTTTAAATATCCAGAAACTTCAAATCATGTACCTTCTCTACAAATTTCATAGGTCACAGACCCTCTATCTAGAACTTCGGAGGCACTTCCATTCCTGACATACATAGAGCTAAGGTGAATTTCCTTCCATATTCTACGAATGCCTTCCAAGCCATTTCAGACCTTCCTTGACACCCCTGCCCCACCACTGCCACAAGCTCCCTTCTGTCACACCGATCCTTAGATCCTTTGCAGTGTTTTCCACAAATCCAAAATGAAGATACGTCCTTCCTTAGCCTACATAGCAAGTATTGATGCTTGACTTATGTTATTCAGTCTTAGCCGCTTTCAAACACAATAGGAAGTCCTGTTTTGACACATATCCTTGATCTGACTGCTTGCTCCCAAGACCTTCACCCTCTTCTCTCCCACCTGGAGACTGAGTCGTCTCCTCACAGACGACTCACTGCAAAAGGATCTTCTCAGAGTGGTGAACCGAACAGAGAAATGAAACTTCACACCTGTTGCCGTCTCACTCTGGAAAACCCCAGTGTCTTGGCATGGATGATAGGCTTTGTGTTCCCAGGCTTCTCTGTGTCTGTCCCACTTCTGCTCTTACCCTCCCGGGTTCCTTCACCTGAGTGGTTTCTGGCACCCTAATTCCTCCCTCTCGACACTGGCTCCAATGCCATCCCATAAGTGGAACTTTCCCTGACCACCTTGCAACATCTCGTCTACTCCTCAAACTGATGCCCGGGCACTTACCCAGGATATGTGTTCTTCAAAGCACTGATCCCAGTCTGATATGCATATGTCTGTCAGTGTGTGTGTGTGTGTGTGTGTCCCCGCATTCATGTGTCAGCTGCTCAGGAGCTGAGATTCTGAGTGTCTTGCTCAAGCTCAACTTCCAGCTCATGGAACACTGGCACAAAGCAGGAATTCGTATGACAACTAATAAGAAAATGAGTGAATTAATAACAATGTAAGCATGTATGGATGGAGCTGGAGCATATCCTACTTAGTAAACTATTATCTCAAGAATGGAGAAAAAGTATCCAATGTACACAGTACTATTATGAAACCAATTTACAATCGCTCACCTTTTCGTATGACGAATAGATCCCAACTATGGCCCAGGATGAAGGAGGGACAATTGGAGGGGTGGGGGGAGCCAGAAGGAGGGAGGAGGAATGGTGGGATCACACCCATGGTGCATACTGCAAGTGTGCAAGTTGGATCTATTAAGTATAAATGTCAATACAATAATTAAGAAAAACGGAGAAATTTTAAAGTAAACAACTAAATAGACCAAAAGAAATCACCTTGTTGAGAGAGCTGGCAGGTGAGGCAACTTGCCTTTAGCCTGCAAGGTTTCAGCACTATCTGATGTTATGCACTTTGTGCCTGAAGTACTTAGAATGTGAAATCAGAGCAAACATTTAAAATTATAAAAATTGTCCCTAGGATTCAAAGGCATGTGACATGAATATTTAATTTCATGAACACCTGACTGGAAAGTTACTGACTTTAGACTGCATTTTACTCTACTAAAGAGTTCAACGAGTCTGGGCACAGTGGCTCAGGCCTATAGTCCCCGCATTTTGGGAAGCTAAAGAAGGAGACTCGCTTGAGGCCAGGGGTTCAAGGCTGAAGTGAGCTAAGACTGTGCCTCAGCTGACTACAGCCTAGGTGACAAAGGTCAGATCCTGTTTATAAAACAATATAAAAAGGAAATAAAAATAAGATTACAGTACAATAAGAGCTAAACTCTGCAAATTCACAAGTAGAAGAAATGTTTACTTTTACTTCATGGGAAGTCATCATGGTGCCTAACTCACCTCTGAGTAAGCACTTTTCCTCTTGCTGCCCCTCTTGATGCCTAGTTCCTGGCCACACTCGTACCCATACTAGACCAGCAGTTCACAGCCTGGCCTGATGACATGGCAGGTACAATAGAAGATCTGCCTGCGGTATTGGAAGGCCACCGGGTTCTGCTCCTTTGCATTCCGGGCACAGTTCACATACCTGGGGTTGAGCATCAGAAGGAAAGAAGACAGTGGTGAGTTCCCACCACCCGTCAGGTCCACATGTGGCCTGTCCCCTGGTGGTCAAGGCCTCCATGCTCCAGTGCTGCACACTTCCCACTGCTCCTCAGACTGCCCTCTGCCGGAAACCTAGTCTTTTCAGGGTTCTATGAATTCCAGCCTCTGGGTCCTGCTTACAAGGCTCATGCTGCCTGGAATGCTCCCTGAGCTGCCTAATAAGTCATTTTTCAAAGCCCAATTCCAGACTTACCACTATCTTCATTTGCTATAGGACACAGTGACCTATGGCTGCTCTAAGCCCTACGCCAATAATGCCACGGCACCTTGTGCTTTCATGTACTCTGCTGGTAAATTAGCACACATCATTCTACACTCAGCCCAAGTCAGCTCTGTCACGGTGAGAGGCTACCCGCAGTACCTCCACAGTTTCCCCAGATTCTGACAGAAACGTAGAGGACTGTGCTAGCAGAACATAACACAAGAGTAATTGTTTATTTGTATCTGCCTCCCCTGAAAAAGTGAGAGTCCCTCACGGAGAGGGGCTGGTGAAGCACGGACACCCAGGACTGTCCTGCAGCTCATTTCCCAAAGCTGCAGGGCCTAGTATTAGTTTCACTGGGGACAGGAAGTTTTCCTACCCTCACATATTAAAGGTCTTTTTTTTTTTTTATGATGACTTGGCACAGTGTGGATCTTGGAAAATAGTAAAATTATGGTCAAACATTTCCATAATTGTTTTGTGCCTGTCTGCCATACAAACTCCAAAATGACACAGCTGCGTGATCTGTTCAGGTGATGGCCCTCAGTTTCAAAACTGGGAGACCCTACGTGCTTAATTAATGTGGATTACAGAAAATAAAATTTGAATTCAGTGTCCCCAGTGAATATGGGCCCTTCAAGGTTTATCCTGCTGCCTCAATTCTGTGTGTCATAGAGATTTATCTTTTGATCAAAACTAACATGTACATTGTTATGTTTTTTTTCTAAACGTGATGAAAAAAAGAGCACCGTATGGAGAAAAACAGGAAGAGAAGATACAAAAACCACTGAAGGAAGAGTGATGAAAAGCAAAGGCATCTGAACTCGTCAGAGAGAAAAAGACCTCTCTGGAACCCAGAAAACTACTAGCCTTACTTCATCCAGTTTGCCACAGTTTCACCCTTCCCATCCAAAAACGCATAGGATTTCTTCCCCGTGGTGATCTGAGTTTCAAAAAAAGTACGTTAAAAGCTGTTTAGAGGGTAGTAATCAGAAGACTTGTTTTTTTTCTCTACTGTCATCAGTGCCCTCTGAGACCGTGTGGACTGAGCTGCCAGCCTTAGGTGCCAACTCCATGTCTGAGTCCCTCTGTTCCATCTAAGCACAGGCCCACAGAGAAGATGCACCTCTCTGTGCCACTGAGCTCCTGCTTTCTCTCGGATCTTTAAATTGGAGATCCCTCTCCATGCAGAGATCACTGGGCACACAGAGCTGACCATGTTATTATCCCTGTGTATGTCCTCCCAGGTAAAGGGAAACTTCCCACCAAAGGCACAGAAGGGATGTGGGAAGCCAGAACGGGTGAAAGGGTAGGGACTTCTCACCCGCCAGGAGTATCCACTGCTGGCTGCCTCTCTGTCTTCTGTGACCTCACCTTCAAAGGGGCCAAAATGCAGCCCCAGCGCGAGATCAGAAGTCTCATTCCATACTCCATACCCAGCGTCAGGGATGCCCGATGTTGTTTTTTTTTTTTTTTTTTATGGCCCTCGGTAGAGTGCCGTGGCCTCACACAGCTCACAGCAACCTCCAACTCCTGGGCTTAAGCGATTCTCTTGCCTCAGCCTCCCGAGTAGCTGGGACTACAGGCGCCCGCCACAACGCCCGGCTAGGATGCCCGATGTTCTAATTGCCAGCCCATTGGGCGGGCTGAGACTGAGCGGTTGGGATGCCCCTCGTCCACTGAAGTGTCCTTTATAAATCTAGGGAGCCCATGAGTAAGTACCACAGCTGTCAATGAAGAAGTGTGACACACCTCACAATCTGCAAGGGAGAGAAGCAGCAATTAGGAGAGATGTAGGGTATGTTCTTGACATAAAGAGCTTCAGAAGAAGAGCTCCATTTAGCCTCAGTCCTGTACTCCAAATCAGTCGAGTAAAGGAATGATTTGGGGGCCAAAGGATGAGATGAAATCATTGTGATAGGACATCACAGGCTTATGTGTGAGTGGGACAAAGGGTCACTTACAGAGAACGTCAACATCCTGAGGCTCGCTAATCTCCTCTCTCCTGAGATCTAAACTGGGGAAAAGTAAGTGAGTGAAGTTGGGAATCTGGGGTGTTCATCCCTATTTCATCAGAAAGTGTTTTCTCCAGTATCATTAAGGTCTACGCTCCTATTGGAGGCATCTCAATTATTCTTAAATTTCTTTCTTGAAATAAGCAAAACTTCACCTCTGTTTCACCCTATATTCACAAGTTATATAATGTATTTCTTTCTTAAAAAAAGTAAATAGACTACAGCCAGATGCAGTGTCAGATACTCGGGAGGCTGAAGTGGGAGGACTGACTGAATCCACGACTAGCTCGGAAAATGTTAACGAGACCATGTCTTGAAAAAAACAAACGAATAAATAAAACAAATCGACTGCATTTGAAGACAAATACACTGAACAAACTAGGAACTCAAGGAAATTACTGGCCAGGCATGGTGGCTCACGCCTGTAAATGCTAGCACTCTGGAAGCCCCGGGCGGGTAGGTCACCTGAGCTCACCAGTTCTACACAAGCTTGAACAAGACCAAGATCTGCTCTCTTCAAAAAATGGAAAAAAGAAAAGCCAAAAAAAGTAGCTGGGCACTGTGGTGGATGCCTGTGGTCCCAGCTACTGGGGAGGCTGAGATAGGCTGAGATTCTTGGGATCCCTGGCTCCCAAGAATTTGAGGTTGCTGCGAGCTATCACGGTGCCATAGAACTCAAGCATGGCAACATAGTAAGACTCTGTATAAAAAAAATAAAATAAAATAAATTTCAAAAACGAACAAAAACCCAACCAAGCCACAGTCAAGCCACCTGCCGGCCCTTCTTCCAGTTGTGATAACAAGTATTCTCATTTTGGTACTCCTCTTCCTATTCAGATTTTATACATTTATCACTTATGACGGTATCTGTAAATTGTATATCATACACACACACACACACACAATTATATATACATACTTTGTAAATAACATACTTGTAAGTTATATATAGTATATATAATAATATGTAAAATTATATATGTGTGTGCGTGTGTGTTGTCCGTATATATATAATTTACTCATTTGAAAAAGTTTTGGCACAGTAACTGAGATAATGCCAGGAAGGCTATGTTAACCATTGTGACGAAAATGTGTCAAATGGTCTATGAAGCGAGTGTATGATGCCCCATGATCATATCAATGTATACAGTTATGATTTAATAAAAAGAATGAAAACTTTTTATGAATAGCCTACTACAGTATGTACTGTTGAGCAGCTTGGTTGTTTGTTGAACATCTCTGTATTTGAGATAATACTCTGTTTCCTTTGTTAATTCCGAAGTTGTAGCTGAGACCTAAATCAAAGCTAGTTTCAGGAAGTTACCTCTAAATCCTCGGGCCCCTCACCTTGCAGCCTAGGCATCCACTCTTCATCTGCATCCTCAGCGTCACCCATGTGGTATTTGAAGGCCAGTCTTCGGTGACACATAGAAGCTGATTGAGGGGCTCTGAGACCTGAAAAGAAGCACAATCTCTGTGCTGAAAGAAAAACCCCAACAGGAGGAACAAAGGACAGTAGCAGTGGAAAGTACTACAAGGCCAGTGTGGCGCTCTCTGTCTCTGGAGCTAGGAGAGTCTCACTCAAGGTCAAGATGTGACCTCTGCATGGCCGCATCTTGTCACTAAGCATTGCATTCACACAAAAGAACAACATTTCCCGCCAGATTTGTCTCCATTCAGAAGGGAACTGTGGGCAGATGCTGCCACCAGAGAGTCAGCGGAAATAATACAGGGACTGAAAATGTGTTTATGTTTCCACGGTTGGTCTGGACCTAGCACTTCCTGTGACCTATATCAATCAGCACATTATAGTTCTTTCCCCCATTCCTATGGCAGGTTATCTCCTAGTCTCTCTTCTCTGCCCATTCTTCCTTGGAGAAGCATATGGACATGTCTTTGAAAGCATCTTTGACCTAGAGAAAGTAACTAATTCTATCAGTGCTTTACTAGAACACAACAAGGTGGCCTTGTCCTCCACCTTGCACGTATGATGTAATCAAAGACTCCCTCTCTCCCCAGACTATGTCCTGTTTAAATGAGCAAATACTAAGCATTTTCCTAGTTCTCCTCTGACAGAGAGCAGTTGTTGATACTTGTGTCCTTTCCCCTTCCAAATCCCAGACAGGACCAAGTGCCCTGTTCCATGCACAGGCGGATAGGTCACCCAGGGGTGTAGGCCAGGAACCTTGCAGACATCCAGAGACCAGATCATTCTCCTTACGTCTCTCTTACCACCTATTCCACAGACCCCGGTGAAGCCTGGTTTCTCTCTTCCCCACTCCACCCCTCTTCTCACTGTGGGCTTTCACCCTCTTCCCCTTACCTTCCTCTGGGCTCTCCTCCTGGTACCTGGTGATGCCCATGGTTCTAAATTCCCTAGCGGTTAGGAGGGACCTTTGAGTCTCCCAGCTACTAGGCCAAGGCTCCCGTGGAGGGAGGAAGTAATGAGAGAGGGTGATAGGCCAGACTATTGCCAAGAACCAGGCTCTGTTTTCTGCCTTGGGCTAGACTTCCGAGAACAGGAATAACAGTTAAGATTACCCCACATCACAAAATCCCAAAACTACAGATATTGCTGTGGATGTGGAGAGAAGGCAACACCTGTACACTGCTGGGAACGCAAGCTAGTACATTCCTTTTGGAAGGAACTTTGGAGAACACCTAGGGAACTAAAAGTAGACCTGCCATTTGGTCCTGCAATTCCTCTACTAACTATATATCCACATCACCAAAGGTCATTTTACAACAAAGATACTTGCACCAGAATGTTTATGGCAGCCCAATTCATAATTGCCAAGTCATGGGAAGCAGCCCAAGGGCCCATTGACACATGAACGGACTACCAAACTGTGGTATATGTATACCACGAAATAGTATGCAGCCATAAAAGGGACAGAGATTTTACCTCTTTTATGTTTATACGAATGGCACTAAAACATATGTTTTTTAGGAAAGTGTCTCTAGAATGGAAGAAAACATATCCAATGTACTCATTACTATTATGAAACCGATATATAATCGCCCATACTTTCACATGATTACTAAAACACAACGGTAGTCCAGAATGAAGGAGGGAAGTGGAGGGAGGGTAAGCGGTGGGACCTTGCCTGTGGTGCAGATTTCAAAGAAACATGTCAAATCTATTAAGAATAGAGTATAGGGCGGCGCCTGTGGCTCACTGAGTAGGTACCCGCCCCAAATACCCAGGGTGGTGGGTTCAAACCCCGCCCCTGCCGAACTGCAACAACAAAAAAATCCGGGCGTTGTGGCGGGTGCCTCTTCCTGGGAGACAGGCAAGAAACTACTCGGGAGGCTGAGGCAAGAAAATTGCCTAAGCCCAGGAACTGGAGGTTGCTGGGAGCTGTGTGAGTCCACAACACTCTACAGAGGGTGATAAAGTAAGACTCTGTCTCTACAAAATAAATAAATAAATAAATAAATAAAAAGAGTAGAGTAGAAATGTCTTAACACAACAATTAAGTAAGTGAGGTGAGTGAGGAAGAACAAGATGGCAGCTGAGTAACAGGTTCTTTGCAACCGGGTGCAGTGAAACTGGAGAGAGAAGACTCCAGGCATCTCTGGCTTGTGGGCTCTCCTCAGAAAAATCCCAATGGGGATGCAGGGAGACAGCAAGACATGTCTGGACCCCAGGAGGAAGACAAAAGCAGTGGGAACTGGCAAATGGTTGTGATCAGTCTGAGGCTGCAGTTCCAACTACAACAGCGGCGAGACTGCAGACAGGAAAGTCCCTCCCTGTGGGCTATTCTGTTTTTTTGGACTGGGACACTCAGTTCAATTACCTTGGGAGAACTTGGGCGAGAGTGCGGGTGACTTTCAGTGTTTTCCAGGGTCGGGACTGAGTCGCCGGGCCAGAACAGAGCTAACATTGTCTGGCTGTGGGCCGGCTCGCACTCATTGTGGGAGATCTGCCCAGCAGGCTCGACCCTCGGGGTCACAATGCTAGGCTCAGGCTGGGAGACCTTGGCCTACTGATCTAGTGACTCTGAGCAGTGCCAAATTTCAGGACTGAGACTCCGGGGAAGAGCGGAGATTCCAGTGTTTGGCAGAAGGAGGGCTGACTTGCAGCCTTGGCTCTCAGGGGCATAGATTGAAGCCGGTTTTGGCACACCACATAGGCAACCACTTCAGGAGAGAGCCCAGCGACAAGTGCTTTCCCGGGAAAGTTTCTGCTTAGCCAAGGTTAACAGCCTAAAGTGTCTTTTAAGTGGGCTGAGGACAGATTCAGGCTCTCCATCCTCTGGGGTGTGAGGTCAGCAGACACCTCCAGTCTGCGTCCCAACTGCTGTTATCAACATTGTGATTAGCATGACATTCCCCAGAAGATCACCTATAGCCCAGACAATATTCAGAAAGATATGCATACTGCTTTGTTTTATGTTTTATTTCAACATTTTCCCCCTAGATTTTTCTATTCTTTCTTCATTTTTTCTCATTTAAATACAATTTTCTATTTGCCTTCTCTATAATAAGAACTTCACTTATGCTAGTGTTTCTTACCCTGTTATTTGTTCCCCCCTCCCATTTTATCCTATAAGGTTTTCTGTTTGTTCGGTTTGGTTTGATTTACAGTATGTCTGTCATCCCTCTCATTTGCGGGAGGTGGTGTACCGTGTCTGCTCAGGCTGGCACAGAGCTGCTGACCTCAAGGGAAACTCCGAAACACAGCACTCCCAGAGGTTGGGAGCTTTTAAGATGTGGGCCAAAGTACCCTACTGTACACCTTCATTACTCCTGTCTCACTCTTTCTGTGCTTCTCTTCCTCTTGTCAATGTTCCCTGTCACTCACCACCTCTCCTTTTTCTTTTTTCCTGTTTAAGACTCTTTTTCTTTTTCTTTTTCCTTCTTGCTCATCAATCTATTCATCCTTTTAGTCCTGTATCAAAAGGACTCACCAAAACCTTAGGCCAGAGGCCTGGTAACTTAAAGATCAAGAGGAAGTGAAAGCACAGTTAGGGCAAGGAAACAGACAGAAGAAAACACTCAGGAGGAAGAGTCAGCAGAAGAATCCTGGCAACAGGAAAAACCAGTCCAGAGCAACCCACACCCCCAGGGGACCATGAGGATGGAATCCTTGCTACTGCAGAGGATCCCACCTATAAAGAAATCTTAGAAACGACAGAAGGGGAATATAAAATATAGCTGATGAAAACAATGAAGGGAATTGCTGAGAACGTGGAAAACAACCAAAGGAAATCCAAAAACAGAATCAAATAAGAGATGAATGACATGAAGAATATAGAAAGGATATAACAGAGCTGAAGGAACTGGAGCAGTCAATTAGGGAACTTAAAGATGCAAAAGAAAGTATCAACAACAGATGAGACCATACAGGAGAAAGAAGCTCAGAGGTAGAGAACAAAGAAAGCTCTTGAGGTAACTCAGATAGTTAAAGACAGAGAAAGCAGAACACTCACCGACAGAATTATGGGACTTTTTGAAACGTTCAAATATACGACTTGTAGGTATCCCAGAAGGGGAGGAAGAACGCCTCAGAGGAATGGAAGCCATACTAGAGAATATTATAAATGAAAATTTCCAAAATATCACCAAAGATTCTGACACACTCCTTTCAGAGGCATATCCGACCCAGGTCGCCTCAACTCAAACAGAGCTTCTCTAAGACACATTGTGATGAACCGGTCCAAGTCAAAACAAAGGAAAAGAGTTTTCAAGCTGAAAGGAGTAAGTGCCAATTGACTTACAGGGGCAAATCCATCAGGGTGATGGCAGACTTCTCTAATGAAACTTTGAAAGCCAGAAGACAAAGGTCATCTACCTTTAATCCACTTAAATGAAACAATTTCCAGCCCAGAATTCTATATTCTGCTAAGCTAAGCTTTAAAATTGATGGAGAAATAAAATCTTGGACTGATAATGCAAACATTGAGGAAATCTGCCACAACAAGACCATCTCTGCAGGTAATACTTCAACCTGTTCTACACACTGACCATCACAACGGACCACCAGCGAAGTCAGCACCCAGAAGTTACCTTCCATAATGATGCAAAAGACAAAACTAAGCAGTGGACTTCCACAAAATACGATGAGTAGAACGCTACCATGCTTATCAATTATCCCAATACATGTTAACGGCTTGATTTCCCCACTGAGGAGGCAAAAACTGGCTGATGGATTAAAAAGCACAAACCATCCCTTTGCTGTCTGCAGGAAACACACCTAGCCTCAAAAGACGAATTAAAACTCAGAGTGAAGGGCTGGAAAACAAGTTTTCAGGCTAACTGAATTCAGAAGAAAAGAGGGGTTGCAATCTCATTTACAGATACGGTGGATCTAAAGCAACTAAAGAAAAAAAAAAAAAAGACAAAGACGGACACTTCATATCGGTCAAGGGAAAAATACCAAAAGACATTTTAATTCTAAATATTTATGCACCCAACTTAGATGCTCCCAGGTTCTTCAAAAACACCTTAATTAGTCTGATCAATATGATATACTATAACACCATTATAACAGGGGACTTTAACACCTCTCTTCCAGAGCTGGACAGATCCTCTAAACAGAAATTAAACAAAGATATAAGGGACTTAAATGAGACCCTAGAAAAACTGTACTTCATAGACGTATCTAGAACACTCCATCCCAAGGATAAAGAATATACATTCTTCTCATTGCCCCATGGAACATTCTCCAAAATTGATCATATCCCAGGACACAAAACAAACCTCAACAGAATCAAAAGAATTGAAATCTCACCCTGTATCTTCTCAGACCACTAGACACCACAGGTGGAACTCAACTCCAACAAAAACATTCAACCACACACAAAGGCATGGAAATTAAATAGCCTTATGCTGAATGACACTTGGGTGCAGAAAGAAATAAAAGACAAAATCATTAACTTTCTTAAACATAACAACAATGAAGACACAAACTAGTAAAACCCGTGGAATACAGCCAAAGAAGTCCTGCGGTGCATCTTACAAGGGTACATGTGAAACTTAGTAAATGTAGACTATAATTGTCTTAACACAACAACTAAGAAAACACCAGGAAGGCTATGTGAACCAGTGTGATGAATTATGTGTCAAACTGTTTATAAAACCAGAGTATGGTGCCCCATGAGCACACCGATGTACACAGCTATGATTTAATATTAATAAAAAAAAAAAAAAGGAAAAAAGAAGTCCTAAGAAGAAAATGATCGCTTTAGAAGCCTACATCTGAAAATCAGAAAGCGAGCGCATCAGCAAATTCACGAGCCATCTTATGGAATTGGAAAAAGAGAAGAACAATCTGAGCCTTACCACAGCAGAAGAAAAGAAATATCCACAACAAAATCACAGATTAAGGACATTGAAAAAAAAAAAAAGCACAATCATTCAGAAAATTAATGAAACAAGGGGTTGAGTTTTTGAAAAAATAAATAAAATTCATAAACCGTTGGCCAAACTAATACAAATAGAAAACATAAAATCTCTAAAAACCTCCATCAGAAATAAGGGGGAAATAACCTTACGGATGCCACAGAGACACAAGAGATTATCTCCGAATACTACTAGAAACTCTATGCCCAGATATTTGACAATGTGAAAGAAATGGATCAATATTTGGAATCACACCCTCTGCCTACACTTAGCCAGGAAGAACTAGAGCTCCTGAACAGACCGATTTGAAGCACTGAGATCTAAGAAACAACATAAAATCTCCCAACACCCCCCTCAAAAAATTCTCTGCTCTGAAGGACTTCACACCAGAATTCTATCAAACCTTCAAAGAAGAGTACTGCAGAAATTATTCCAAAAAAACGGAGAAGAAAGGAATCTTCCCCAACTCGTTCTATGAAGCAAACATCACCCTGATACCCAAACCAGGAAAAGACCTAACTGAAATGGAGAACGTCAGACCAATTTCACTAATGAATATAGATGCAAAAATTCTCAACAAAATCCTAGTCAATAGATTATAACTTATCATCAAAAAAGTCATACATCATGATCAAGTAGGTTTCATCCCAGGGGTGCAAGGATGGTTTAACATACGCAAGTCCATAAGCGTTATTCACCACATCAACAGAAGCAAAAACAAAGACCATAGGATCCTCTCAACAGATGCAGAAAAAGCATTCAATAAAATCCAGGATCCTTTTCTAAGTAGGATACTGAAGAGTATAGGAATACGTGGCACATTTCTCAAAACGACTGAACCCATCTATGACAAACTCACAGCTAGTATTTTACTGAATGGAGTAAAACTGAAAGCTTTTCCACTTAGCACTGGAACCAGACTAAGTCATTCTCTACTGCCACTACTATTCACCAGAGAGCTGGAAGTTTGAGCCAATAAAATTAGGCAAGACAAGGAAAATGAGGGGAAGACAGCCTGGCATGGTGGGTTGCGCCTGTAATCCTAACATTCTGGGAGGCTGAGGCATGTTGATTGCTTAATATAGTAAGTTCAAGACCAGCCTGAGCAAGAGTGAGACCCCGTCTCTACTACAAATGAAAAACAAGGATCTCAAGGGAGATCACTTGAGCCCAAGAGTTCGACGTTGTCGTGAGCTATGATGCCAGGGCAGTCTACCCAGGGACAGAAAGTGAGGCTCTGTCTCAAAAAAAAAAAAATCATAAATAAATAAGTAAATCAACAAAACGGAAACAGAAAAGGTCAAACTCTCCCTCTTTGCTGATGATATAATCTTATACATAAGAGAACTACAATGACTCAACCATAAGACTACAGGAAGTCAACAAAACTTACAGTAATGTCTCAGCGTATAAAATCAATGTCCACAAGTCAGTAGCCTTTGTATAGGCCAATAACAGCCACGATGAGAGGCTTATGAAGTACACAACTCACTTCACCATAGCTTCAAAGAAAACGAGATACCTAGGAATATAGCTAGCAAAAGAGGTGAGGGACCTCTATAAAGAAAATTATGAAACCCTAAGAAAAGAAATAGCAGGGGATATTAACAAAATGAAGAACATACCATGCTCATGGCTAGGAAGAGTCAACATTGTTGAAATGTCTATACCTCCCAAAGCAATCTACAAATTTAGTGGCATCCCTATGAAAATACCAACATCGTACTTACAAGACTTGGAATAAAAAAAGTCTTTGTTTTGTATGGAACCAGAAAAAAAAACCGTATAGTTAAGGCAATTCTTAGTAATAAAAACGGGCCCAGGGGCATCAGCTTACAGAACTTTAGGCTGTACCACTAGGCCATAGTGGTCAAAACAGCATGGTACTGGTTGGCACAAAAATAGAGACATAAACATTTGTAATCAAATAGAAAACGGGGAAATGAAACTAACATCTTACACCCACCTAACCTTCTATCTGAATCCTGGGAATCGGTTCTTAGTAGGAACCAGGCAGAGAGCTGAACAAGACACACACCCTGCTGTGCTCATAGAGCTCTTCCTCAGAAAGAAGTCTTAGCCAGGATAAGCCATCTTAGAGATGACAGGCGTTTAAATGGAACAAAGGGGGAAGTGGTGTGGTGAGTTTTTCTCGTAGAGAACCTTGAAATCATAGTCTTAGTGGTGAATACAGGAAGCTACCGTACTCACATGCTGATTACAAAAGGCTACATGCTGTGTAATTCCATTACACAAAGAGACCAGAATAGACAAAGCCATGGAAAGTTTATTAGGTGGCTGTGGGTTGGTGAAGAATGGGTACAGGGTTGATTTTGGGTAGGGGATGGGTGATTACATATCTTAAAATTAATGATGGTGACTGTAACAACGCTGGAATAAATGAAAATGTGAGTCATGTTCTTTAAAAGGGTGACCTTCATATGTGAATTATATCTCAAAAACAATCCCAAAAACAAGGGTGGGGGAGTCAGGCCGTGTCCCCTAAAAGAAAAATCAAGAACGCCCTGAGTGGACTCAAAGGTAAAAGCATGACCTTGACAAAGCTGGGAGAAAAGACACAGTGCTGGGTGCCTACTGTGCTCCAGGCCCCGGGCTTGGCCCCACCGCAGGCTGAGACTGGGTGCGGCCAAGTAAGGGCTCCCAGCAGCTCCTGTGCTTGGCCCTGGGCACACAGCTGGCTCACAACAAATGTTGAATGAATGAGGAGTGAATGAACTGGCCACAGCTCCAGCCATGCAGCTGTGCTAGGTGTCACACAGGTTGGCCTAACACCTCTCCACAAACCCTGTGGGAAGAAGGAACAAACAGCTGACATGTGAGGTTTGCTGCTCTACTCTGACTCTAATGCGGCAGGTAGAGGTCGGTGCTGGCCGCTCAGGTTGAGACACCAGCTGTGCGGGATCAGCAGTGCCCGCGCTGCTCTGTTAATATCCAACACTTAAGAAAATAGGTATAGAAGAGACATTTCTTAGAACGATAGAGACCATCTACAGAAAACCCACAGACAATAGCATATTGAATGGAATAAAATTGAGAACATTTCCACTCAGGTCAGGAACCAGGCAAGTTTGCCCATTGTCTCCACTGCTATTTACCATTGTAATGGAAGTCTTAGGCATGGAAATGAGGCAAGAGAAAGCCATCAAGGGTATCCAAATAGGGGCAGAGGAGATCAAACTTTCACTCTTTACAGATGATATGATTTTATACCTGGAAATCCCCCGGGACTCAACTACAGAACTCTTAGAAGTGATCAAGGACTATACAACAGGGTCTCAGGATATGAAATCAATACTCACCAATCAGTAGCTATCATATATACCAATAATAGCCAAGCTGAAAAAACAGTCAAGGACTCTATTCCTTTCACAGTCCTGCCAAAGAAGATGAAATATTTAGGAATTTACCTAACAAAGGACATGAAAGATCTCTACAAAGAGAACTATGAAACTCTGCAAAAAGTAATAGCTGAAGATGTTAACAAATGGAAAAACAGACCTTGCTCACGGCTGGCAAGAATCAACAGTGTTAAAATGTCCATACTACCCAAAGCCAAATACAAATTTAATGTAATCCCTATTAAAGCACCACTGTCATACTTTGTAAAGACCTGGAAAAAAAATAATACTTTGTTTTATATGGAATCAGTAAAAACCTCAATTAGCCAAGACATTACTCAGAAATAAAAACAAATCAGGAGGACTCATGCTACCAGACTTCAGACTATACTATAAATCTCTTGTGATCAAAATAGCATGGTAGTGGCACAAAAACAAAAACATGTATGAAATAGAATAGAGAACCAAGAGGTGAACCCAGCTACTTATCGTCATTTGATCTTTGGTAAGCCTATCAAAAACATTCAGTGGGAAAAAAGACTCCCTAATTTAACAAATGGTGCTGGGTGAAGTGGCTGGCAACCTGTAGAACACAGAAACTGGACCCACACACTCCACCGTTTACAAAAACAAATTCTCACTGGATAAAAGAGTTAAACTTCAGACACGGAACCATAATACTAATTCTAAATACTAGAAGAGGGACGGCACCTGTGACTCAGTGGATAGGGTGCCGGCCCCATGTAGCCAGCCAGCGAGGGTGGCGGGTTCGAACCCGGGCCCGGCCAAACTGCAACAAAAAAATAGCCAGGCATTGTGGCAGGCGCCTGTGGTCCCAGCTACTTGGGAGGCTGAGGCAAGAGAATCACCTAGGCCCAGGAGTTGGAGGTTGCTGTGAGCTGTGTGACGCCACGGCTCTCTACCAAGGGCACTAAGTGAGACTCTGTCTCTATTGAAAACAAACAAACAAACAAACAAAAATACTAGAAGAGAGTGCAGGGAAAACCCTCAAAGAAATTGGCCTGGAAGAATATTTTATGAGGGGGACCCCCCCAGGCCTCGCCGGGCAATTAAAGCAACACCAAAAATGTATTACTAGCATCTGATCAAACTATACAGCTTCTGCACAGCCAAGAACACAGTAAGGAAAGCAAGCAGACAGCCCTCAGGATGGGAGAAGGTATTTGCAGGGCATGTCTATGATAAAGCTTTGATGAGCAGAATCCACAGAGAACTCAAAACATAGTAGCAAGAAAAGAACAAGTGATCCAACCTCACTGCGGGCAAGAGATTTGAATAGAATCTTCTCTGAAGAGGACAGGCACTTGGCCTACAGACACATGAAAACATGCCCTTCATCCTGAATCGTCAGAGAAATGCAAATCAAAACCACTTTCTGATACCCTCTAAGTCCAGCAAGAATAGCCCACATACCAAAGTCCCCAAATTCTAGATGTTGGCCTGGATGTGGAGAAAAGGGAACCCTTCCGCACTGCTAGTGGGAATGCACACTAATACGTTCCTTTTGGAAAGAAGTTTGGAGATCACTTAGGGATCTAAAAATAGACCTGCCATTCGATCCTGTAATTCCTCTACTAGGTATATATCCAGAAGACCTAAAATCACTTTATAACAAAGATACTTGCACCGGAATGTTTATTGCAGCCCAATTCATAATTGCTAAGTCGTGGAAGAAGCCCAAGTGCCCTTCAACCCACGAATGGATTAATAAATTGTGGTATTTGTACACCATGGAATATTACGCAGCCTTAAAAAAAACATGGACATTTTACCGCTACTACGAAACTAATATAGAATTAACCACACTTCCATTCAAAAGCTGTAACCCAACTACAACCCCAGATGAGAGGGGAAGAGGAGGGGAGGGGGTAGGATCGGTGAAGGGAGGGCAAGTGTTCGGACAACACTTATGGTGCATTTTACAAGAGTACGTGTCAAATCTACTAAATGTAGAGTATAAATATCATTACGCAATAATTAAGAAAGGACGGTGAAGGCTATGTTAACCAGTTTGTTGTTAGTATTTCAAATTGTATATATACCCAGCACATTGTACCCCATAAATGTGGTACACAGCTATGATTTGATGAAATAAAATAAAATGGACTTTCATGTCCAAAAAAAAAACACAAACAAACAAGAAAAAGAAAACAGAAATTATTTTGGCCAGGTGCAGTGGCTCAACCCTACAGACCTAGCACTCAGGAAGTCCCAACACAGGAGGACTGTCTGAGACCAGGAGTTCACAACCAGCCACAGTTACAGGCTACAGTGATCTGTGATGATGCCACTACATTCCACTTTGCCTCTAGAAAAAAAGGAAAATATTCATTTGTTTGGGTGCAAAAGTAGTGTTGGGGAGCAGGTGTGATAGCTCACACCTGTATTCCCTGCATTCTGGGAGGTCCAGGTGGGTGAACGGGTTGAGGCCAGGAGTTCTTGGCCTAGGCAACAGTGAGACCCTGTTGATTAAACAAAACAAAACAAACAAACAAACAAAAACTTTAGCTGGATATGGTGGTGTTCTGAGTCCCGGCTACTCAGGAAGTTGAGGCAGGAGTTGAGGCTTAAGCCCAGGTGTTGCAAAGTTACAGTAATGTTTTAAAACAAACAGATTTTCCCCTCTTAATGGGGTCTGAAGTGCTGCCCAGGTTGGTCTGGAATTACTGGGTTCAAGTGATCCACCTACCTGGGCCTCCTAAATAGCTGGCGGAATAGAAATGTACCACCATGCTTGGAAAAAATAGTATGGTAATGATGCTTTATGAAAATCTTACGGAGATAAATTCTGAAATATTTATGAGTGAAAGACAAGTCTGAATGTGCTTCAAAATACTACTAAAGGGAGGCTGGTGGTGGGCCAGGATGAGTTGGGGGCTGGCTTGTTACACATGGGGCTTTACCATGCTGTTCTCTACTTGGATAGCTTGTCAGGCATATGAGAACTCAGACAATGACAGTCATGTCTCCAACACAAGACCTAATGAAGTCCCCCAGCCACTTTCCAACAAGGAGACAGGCCAAGGGTTTGGATTAGTGTGAGCCCTGGGAGGACAGAGTTCTCCTGCCCCTCTGTGTCTCACTGCAGGTATAACATGGGCCAGAGAAGGAGCCAGGCAAAAAAAAAAAAAAAATAATAATAATAATAAAATACCTGTGCACTAGAGTTAGGTGTCTGAGGCGCCCAGCCAAGCAGTGATGGACTCAGACGGAGCCTGCTCTCTTGCCTTTTAAGCTGCTAGAAGGCCTCCTTGCCTTCCCCAAAGGAAAAAAAGCAAAGATGTTCATCTCCTCTCCCCAAATGCCTTACTCTATCATCTCACCAGCTCTCTCAGCCTCTAAGGGAAGGGGGTTCTCTCCACTGACAGACATGGAAACTGAGGCTCAGAGAGGTCTGATTACTCCGGCAACATCTAAGGCTCACACTCACAGCCTGGAAGAAGCTCTGATACCCACCACAGCTCTTGATCTCCAAGGGTCCCACTTCTGTGTCCACAAAGTGCTACTGGGAAGACACAGGGTCCTGGAACTGTCAACGGCCAGATGGAGCTCTGATCTTCTCCCACAAATGACAAAAAAGACACTTAAACCTACAGGTCCCCGGGTGGGTCCCCGTGACAGGCTACTGTCCCACCTTGGACTACAGATACCACGGAGGCGGGTGGATCCACTGCCTCTGGACCCACTTCTCTGGGGACAGCTCCTTGGGCTGGAAGCCTTTGTGTAGTTAGGGAGGAGCGTGCGGGCTTGTAGCCACACGCACCTGCTGGCTTCCTGAGATGGGAAGAAACCTTAGGAAAACCACAGGAAACCCAGGAAGCGTCTAAAGTTTGCATCCAAGTTCCTAGGCCTCTGGAATCCAGGAGACTCTTCTGGAAAGGGCTCTGAGACTGTAGGGAGTTTTTCTCAAGAGTTTTCCTCCCTCCTCAGACTCCACCTAGCCTGAAGCCAGACTCAAAGGGGGGAGCCCGGTGGAAGGATCTCAATCTCCCCTACAGCTGACAGGGGCTGTGGTAAGAGCCCACTCCCTGCACACTGAAGCTATTCTCCCACGTGTGTGTTGCCCTTGGGCCTGCCTCGCTCAGGCCGGCCACCACTGCAGCCTCAGCAGCCCCTGGCAGGAGGAGCCATGGCGCTTCCCCCACTGCCCCAGCTAGAACCGATCCCAGCCTCTTGTCCCCTGCAGGATCTCTGCCCGCGGCCTCTGACCATCACCCTGCCTCGGTCGCTGCCAGGGGAACCAAAGCGAACCCGAACCGACGAGTCAGGGAGCAGCGGTGCGTCCACACCACACTTACCGGAACCCCACACTCACTGGGGTTCTGGAATGACTCTTCCCCGTCCCCGGATCCCAAGTCGGGCTCGGCGGGAAGGGGCTGCAAGACGAACCCTAAGCTTCCCACCAGAGAGCACGTCAAGCACTTAGATAACAAGCGGGAGGAGATTCGGTCTGGACGCCCCGGAGGTGCCTTCCTCACACTGACTGACAGGCACCCTCCGCGGCTCCCCTGCTCTCAGAGCCGCGTGCGCATTTTGAAAGCCCCCAGGTGCGGTCGATGGGTGGGCCTGGGGAGAAAGGCTGAGGCTGGCGGCCGGGAAGGTTCAGCTTGTGGGTGCCGGAGGCTAGGGCCGTACTCACCTCCCGGGCCAGCGTCCTCCCGTGGCTCCCACGTGGCCGGCGGGGCGCCGGCAGCAGCGGCAACCCGCAGGCGCCAAGGGCTGTGGCGGCGGCGGCGGCGGGGGCGGCTAGGGTGGGTTCCTGGCACGGCGCCTGGGTACTGCGCCTTGAGGGCCGTTGCGCTAGGGAGGAGTCCGAGGGGCGGGACACAGTCCCTGGGAGACCCCGACACCCTCTCCGCTCCCCTGGGGCGGGCAAGACACGTGCAGGCGCGCCAGCGCCAGCGGCCGAGCGGCCGAGCCTCCGGTTCCGCATGCGCCCCCTACCGCCCGCCAGTCCCGCGTGCGCCCCCTGCCGGCCCTGGTCCCAGCACCCCTCCCCCACCCACCTGGCCTCCTGGGGACCCCACACTCAGGGCGGGGTATCCAGGTCCCTGCCTACACGCTTCAGCAGTCCGGCCTCCTTTGGGCGGAGCGCGCACCTCCGAGTATGCGCAGGCGCCTCTCGGGGGTGGGAGTGGGTCTCTCAGAGCGGCCTACGCAGTGGTGACACCGTGGGCAGGTAACGCCGGACTGCCGAGAGCCACAAGGGAGTGCATTAACGTTCGGGTCAGTGGGGACGGCGACATGCCTAGTCGCAAGGCTGGAAAGGGAGTGTGGGGGCTATGGGCTGGGAAGAGAAGGCAGGGCCTGTGTGCTCTGAACGCCGGGTTCAATGAAGTTAAGGTTGGAGTTAATCGCCATTGCTGGTCCATCACATCAGGCCTGCGCACTAGGTCACGGTGTATTGCTCACTCCAGGTCTTCTGCTGGGTGCTGGTATTTTATCTGAAGGCAACCACAGGGTTTAGCAGGCAAATGATTAAAAAAGGAAACGACAGTTTAACACACTTTGCATTAACGCTGTAAGGGTAGCTTGGCTCTTTGCTTTCTGGGTTTTGCTGCAGTTTTTTCATTGAAAGAACGAGTGCAAGAACAGAAATCTAAAATCTTAAAAACTGAGAATCGAAAACTTTGTTTGAACAAGATTCAGTTATGATCAACTTACTCACATACGGAATTTTTCCTAAATTCTCATTCGTGTACTTTCGTGATGTACATGCCCCATCTTTTGACATTTTAAAGGTCCTTGCTTGTTTCTTAAATCTTCTTTCTTAAAACCATCAGCTACTTTAAGACAAAAAGTTTTCACACAAGATTCCTTCCTATATGAAATTTTTCTCTTTTTTTTTTTCTGTACCAAAAGTACATCTTTGTATCTATTTTACTCCTTTCTCTCTTCTCTGCTTACTGTTTTCTTTCATTTTTATTCTAAACTTAGGAAAAACTAGGTTGCATACAAACTTTTAGTTAGGCTTCTCTAAAGGCCTGTGATGTTAAAGGAGTTAGGACTTTAACTTAATCTTACCATTCTGTCCAAACAGTAGGCTAGGGCAATCAACCCGACCGCCCAATGGCAGAGATACATAAGGGGTTGTATTTTACCTTTTACTTCAGACATGGAGATAGAGGAAAACAGAGGTGGTAAAATTTAGGAAGAACCGAGGAAGTGGTTGTGGTGTCATTAACATCAGTTTGCTTCCTAGTAATAGAGAAAGTATGACCCCAGGCTCAGTCACTCCAGTGTGATGAAATTGAGCTTGTTCCAAGGTGGGGGGGGGGGGCGGAATCTGTGCATCTGAAGTAGTTATAGAGGGTCCATGGGTGTGGAGGAGCTCAGGGGAGCCCTGGGATGTCTGGGCATGAGTTCTCTTTTTCTCTACAAAGATGCAACTGGCTGTTGAGGAAGTATGGTGCAGCCTCCAGAGCAGGGTGCGTTCTCGATGTGTTCTTGCCTGAGCCTCTAGGGTACCTCTGTCTTTGAAATATTTCTAGCATAGTGTTAGCCACCATTCGGAAAATTTTCTGTTGCTTCCAGGGCCTTCTATCATCCCCATCTCCTCCCTCTCTTCCTTTTCTCTATCTCTGTCCAGTTATCAAAGACCTGGAAGTTCAGGTTTGGAAATCCATTTGTGGGGTGTGAAGCTTCTTTAAAGCTTTTGGAGTATATACCAAATATCAGGGCCACCTGGGAGATAAAGTTTCCTGCCAGGATGTACTGTCTCTCCCTGAGGTCAGGATCTCTTCTGATGTGCTTCTTTCTGTGATATATATGTATACATACAATGCGCACATACATACATATGTGTATATATAAGAAATATATATAAAAGTTTTCTTGTTGTTGTTTGTTTGTTTGTTTGTTTGCTTGCTTGCTTGCTTCCCAGATACACTTTACAAGGCTTGGATAGGATAGTGAGGCTTAGTGTGGGGCCACTTGCAGTTCTTTTTTTTGTTTGTTTTCTTTTGTTGCTTAGATCTCCACTTTATCCTCTCTCTCTCTCCCCTTTCTTTTAAGTTTCATACATAGGTTTAGCCAACGCTATAAAATGTGGTATCCATATGCAGCAGAGTCTCTGTGCCTAGACATTCTCTAATCTTCCTCTTTGTTTGTGGGACTGGGATATATTGGATAACTTGTTTAGTTCTGCCTCCAGTTTCCAATCTTCCTATTGGAGGGTAAATCATCTGTATTTCATCTGCCTCTGACAGACCCGGAATGTTTTTCCCAGGCGACCTTATACTCAGAGAACCCTTAAGCCAGGCAAAGCACTTCCTTAAAGTGTTTCTCACTTTAGCTAATAGTACCTTGGAGGCTTGGCCCCTGAGGGGGAGAGGGCTGTGTCACTAGGTGGAGCCAACTATCTAGGTATGGAAACCGATAGGGATGGCTCAGGTCCCAGTAACCACAGACCACATCTTCTGCACTGTATCTTTGTCTAAGCCTCCATCTGAAGGCCGTCTCAGATTTCTTAGTTTCCCTGGACACATAGCTGTTTCATGTTTCCCTGTAAACTCTTCTTCCAAAATGCCTCAGCATGGTTCCCAGGGGGTGGGCGTCCCCTGTGTGTTTTCCATGTCCCTCCCTCAGAGGGAAATTCTTTCCCTTGATGTGGAAGAGGCATGAGAGAGAGGGTAAAAAAGAAAAGAAGAAGATGGGCAGGGGGCCCTGTCTCACAAGTTTTGCCCTGTGAAGGTTGGGGACTGAGTCCCGCCCGTTGTTATCCAGATCAATCACTCTTCAGGCACGTACACACACACACACAATTCCAAGTAGGCCAGTCCCTTAGGAGTGGGCTTTGGTCGTAGTATAGCATTTTTGTCCAGTTCTCCTTACCTCAGTTCATACCTCCATGCGGAGACTCAGGCTGTGCACCCCAGCCTGGGCAGGGGTGGTCCCTGGAGGTGCACCCCAAACAACTAACAGCCTCCTCCCTCCACTGCCCCCACCTCTCAGATCTGCCTGAAGATCTTCAAACCTCCAGGTGTAGTGTGTGGGGGCCCTGAGGGGAAGAAACGCTCCTGATTTGTTCACCTTTTGGTGAGTTGCCCCCATGGAGGACACGGTGGGACTTTTCCACTGCTCTACTGAGACCTCTCCCCTCCAACACAGGAACATGCTTAGGAAACGGCATCAGTTTCCTTAGGAAACCCATGAAACCTCAATGGGTGCTGAACTGGGAATGAGGAAGTCCCCAGAATCCCTTGGTCTGCAGCCACATGCTTGCTTCCTGGTCAGGGAACCACAGGACCAGTCAATTGAAACCAATGATTACAGGGGAAGGAATATTATTTTATCTGGAAGAACCCTTTAAAAATGGCTGCACTCGCCTATCAACTCTGTCTCTTGTCCTTTTACGGGCTTCACACGTAGACAGACAAAGGAAGCACCATATTATTTCTCACTGGAGGTGTCAACACACCTGCAGGGTTTATACCACTGGAAGCATTTAGCAAGTGTTAGTTTCAAGGACTTAGGAAGTAAGTTTTACAAATGCTTAAGGCCTGGGTGACCATGGGAGATCCTTGCTGGTGTATCCATAGGCTTCTCTGAGAAACCTTTCTTTATTTAAGTCTTATTTTTCCTGGGTATCTTCCTTCAATATGACCTTCGAAAGCTGTGTCACAAGAAGGATTCTGCTCTCTGGAAAGGCTCCTCTTGAAACTGGACTATTCCACACACACTAAGCTTGTGAGGAAGCAGGTAGCACAAGAGCCCTCCTGTGGGCGTCCTGGCTGGTGGTGCCCCTAAGGTCCTGGGCAGTAGGCAGCCTCAACTGCCAGACCAGAGTGAACGCCCAGATGGTCCCAGACTCTGACTTTGAAAGTCCTGCAGAGGAAGGGTGAGGGGGCTGAGGTGATGTGTCCACACAATTATGGCCACGTTGCAGATTCATAAGCAAAACAAATGTAGTCATTACAGTAAGCCCCTACATTTTAGGGTTACCTGTTTTGAGGCCATAGTAACTGTAACAGCAGTTTTTGTGTGCTAATGATTCCACTTTGAGGGATGAATAAATGAGACCGAGGGGGTCTTGTTAGCAGTTGTCCAGGTGGTGATCGACAGGCAGTCTTAACTCCAGAGGCCAGTGTTTTATTTCACTTGTCATAGAGAACATTTTCAAACACCCCAAATTAGAGAGAATGGCACAATTAATCCACGTGTTATCTACCACCCTGATTGAACAATTACCAACTCAGGGACAATCTCTTTTCTTCCCTATCCTCAATCACCTCTGTGGACTGCTGGGTTATTTTGAAGGAAGCCCCGTACACATCTACCATTTCATTTGTAAATACCTCAATATTCATCTCTGAAAAAAGGAAAAAAAAAAAAAAAAAGGACCAGGCTTTTGAAACACCATTTCTAAAAAAACCCAAAAATAATAAAAAAAATTA